>NC_091812.1:31722954-32025984 GCF_041296235.1 Equus asinus
AGAGTATAAAGTGTTCATTGATGTGATTTCAGATTCTACACTCTAACTAACCTTTAGGAAATTTCCACTTGTTAAGATTTGGTGTAGTATCAAAGGTGAATTTCTACAATTATCTGAAAAAGGCTATTAAAATTACTTTTACTCTTTCTAAAATTTACTCTTTCCTTTTCCTTCTACTAGCCAGACACTAAAGAAATTTGTGAAAATGTAAAACAATGCCACTTGTCTAATATTTTTGTTTCAAAAGTTATTTTTCATAAAAAATTATTGACACTTAATGGGCATATGTTGTTTATATTATTTATTAAATAATTATTTTTAAAATGTCTCAGGTTTAATATCTATTACAATAAATATCAACAGATACAACACATATAAACCCATATAACAGAAGCTCTTTGGGGTCCTCAATAATTTTTAAGAGTGTAAAGGGATCCTGAGAACAAACTGTTTGAGAACCACTGATCTGGACAATAAACACCTAGGGGAAAAGAACTGATCTTATATTTCTAGTACTTGCTAGAAGTAAAAGGTTTATTTTACTCCACCACTTTTCTGGCACTGCCTTCATTTCCTGGTTATATTATAACACTTTAACCTTTATCATAATTAAGCTCCACTTGTGATACTCTCACATATGTGATGACTAGGTGCTTTCGTAAACAGTCAGCTGTGGTACTCCACCCTCCATGTACAAACAATAGAAACTCAACATCAATACAGCTCTGCAAGTCATATTTCCAGCAGTGGCTCTAAGCAATCTGCGCTAACACAGAAAGATTCTGAAGCCATACTAAGGAAGTACATCATATGCTACTTAGAAAACGCTTTTAAGGAGACAATATCCCCAAATTCCAAGAACTTTGAGTAGAAGAAGTTACAATTCACTTCCCTGTGTCCCTAAAGGATGCTTTTGAAAATAAGTGGAGACTGTACTACCTCTTCTTATTGCAGTACTAGATTTGATTAGAATAATTCTTAAAAGAATACAAAATATTCATCTCTGACCAAGAGAAGTTTAGGGAAAAAAAGAAAACGGAAATTAGCACACTTTAGGGCAGGCAGTTTTCAGTCCAAGTTTGTCGTGTCGATCAATATTAATGCCAAAAAGTAGCCTTCATGCACAGGTGAACAATTGGTGACAGTAATGAAAACTCTCCACTTTTACCTTCAAATATTTAAACCTTTAAACCAAGGTTCTGAGCAAGAATAAAGCCAGGGTTCACAGTCAGCATACACTACAAGATGACACAAGGAGTGACCTGTGACTAAAACTCCACTCCAGGTAGGACATTTTAATACTCCCGGAATGTGGTGACACAACTCTCATATCACTGGTTAACCATCAGAGCCCCAACCTATTATAAGAAATACTAGAGCTGAAGGGCATAACCAAAGACGCCTAACTATATAGTTTATTGCCACACACTGGTATACACGGAGGGACTGATAATATTGTAGTTTCTAACAGTGTTAACTTTTATTTGATAAAAGAACAAAAAGAATAATGATCAACTCATTTTTTTTAAGGTTAGAAATCCTACCACTAAACCAAAATTCTCAGTCTTGTTTTCTCTTCATTAAATGTTTATTCAGAGCAGATAGAAAATCTTCTTTTTGACAGGCAATATTGATTAATGTTCATGGATCACCAAGATTATGTAACAAGAGGAAAGAAAAACTAATAAGAGCAAATGAATGAATAAATGACAATTTATGTGGAACCCAAAGGCAAGACATATAGAGACAGCACGAGATTATCTGCATTGTCTATCAAAGGAAACAGGATTCTTGTTCATTTTTCCTCCATTTTCTGGTGCCTTCCTCACAGGATTTCCTATAAACATTCTTGACAGCATTTTTCTACCTTTAATTCATATCCTTTCTAGATCTCTTTCTCCTGTTTTCATTTTATTACTCCTCTGCAGTCTTAACTTGTGCTTCTGGGTCACTTTCTCCTTTTATTTACACCTAGCACTTCTTGTAATCTACCCAAGAGTTATTTGTGGGCCATCTCTCTCAATGGATTGTAAATCCCTTGGTGTTGGACATTCATTTTGGTATCTTCTATAACATACAGCACAGTGTCTTGTACACTGGTGATGCTATTTAAAATAATTGCAAGTTGAACCAAAGTTCTTGTCTGTTGTCCCTAGAAAACCCATCTTTTTTGTTCAGAAAAGAGCTATGTTTGGGGTAATATCCCCCATCATTACCCTGAACTCCTCCTAGAGACAATTTTGTTCCTAATAAAATAAGTAGGTTATACTAAATTATCTTTCAAATCCAAGTCCAGTCTCTTGGTTCTTGTAGGTTAAGGAAAATCTGGTTATACAAAATAAAGTTTTCCAACAGATGTATCTTCATTCTATAAGATATAGGAATGGTTCAAGTCATGTGGATGACTTTGAGTCAAACCTTAGGGATGTGACATTAAAATGAAAGCCAGGAATGAGAGATTATGAAGAGAAAAAAAACCTGCATTCTAATTTTGAATCTGCTGCTTACTAGCTGTGCCTAGGGTAAGTCACTAACTTTTCTAAGGCCACTTTCTCACTTTCCAAAGAGTTCTTATTAGAATACAATATATGTGACAGAGCTTTGAAAAAAATGTAAAGTTCAATACAAATATCTTAATGATCTACTTGCTAAGATGCTATCAGAAAATGGAAAAACTCATACTTCAGGGATTAAAGTGAAATCTAGCTATATGTGACCTCAGACAGGCCAGCTCTAAGTATTTGAGATCTTTTCCTTTCCTTTTACCATGATTCCCTATATGATATCAGCTTCCTGATAATTCTCTGAAGAATTCTAGCAATAATTCTCACAAATCCCACCAACAGAATCTAATTTCTAATTTTAAGGGACTTAGCTTTCTGGCTTCTACCTTTTACAGTTAAAAGCCAAATCAGAAAGAATGCATCATTTCAGAGCCCAAACAGTACAAGCAAAATTGCAGTTCTAAAATACCAATAAAGGAGAAGGTTAGCTATTTTTGCATTCCAGAGTACTAAAAGTACTTTACTAATCTAAGACATACTCTCTGCAATGCTACTCCTAGTCCCTATTCATGGAAGTCATGCGGTATTATGAGAAAAAAGCACTAAACTGTAGGAGTTTCTCAGCTGTTTATAGTAGACCTTTACCAGGTTTATGGGGGACAGGAGCAGGAAGGAGAGCAAAAGAGTTGAACTACAGTTACAAGTCTTCACTATCTTTTAATTCTGCTTGGATTCTGGCAGATAGCTTACATTGTTCAACTATCCTCATCCCCATCACCTCTGCCATCCAAACAAACTTACTTGATTTTTCAAATAAACTACACAAAGGTACATACACATCTAAAGAGAAGAACTGGCTGACAATGGAGGTTTAATTATTAAATATCCCTTTCTCTTGTATTTCAGAACAATATTTTCTTCCTAATTTACTACAGCCTTTGCAGCAGTAAGTAATCAGTTTTTCACTGGCCTGGTAATGTGACATTTAATAAAGTATTTATTTCTAGTCATGTATTTATGTCAATAAAATTGATTGGGATGTGGCATGGAGTTTGATGTAAAATTTAATTTACCACTTAAAAATTCCAATCCTTCTCGATTAGCCAATAAAATTTGTAAAATGTAATGGACAAAACTGGTATGAACTTCACCTGCCATTCTTACCCAGTGTAACACTCCAAGTTAATAACAAAAATGATGGTTGAAACATGGGCAGGATTGGAAGGGGCTTGATAATCTACAAACCAGATAAACAATCCAATTTGTTTATTTTAAATGGTAAAAATAAAAGAATCTATTGAAAGCCAGTCTTTATTTACCATAACAAAATATATATATATATCTACGGTGCCAGCACACACAAAAACACAAAAAAATAAAAACTGTCTTTAGGCAATAAACATGTAAACTAAACATCCAATTTTTACCAAGATTTTTTATGGTCTCTGCTGTTTCTTCCTGCCATATGTTCATTGTTAAGGAACTCAACTTTGTTCTTTACTCTTTAGCCATTTTCCTATATAAAATATCACCAAGTCAAGAGCTTTCTCTGGCTATCGTCCTATTATTATAAAATATAAAGCTTTTGCATTTCCATCTCCATTATCAGTTTCAATAAGCACCAATGCTTATTAGCATTGAGACAGTTTTCCTATTAAAAGATTCTACAATAAAGTATTTAATTTTAAGATGTCCTGACATAAATATTTTCTTCAAATATGAAGAAAAAATAAGTAAAAGTTCTTTACATAGTAATTCATTTTATAAAATACATTTAGTTTTCATTTGAATCTATTTTTCCAACATATGCAATATAGCTTTATGTCAACAATGGCTCAGAGACTTATCACGTGTATTTTATTAAAAGAAGCTGTGCTTCTAGAATGCTGACAAATGTGCTCACTTTTACAACACATCAAAATGGAGGCAAACCAAAGTGTTCAGAACATGTGGACTGTAGAATTAGCCATTAAATAATGGATTGTCACTTAGACTCTACAAATTTGGATTATATGGCGAATAAAGGCTCAACTTGGACCGATCACTGCATATAGCAAACATTATTCTTCAGGTATCTCATAGTGAGAGGTGAGTGGTATGCTCAGTTCCTAAGCACTGAAAGCAAGACAGCTTGGATAGTTATAGATGGAATCTATCAAGCTAAAATGTGATTACAACTGGTTCAAGGAGATTCACGTTATAGTGTTCGCTCACTGAAAAAATACAAGTAATGAATGCTAATTGATGGACAAATACAATAATCCAGTGCCGAGAAATGAGTGCAAGGTACTGCCGTGAATTTAACCAGGAGCTGGTGGATATATCTGGTGGTCTCTCTGCATTAATTTGCTTTCTTTGAAAAACGAGACCAGTGGTACTCTTTATTAAGCAGAATTTTAAGAGTATAGTACTTCTTCCCTTCAAACATAAAGAGATTAGGGGCCGGCCTGGTGGTGTAGTGGTTAAGTTTGCATGCTCTGCTTTGGCAGCCCAGGGTTCGTAGGTGCGATCCCAGGCGTGGATCTACACATTGCTCATCAAGCAATGCCTTGGTGGCATCCCACATACAAAATAGAGGAAGACTGCCACAGATGTTAGCTCAGCGACAATCTTCCTCAAGAAAAAAGAAGGAGATTGGCAACAGACCTTAGCTCAGGGCCAATCTTCCTCCTCCCCCAAAATAATAATAAAGTGGTTAGCAAATGTTGACAAGGATATGGAGAAATTGGAACCCTTGTGCTCTGTTGGTGTGATGGTAAAATGGTGCATTCACTATGGAAAACAGTATGGAGGTTCGTCAAAAAATTACAAATAGAACTACAATATGATCCAGGAAACCCACTCCTGGGTATAAACGCAAAAGAATTGAAAGCAGAATCTCAAAGAGATATTTTAACAACAATGTTCATAGCAGTACTCACAATAGCCAAGAGGTGGAAGCAACCTAAATGTCCATCAACAGATGAGTGCATAAACAAAATTTGGTATATATACATAATGGAATATTATTCAGCCTTAAAAAGGAAGGAATTTCTGTCACAAGCTACAACATGGATGAGCCTTAAGGACATTATGCTAAGTGAAATAAGCCAGTAAAAAAAAAAGACAAATACTGTATGATTCCATTTACATGAGGTATTTAAAATAGTCAAATTCATAGCAACAGAAAGTAGGACAGTGGTTACCAAGGCCTCAGCAGAGAGGGAAAGAGGGGTTTAATGGGTGTAGAGTTTCACACTTACAAGATAAAAAGGTTCTGGAGATCTGTTGCACAACAATTTGAATATACTTAACACTACTGAACCATACACTTAAAAATGGTTAAGACGAAAAATTTTATGTTTTTACCACCACCACAAAAATAAATATACAGATAACTCAGAGAAGAACGGGTTTGGATTATAAAAGATTATCTTGAAGGTCCTGGTTTGGCTAATTTGGTTAGAAAAAAGCTTTGTGGTAAAGAGGGCGCAAGCATATGTTTAGAGAGGCAAGCCATAGGGTGGCCTGACCAGTTTAGCAACATCTCATCCCTTTTGATCTCATTTTCACCCAAATAAGTACTACTTTTTGTTTTCTCCCACAGTTTAGAGGACCACCCCAACCCCCACATCCCGACATACCATAGTAGACATATAAAAGCAGAACTTCTCTGGGAACAAAGCTCCACAGAGTGTCCTGCTGCTGGAGACTCAACTCTTACCCACTGGAGCTATTGAAACATTTATGTGAATAAGCCATTTTTAAAACACTAGTTTATTCAAACTCTGGACCAACAGAGGTATTTGAGTAGAGGAAAGAGAGAGGAAAACATTTATTTAATGTAATGAAGTATGAAGAGATCAGGCCTGCACTGGAGAAGTCAGTGGGAATAAAAATTAAGAGGAAATAAATTTTAAAATTATCAATTAGGAAGTGCTAACTACCTGGATGAGAGGACCAGGGGCAGTGACTTTGTTTAATGGAAGCAAACAGTGTTTTAGGCATAAAGCACCCAAATGTCACAAAACTGTTAAGCCAGACATCCCTAGGGCAATGCTGGTTCCAAGGCATGTTATATGAGCTATTCCCCTCTTCACTTGAAATATATTTAGGATGAAATCTACTTTCAATCAACACTTTTCTTGCAGCGTTTAAGGGCCGGGTTCCCTTCTCCCCATTCCAGGCAGTTCTGTTTTGACCTGCCATACTCAATGGACTCCTGGGTAAGCTTTTGTTTCACTTGAGAATTCTGCAGCTGAAAAGTTTGAAAACCACTGAACTAAGATACATATGTAGTTTCAGTGGCTTGACCCTGTGAGTATCCATCAGTTTTGCACACAGCAGGGTTTCTCAACCAAGACATTATTGACATGTGGAGCTGGATATGTCTTTGTTGTGGGGGTTGTCCTGGCATTGTAGCAGCATCGCTGGCCTCGACCCACTATACGCCAGTAGCATCCCTCCCGGATCCTCTAGTTATCACAATCAAATGTCTCCAAACATTGTCAAGTGTTCCCTGGCGGCAGCGGGGGGGGGGGGGGGGGGGGTTGGGGGGGGTTGGGGTGGGCGGGTGCTAAAATCCTCCCCTCCCAGTGAAGAAGTGCTCATACAGAGGACTTACAGGTCCAGTTCTAAGCTAAGACCCCAATCTGTGTTCTGTTGCTGTTTCATAACAGGTTCTCCTTTCTCTTCTACTACTATGGCAATATTAAACATGAGCTAACACTGTATTATTGGTGATTTTTTTTTTTATGGGTAGGAAGAGAAGAGAAGCAGGCTAGAGATTCTAACACAAACATGGGTATTTGCTTACCACACTTCTAAATTAATGGGAGAAAAAGTTTGCTTTGTTACTTGAAACACACAGCATAAGAAGTTTCTAGGTACCAGCTTAGGCTTCAGACCTGAACACAAAATTTATTTGTCCAAATACACGTATTTAAAAAAAAAAAAATAAGCAGGTGACATGTGTCTTATCCCCCTCCCTCTCATAGCCATCATCCCAGCGCCTTCTAGCAAATCAACAGTTTTTCAACTCTTCTGTTTTCCAACTCAAGTTAGGACATCTATTCTTTTCTAAAAAGTCTCTGGGGATGGTCTGGGTTGTTTTCAGTATCTGGGAGAAACTGTCATAAAGAACATGCTTATAAAAATCCTGCAGCATGTCATCTCACTGAAAAAAGAAAAAGAAACTGAAATATTTTCTGCCAAGTATAAACAGTACGATTTTGGCTCCCCATGGTAAAATGGATAAGTTTGAAGAGTTTAGATGTCAAACTCTTTTTCTTGTACCTAATGTTTGGTATCACATCCCATGGACAATGGAAATTTGCTAATTGCGTGTGGGTTTTGGTGATTTACAAGCAAAACAAATGGGAGAAAAGGCTTTAATTTTCCCAATATTCAGAATATTACTTCATTCCAAAAGAAATGCCACCTATAAGCAGCCTCCTTCTCCTCCTATATTTGATGTTCTGTTGAACTTTTCCTTATGTACATCATTTGGTTATGTTGGGGATCAGAACTGGCCACCCCAACATCTGTCTCTTTGGCTTGATTATTTTTAAGGACAAAAAACTCTGAGAGAAACTTTGACCTTCCCCCACCTGCCTAAAAGAAATTTAAGATAAAAGCTCTGTCCCCAAGACAGGCCATCACCATAGAGAACTCTGGGTATCTGTAGACTGGGAGCATCTTTGCTAAGCCCTTCTTACCAAGGTTCTATCTACCAAACATTTGCTTTTCCATTTCCATGTGAATTGCCTCCCTCCCCTTTGACACCCCAAACCACTACCCGCAACATCCTCCTTTGCTTTTAGCTGAAGACGATATTTAAGGTGGCAGCTTGGGCCGTCCTGAGTCACCCAGTTTTCCTGGTTTTCTCCCATGTATACATGTTATAAAGTTTTGTTTGATTTTCTCCTGTTATTCTGTTCTCATGTCAATTTAATTCATAGACCAGCCAGAAGGACCTAGAGGGTAGAGGATTTGTCTTCCTCCCCTACAGTTACATAATTTGTGGCAAGAGATAGCTAGAGAAGTGAAACAATATTCAACGTTTTAGCCAATGGCAATATTCAGGGTGTCAAAAAATGAATCTTTACACAAAAAACACATCTAGTGTCAAAGTCAACTTCTTATACAAATCCTAACAAGGACAAATTTAATTTATAAACAATTAGCTTGAACAAAACATTTAAAATTTCAAAGCAAATTATGCTACCATGAGCATCTTTCATCAGTGAATTTATATCCCTTACAATGTTAGTCAAGTCTTAATATGCAGAGAAACCAAGGTGGATATAGGTGAGTTATACTTTCTACAACATTCTCAATCCTGGATTGGAGTTTGAAAGCTAGGCTTTCCAAAATGCCGTGTGTGCCATGTGTTCAGGGTAATCTGAAGTTCATGATGTTCTATGCCAGGCAGGTGACCTCCTAAATAACATGTTCAGACCTTGTTTTGACTAGTGTTTCTTCGTCTCTCATGAGCTATCCATTAGTTTTGCATTACTTTAGGCTTTAATGTCTTATTTGTATTTTGGTGTTTGTACAATATTAAACTTCCTTTATTTTGCATTCTTCATGAGCTATTCTGAGGCTAACCTCATCTGCCTCAGGGTAATGTGGAACAGCAGCTCTTGAGGTCACTTTAGCCCTCATCTCCTTGACCCAACTGAGGTCTCTTGAAGGATTCTGGGTCATTGTACTGCCTGGGTAGTGTCAAGATCACCATGAGCTTCCCTGACTCCGAGGACTTCAATGACTCCAAGACAGGATAGATTTGCTGACTTTTAGGTCCATGTGTCCACATCCAACCATTGTTAAAGGTCGTTGTGTTATAAGTTTTCCAGAAGTAAATATAAGATTTGCTACTAATACTGTTTCCTTTTTCTTTTGTTTTTAAAGGAGTCTTTGTTTCCTTCTGAAGAAAATATTTGTTCTTCTAGGATTTAAAGTACGCAGATTCTTCTGGAGCCACACAAATATTAAGACCATAAGTAATATGCAAAAAGAGGGAAAATCCAAGAGCTGTTTAAAATAAACAATTTCAGAAATTCTACAGCAAATCCTAGCATCTAGAAAATTTATAATAATTGGTATGATCTCTTACACAGTGGCACATTCATAATGAAGTTAAACATACAGGAGGCAGAACATATTAAAGATAGATTAAAATGCAAATAATGGATTAAGGCAGGAATGTTTTTAAATGATTTTCTTTGTTATAACACTATCTATTAAAACTCTATGGCTAAATAATAAATATTTATTCCCTATACTTCAAATTCTTTTAGGAAATAATGCTACCAAGAGAAAAATGGAGATTGGTGATAAAATCTCAAAATACCTTTATAGAAAGACTTTTTGAAAATTTTCAGAAAGCTATAAATCTTATATTAAGCCTACTAACTAAAACTGCATGACTTATAACACAACCAGCATCTAATTTCTCTGGCAGACAACACAGCTAATTCATTCGTGGAAATCTAGCATTGGATAGTACAAATAGTTGCCAAATTTCCCTTCTGGTAATTTAGGCCAGTGAGCATAAAACTCATCAGATTTGTTTAAAAGTGTTTTCTTTTGGGAGGAAATGCTAGAGAACATGAAGAAAAGACTGAAAAATAGGAGAGAAAAACAAGTTTATTTAAAAAGACTAACTATACGTATAATAAATACTAAGAATTCTGCTCTGAAAGAGTTATACAGGAAAACAATCTAAACAGCTGAAGTTAGTCTATCCTTCCTTGAGGCTTTTACCTTTCAGTATTAGAAAGAAAGATCCTAAGCAAAATAAGTCACCCAAACTAAAACATTCAAAATTGTTAAATATTCTCAAGAAGATAAATTATCCTACAGCTTGAGCTATAGATTCACAAAAAGGCTGACATAATTTTTCAAAAAAAATAAACAGCAAAGGTTATATCATATTTATTATTTAGACTGACCTTCCAAACTTTAAGTAAAATTTGCTTCCATAAAGGAAGAGGGAATCTATTTAAGGAAGCTGCCTCTACTGAATAAAAGGGAAATAAAGTAACAATGAACAAATCCATTCTAAATAGCTACTCTATAGACTACCAAATTAAAACTCGTAAGGTAAAAATACTATTGCATATATTAATGCTAATATTTATATTTAAAATTATCACCCTTCTCTTTGAGGCAGCAATTACCCTCCAATATGGTCCTTACTTAGCTAAGCCAAAGGATGCAAGAGAGCAACATCAGGATGTACATAAGGCTAATAAAACAGAATCCCAGAATCACAGAAGAAGGGTGAGGACAGACGGATGAGAAACAAAGTCCAGTATCTTTTCATGTAGACCCAAATCTTCGAAGCAGTAAAATTATAAGTTATCCATCTAGTAATTTATTTATGATCCTCAATCTAAGCCATTTCAGTAATCTTCATGGGTTGATTTAAAAGGTCAGATCCTCTTATGATCTCTTTGGTAAAGATGATCCATAGTAAACATAATCTCATCTGAATTTTGCAAAACAAACTTTCTCCTCTCTGCCCTAACTTACTTTTTAAGATTCTATAAAAATGGTCTATTATTTATTTATGGAAAAATGGGGCAGAGAATGATGAGTCTACTTTTTCCATAGATTTGCCTTCACAAGCAAGGATTCAGCATGTAAGATGAAATTCTACATAGAAAAATGGAATTTTTTCTCTATTTACTTTAATATTTATTCAGATACAATTTTGAAAATCAAGAATGAAATAATAAACTATGATACAGATATTACTGGTAAGGTAATTAAGAAACTTAACTCACCATTTTTTAGGCTTTGACAATGGTTTGTATTTGCTGTATTTCACACGCCATTCTAGAACTTCTTTGCACCGTTGACATACTCCATCATGAAGTTTTGCATTAATTTTCTTAAAGACAAACAGAAAAACAAATTGAGAATTTCACCTGTGAGCCAGCACTGCAAACCCCATGAAAAAGGTACATGAGAAATGTGTTTTAAAAAGAGTAACCTAACTTTAACCTGTGTAACATTTTATGATATACTATGTATTTTTATGTATATCACTCAATTTGGTTCTTTACAAAGGCAAAGATTCTTTACTGGGTGTAGCTCAGAATTATTTAGGAAACTGTTTAACCTCCTGGCAGCATTTTGAGAAAGCCCTTCTCATTGACGCTGACATGTATGTACCTAGGCTAAAACTCACACTGTACAGTTAAGATATGAGCATTTTACTGTATGTAAGCTATATATCAATAAAAACTAAATTCATTTACAAAACCAAATCCACATTTTAAGACTACTGTTTCAACATTCAAATCTTACCACTGAGAAATGAGAAATGAGATCGTCCTGAACTGCCATTCTGTAGGGGAGAGCAGAGACTATGAAATTTGAGAAAGGAGTGCCAGGGAGAAGCAGGTGGAAGCAAGAAGGCATTTAATTACTCAGTTTAATCCTTTGTATTCTTATGTAAAAATAAAACAATGTTTTAGAAAAGTTACCCTACTAATCTGGTTTCTTCAAAATAGAAAATAAATATGTGCATGTGAATATCTGTGGTGGAAAGGCCTTATAAAAGAAAAAAACCCCACATTTTTATTATAATTTTCTTCTCAAAATGTATTGGAGAATAAGGAGGATGGGAAATTGTTAAACATGTCATGTGTTCTCCACAATAGTTTTCTATTTTATAACATATTCATTTGATTCAGAACCTCGATGATATGTTTCCACTGGGTACTCTGGGAACTCTCTAACTCTGGCTGTGGAAGCCTGGTCTTTGCCTACTGTTGGAACAAAGGGTAGAGGACATTTTGAACTTTCTTTGCTTTCTTTGTTTCCTTTTTTAATTTCTCAAGAGGCAAAAGAAAAGCATCACGAAAGATGCAGATTCTTTGAAGGTTATTTGATATTGAGTTAAAAGCTCAATATTTAGAGATCATCTGAAAGAAAACAAAACTTTTGAAGAGTGCTTGACATTCTTTAAAGTTCTAAACAAGAAGGTAAAATAATTTGACAAAACATTTATTTAGAGAGAAAATATTTCAAGGGTATTTTCAAAAACCATAAATTAAGCTGTGAATACATTACGTTTGAATTTAACTCTGTGGTGGAAAACATATTCTGTTACTTATGAATTGTGTGTGGGTATTCCTTTCTTCCTGATCTAGATGGAGAGTCCCTGGGAAAATAAATCCTGTGTGCCACTACATTCCCGCCTTCCTGTGGCCTGCTAACTGTTGCCAGAAAAAAGGAAATCTGTGCCTGATACTCTGTGCCAAATTCCTCTTCTTATCAACCTTGGTACTTAGTTATCGCGTATAGGGCTTGTAAGAAATACCCAGAACTAAAGCTCACATTTCATCATTTGTTCTCACTGCTCTCTGTTACCTAGCATATCTTAGTAAAAGCATTACTTATATTTTCCTAACTCTAACAACGAGAACAAGCAAATGACTTTAACTATGATTATAATATGAATGTGATATAAACTTTCTAATTAGAATATTCTTAGAATGCAGAACATTTCATTATCTGCAATTTTATTATATATAACACGCTCTGCTTGTTAACGAGGAAGCATTATTTGGTTTCTTGTTTGCTTCTGTATCTAATTTCTGACCAGTTCATCTTGATTAACAAAGCTGCACATAGTTTGGAAACTGGTTTCTTTAGGGTGGATCGACAGTAGAACAAAACAGGTCTTTGTGGGAACTTGTCCTGTGAGTGATGTGTGAAGCAGTATAAATGGAGATGTTGTACAGAATTCACATGACTAACAGGCACTACTGCAAAATTCAACTTGATTTTCATGTGTTAGGAAATGAATGAGAGTAAGAAGGAGAATGAATAGTACTTTCACTTAAAAATAGTTGCAGAAAGAAAGAAAATTGTGTATCTTGTTTTACTGTATTTTGACAAACTAGCAAAGTGAATTCCAGAGATGTGAGCAATGAAAGCTAAACCCTAGTCCTAGGACTCATTCCACCTGGCGCTAAGGAGATGGCAATCTTGCCTTATTCACACCTATGTTACAACTAATTAATTAATGTTAATTAATGTTAATTAATTTTAGCATGTCCCTCATGGTAGAAGATCGTAGGTTATTAAGGTTAAGATTTAAGCACTTCCAAATATAAGATCAAAACAATTTCATAAGTACAAAAGTCTTTAAAGATCATTTAGTTTAACAAGCTACTTTCCAGATCTTTAAAGGAAAAAAAAATCTTCAAGGGAAGATTCCACTGAACTTAGGATCCTTAGCTAAAGAGGAAAACCTTTTTTATCAAGTGAATATTTTTTTTTAAATCAGAATAAATTTAAGTTGTATCAAGACACTCCTACTTTATACATAAAGTCTTAAAAACGTCTTAGACATCATTAATTCACACAACTATTTTATAGTAAATGTGGTTATCCCTGCTTTAAACATTCTGTTATCAGACAATGCATCTTTGGTAATATAATACAGCAATCCCAAAAAAGAAATTGAGTGAGGACTTCAACTCCCAAGAAGGTAGGAAGAGCAAACTGTA
Source organism: Equus asinus (assembly GCF_041296235.1). Classification (NCBI taxonomy): domain Eukaryota; kingdom Metazoa; phylum Chordata; class Mammalia; order Perissodactyla; family Equidae; genus Equus; species Equus asinus. Next base: position 31,736,969 of record NC_091812.1, read on the forward strand.
AATATAACATCTGTATCTACATGCTGATGCTGAAAACTATTTTATAAAAGGTAAAGTATCATTTAACAGAAGGAAGATACTACTGTGGGGGAAAAGGAATTTGAATATCATTCAAGAGCAACTAATATAATCTTTCATTAGGATTTTTTTTAATATCATAATTCTGTCAGAAATGCTACAGGTGAAATAATGGCATATTTTACTTCCCTTTATCTACTGAAAAAAAAATTAAAAAACGAAATTCTCAAGGAAAATGCCACTTCTAACCACTGCTGAAAATCCATTTCCACGTTCCATTTGCTTGTTCTTTCCTCTACATTAGCCCTCCCTCCAGTAAGGTATTTGACACTCATATAGTTACAATGTTACTCCAGAAAATAGGATTTTTATATCTTATTTAATTATATTTAAAAGTATTTATGTTTTAATTTTCTTGTAACATTCCCTTATTCTAATTTGGTTAGAGGATAAAGGATCTCTGGATTTGGGAGCAAATACTTGCAAGACTAATAATAATAATGTGAAAATCTGTTTTTTAGGTTGTGACTTTCAAATCATAAACTGTATTATTTTAAATACTTTTAATATGACTAGAACATTGTTGGCATAAGGTATCTTACAAAATAAATACAACCGAAAAATAGATGAAGGAATCAGCTTGAGGGAAAAATGCGAGTAGGCAGGAAAAATTACGCAGCAGTCAGGAGCAAGCTGGGACGTCACCTGCTAGAGCTGGGCCACAAGTGAGATCTGAGCTTTCCAGCAGCCAGCAAAACATAAGCCCTGCTCCCCTCCCTGACTCAATGTCTGTAATATGCCAAAAATCCAGTTTCTCAGAAGCAGCACAACTATTCTTGTTCTTGAAACCCACAGTTTCATCTTTCCCAGAAAGGACACTATAGATACAGTAAGCAATGCTCTCAAAATATCCTTACAACACAAAGCATTTCACAGAGCTGTTTTTGATACCGGTTCTCAAAGTAGGCCAGAGTTAAATAATGCCAAAACACAGTATGGTAAAAAGGTTTTTCTCGGGTGCAATGTAGGTACAGATGCCTGATATTCATAGGATCTATAAGAATGCACTGTATATCATAAGACCATCTTCAATAAATACTATTTCTCTCAACAAAGTTCTAAAAACATTCACCTCTATTATAAAAAATTTCAAACATGTAGAAAAAAGTTAAAACAATAATACTAACGATTAGCCATAGACATACTATCTAGAGACAACTGTTAACATTTTACCTATTTGCTTATGTGTGTGGACACTTAAAATTAAGTTGCAGACATCAAGACACTTCACCTCTAATCATCTATATCCTAGAAATACTTTCTCCTGCTCCTCCACAATATCTTTACCACACCTCAGAAAAATGAAAAATAACTCCCTAATGTCACTGAATGTTGTCAGTCTATATTGAAATTTCCTCAGCTGCTCCCAAAATGTTTTTTAGAGCTGTTCCCCCCAAATCAGGATCAAATCAGTATTCAAGTACTGTTTGTTATCTCTCTTTTCATCTAGAAGGGTCTCCGTATTTTATCCTCTATTAAACTGATGTTCTTGACAATACCAGGTAAGTTGTCTTAGAGAATATCCCACATGCTATATTTGTCTGACTGTTTTCTCATGGTGTAATTTAACCCATTGCTTTATCTCCTATATTTCCTGTAAAGTGGCATTTAGGTTTAAAGCCTTGATTAGATCCAGGTTTAATATTTTTGGATAAGAATAGTTCATATGTGCTGTTGCTGCATACTTCATATTACTCCAAGTCAGGAGGCACATAATATCCACTAGCTCATACGTCCACTAGTTAATAATGTCCCCTGGGCACATAATGTACACTAGTCCACATAATGTACACTAGTTCTCCCCTGGTTGGCAATGCAAAATTTGACTGATCACTTGGTTAAGGTGGTGACTACCCAGATCTCGTCAAATTATAATGATTAGCAATAATTTATGGGGATCATGTCAATATACTATTATACCATAACAACATTTCACTTCATGATTTTAGCATCCATTCAAGATCCTTTGTCTGAATCAATCATTTTAAATGCTAACTCTATCATTCTTTCTACATTACTCAAATTTTAATAAAAAGTTGCCAGCTAAAGACAGTTTTGAGGTATAATATACATATGGTAATATTCAACCATTTTAGGTGTATAATTCTATGAAAATGACAAGCAAAATATAAAACATTTTTATCACTACAAAAAGTTCCCTTTGCTCCTTTGTTGTCAATCTCCTCAACCATCCCTCTGTCAACATTGATTTTTTAATGTGCTGCTATAGTTTTGCCTTTTCCAGAACGTCACATAAATGGAATGACAAAGTATACAGCAATTTGAGGAGCTCATTCCTTTATTGGTGAATGGTATTCCATTGCCTGGATGTACTATAGTGTTTATTCATTCACCATTTGAAGGACATTCTGAGTTGTTTCTAGTTTCAAGTGCTAATCAATATTTGCATACAAGTTTTTGTGTGGACAGGTTTTTATTTCTCTTGATTTAGTATCTAAGAATGGTATTGTTGGGTTGTATGCTAATTTTGTGCTTAATTTAATAAGAATCTAACAGTTTTTCAAAGTGGTTGTACCATTTTGTGTTCCCACAAGCCATGTATGAAGATCCAGTTTTCCCCCAGCCCTCCTAATGCTTAAAATTGTAAATATGTTTTTATTTTAGCCATTTGAATAGGGGTGTAGTGTTATCTCATTATGGTTTTAATATGCATCTCCCTAATAACTAATAATGTTGAACATGTGTTTACTTGCCACTGTATATTTTCTTCGGTGAAGTGTCTGCTCAAATCTTTTGCTTACTTTTTTATTGGGTTGTTTGTGTTCTTATTATTGAGATGTGCGAGTTCTGTATATATTCTGGCTACCAGGTCTTTATCGACACATGCCTTACAAATATATTCTCCTAATCTGTGCTTTTATTTTCATTATCTTAACAGTGTTTTTGTAAGAGAATACCTTTTTAACTTCAATGAAGAACAATTTGTCAATTTTTTTTTTATAGATCACGCTTTTTGTATCAAATCTAAGAAGTCTTTGAAGAATCATAAAGATTTTCACTTATGTTTTCTGGAAGTTCAGTAATTTTAGGTTTTATATTTAGTCTATGATCCATTTTGAGATAATTTTTGTACATGGTACAAAATATGGGTAGAGGTTCTTTTTTTTTTTTTTGCTGAGGAAGATTCACCCTGATGTAACACCTGTTGCCAATCTTCCTATATTTTGTATGGGGGTCATTGCCACAGCATGGCCACCAACAAATGGTATAGGTCTGTGCCTGGGAATCAAACCTGGGCTGCCAAAGCAGAGTGCACCGAACTTAACCACTAGGCCACAGGGCCAGCCCCAAGGTTCTTTTTTATTATATATGGATGTTCAAGTTCCAGCACCACTGAAGTGCTTTTGTATCTTTGTTAAAAATTAAGTCTGTGATGGGGCTGGCCTCATGGCTGAGAGGTTGACATCGCATGCTCCGCTTCGGCGGCCCACAGTTTCACCAGTTCAGATCCTGGGTGTAGATATGGTACCACTTGTCAAGCCACGTTGAGGTGGCATCCCACATAGCTCAACTAGAAGAACCTACACCTAGAATATACAGCTGTGTACTTGGGGGCTTTGGGGAGAGGAAGAAGAAGAAGAAAAAAAATTTAAGTATGTGAAGGTCCATTTTCTGGACTCAATATTCTATCACATTAACCTGTGTCTACTCTTTCACCAGTCCTACCCTGTCTTGATTACTCCCGCTTTATCTAAGTCTTGAAATCAATACTGTGCATCCTCCAACTTTGTTCTTTTCAAAATTGTTTCAGCTATTTTAATTCCTTTGCTTTTCCATATACATTGTGGAATCAGCTTGTTGATTCCAACAAAAAAGCTTGCTATGATTCTGATTAGGATTACATTGAAACTATAAATCAATTTGGGGGAGAATAGACATCTTAACAATATTGAATCTTCCATTCCATGAACATTGCATTCCTGGGATAAACTTTGTTTGTGATGTATTGTCCTTTTTATTTGCTGGTGAACACATTATGCTAATATTTTGTTCAGGACTTTTGCATCTGTGTTCAATGAAAGATATTAGTCCGTAGTTGTTTGGGTTTTTTTATTATAATGTCTTTGTCTGGTTTTGGTGTCTAGCTCAGTTGCTAGAGAATTCATGTGCAAGGGACTTAAAATAGGAGTAAAGATTTTATATGTCTTAGAAGAACACTAGAGTATTAAAAATCTTATAAAGCTCAAACTGTATTTTTAAATATTTAAAAGCACATTTACTTGTTTAAAAGTGCTTTTTATCACTAATTCAGAAAAAAAACTATCCTAACTAGATGGAGCTCAGTTTCTTATAGCTAGCTTTCGGTTTGATCATACTTACAGAACACTTTTAGAATCAATTTTATAAGTAGATAAGTATGAACGGGGCAGGGGAGAGCACAGGATTCAAACTTCACATAGAAATCTCCTTTGTATTCTGTCCAGTGGTCTGTAAACTTTGTTGATCTCCCTACTGCTTAGTTTTGCAACTAGTTCTTTCCCTTTAATATTTTTTTTCACTGTGTATTAACAATGGTACACTATATTGTATGATTTTACTATGAAAAGAATTTGCTACTTTTTTTTTAAAGATTTTTTTTTCAACTTTTTGTCCCAAAGCCCCCAGGTACATAGTTGTGTATTTTTAGTTGTGGTCCTTCTAGTTGTGGCATGTGGGATGCCGCCTCAGTATGGCTTGATGAGCGGTGCCATGTCTGTGCCTGGGATTCGAACTAGCGAAACCCCGGGCCGCCGAAGTGGAGCACGCAAACTCAACCACTTGGCCACAGGGCCGGCCCCAAGAATTTGCTGCTTTTGTAGATGAAAAACTACTGATCAATTTTATAGATTTAAGACAATATGAGCATTTACGTCTAAATATTCACATTATAGAAATTTTATAAACATACAGATAAAAAGACAAGTTTCATCACTCAGAGATTATATTCGCCACCATTTCAAGGATATATATTTACAGAAATCTGCATTTTTTCTGTACCTGTTGTTTTATAACTTGTCATTAATTTTTGTCATATTAATACATATACTTTTAACGCATATTTTTATTGGCTGCATTATATTCTCTCAGAGAAATAGTATCATTTACTTAACCTATTCCCTATCATTTGACAGTTTGGTTGTTTCCAATTTCTGACTGAAAATATAGTTTTTAAATGTGTTACATTATAAACATCAGGAAACTTCCAATGAAATTTGAATTGCAAATTCTCATCACATTATATTTACACATAACAACTTCTGGTTCTATTTCAATAAGAGTAAAAATACCAGGAATTTTATCAGAGGCAAAAACTCATAGTAAAGAATAATTGTCCCTTTCTTGAATCAAGTACATCATTATTTGGATATTGAAGCAAATGTTTTTTAACACTATCTATAAAAATTTGCTTTGTTTTATTCTGGCACTTAAAACTTTAAGACACTGCCATTTTTCTTTTCAAATAAGGAATTTAAAAATATTCCTGCTATAATCAACTTAATAGCACATTTACTATCGACAGAACACTGCTAGTATATGATCCAGGATATCAACATTAAGTTCTAGTCACTTAAAACTTTCAAACCTACAAAATCTGTTTTAATGTGATAAGAAGTAATAGTCTGAATGTCTATTACTCTCAGAAATACCTTATTTGGATAAGTTACTGAGTCTTACTATTTTTATGTATTTTATTATTTCACAAAATGAGCTAGTCATATAAATAGCTCAGAAATACTTTTGAAATGAGTTCTAGTAGTAAAATTGCTTTTATTGTCATTTAAGGAAAAATATAAAATCAAAGTTACTATAGGCTTACTTCTTTTTAGGAGATTACATTTGTTCAATATAGCTAATTATAGATTAGCTGTCAACATTTATAAGAAGTTTTCACAAAAAATTCAGCCTGAGTCTCCTGTAAGCAAAATATTACCCAAGTTCTAAAATATCCATATGCATACATCAAATACAGAAATGTTACCAATATTTGATTTTTACTGTATAAAGTTTTAATTAAAAGAACCTAAGACATAAAGTGAGGTATATTTCTACTCTAGCTAAAATAATTAATTTTCTTCCCTAAAGTCTAGTCCATTTTCCTCCCATACACTCTATATTCATCACAAGTCCTTCAAACACCAATACCAAACCGAGGGAAGTGAAAATATATGATAGAGATACTCAAAATGCTACTCTTGTTCAATATACTTACATAAGCTTTTTCTAGTCAAGAAATAATATTTGATTCCCTCTCCCACTTTCTTTGCTACTACTGGAATCTTTAACAAACGACATCTGCGAAAATAAACAATTGCATTTTCATCCAGAGACTGAATATAAAATGAGTTCTGATCATCCTGAACAGAGGACTATTCTCTCAATCAGCGGGCAGAGCTATTGTCTGTGCAATTATACAGAGAGGGTCTATGTACAAACCACCCAAACTACACAGTGATTTATTTCAGCAGCCAAGCAAACTACTCAGATTTTCACTGACAAACTTAAAGCAAAAAGACACTTAAATGGAGCCACACCTGCCTACAGGCAGGAACATGCTGTTGCAGTATCTTCTTCTGGCAGTAAAGAAACCTACTAAGGAAGCAACTTTTTTCCAAAGTATACTTCACTCATTTACTGTTAAAGAAAAATTAAAATAAGGTGGTGCTGTGTATTCTGACAAGCAAATGTTTCTGAAAGATTCTAACAACCAAAACACTGCACTGATAAACCAATCGCATCTTTAAAAAGTGTAGTCAGTTGGAACAAAGAGTACTCTGGTATGAAGGTTTTTAGTACTCCCTTGTTTGTTCTAACAGGTACAATCCAGAAAATGTAGAATTCACGTTATGAATGGTAAAAAAAATATTTTTATGGAAGGACCCACAATGCAATCCTAAAAACAAATTACAAGCAGAACACAGAAGGAATAATCTCCTGCTGACAAGGGAAATTTGCCTTACAATTAAAACATGGGCACTTAGTATTTTAAGATAAGGTGCTTTCAATTATCTTTGAGCCATCTTCATTATAAACCATAGGACATTTTTAGCAAATAGTCCTAGAACAACTTCTTTAAATAGAAATAAATAGCTTTATTGTTAGAGCAGTTCTATGGAAAGTAAGCCTTTCCTTCCTCAAAATTTTGCTGTAAAAGGTCAATGTGTGATCCCCACTTTCCCTTCTGGTCAATTTTTCCACAACGTCCCCAACTTTGTCTTCTACTTTATATCCCCCCACTTCCTTACATCAGGTCCTCATTTCCAAACTGTGTTACTCAAGCAGTCTCCCAAATAAAAGATGGATTAGAGGGTAAGGACGATAGAGAAAAGGGAACCAAACTGTCAACAGCTACGTTTTAACAGGCATCTGTCCTTATCCCTCCTCTGGTCAGAAACTTCCATTCCTTAAGGCACTCCTGAGACTGGCATTCAGCACTCTCCACAGTGCGATCCCTACTTCCCCTTCTGGTCCTATCCCATTTCTCCTCCCCATGCACCTAAGCACTCCCAAGTAAACAAGTCTGGTAGGAGAGAAACCGCACTCTGCCTCCTCCTAACTCTTTGCTCTGCCTACAATGCATCTCCTTTTGCTCAACGTTTGCAAGCTGAAGTTTAATTCTTCATTCAAATTTCAGCTTTGCCTTCAATGCAATCCTCCAAAATCCCCTGTAGTATTTCCCATCTCATTCAACTCAGAAAATGTAGACAACATCCACTATTGCCAGGCATATATTAGATCCTAGGGATACAGTTTTTTAAAAAGAGAGAGTTAAGGTCCTTGCCGTTGGAGCTGCTAAGCAGGCAAATAAAGAGAAAGCTTTGGCAGTGTGGAAATTATTAGGACAGAGATAAACAAAGGGTGTTTTGGGATTATCCTCTACCTAACAAAGTCCACGTGCCAGTGCACAGGGAAGGCCACATGGAAGCATGAGAAAGCATATGGCCCTTTTGGAAAATTGCAAGCAGTTAGGAAGGACTGAACAACAGGGTGTGAGGAGAATAGGAGGAATAAGCTAAATTATTAGAGAACTTGCTTGCCAAGCTAAAGAATTTAGACTCTTAAACAGGGAAGGGACTTAACTGGATAAGACCCTAAGCAGCAATTAAAGACAAGACTAGAGGGAAGTATGGCGATCAGGAAGGAAGTTGCTGCAGTAACCTAGAAATGACATACTAAAACACTAAATTTGGCTGTGGCAGTGGAGATAGGAAGACGGGCATAGACATGAGATAGTAAAGATGAAGAAATGATCTAGATTCAGTAAATGGTTAGAGAAAAGATGACTAGTATAGAGTTGGGGCAAAGCCAAGACTCCAGGAAAGAGTGACTTTTAAGCCAATTCTCAAACTTTAGGGTACATACAACCCAGCTGGAAAACATAAAAGTCAGATTTCCAGGCCCCACTCCCTGAGACTGTTTTTTTGTAACTTAGCAGTTTCTGTTGCACAGACCACAATTTGAGAACCTGTGGTTAAGGGACAGGGAAATGCTCTAGAGCAAAAAAGAGGCCAGACAGGGTAGGCTTCTGTGATGACAACCCCTCCCCCTCCCACCTTCCCAAGATAGATCTAAATGCACAAAGCAAGAGTAAGATCCTTGGAAAGCTGGTCATGCAGACTAGTGCATCGGTCTGAGGATCAAATGCAGGGGAAGGTAATTACCAGAGAAGTGGTATGCGTGGTCCATGTTACCATGTGTGTTACTCAAACCATGGGTGGTTTGAGGACCATATATGTTAGAGCCACTTGCAAGGCTTGTTAAGCATAATGATTTCTGGATTCAACCCCAAGATCTACTGACGGAGAATTTCTGGTGCCTGGGATTCTGCATTTTATTTTATTTTTATTTAATTTATTTCAACCTGAACACAGAGTTTATAGCAGCTTTATTTATTTATTTTTTTGTGTGAGGAAGACTGGCCCTGAGCTAACATCTGTGCCAATATTCCCCATTTTATGTGGGACACCATCACAGCATGGCTTGATGAGCTGTGTGTAGGTCTATGCCCGGGATCCGAACCTGCAAACTTGTGGTCACCAAAGCAGAGTGTGTGAACTTAACCACTATGCCACTGGGACGGCACCTAGATTCTGCATTTTAAACAAGCTTTCCAGATGATTCTTAAGCATGATAAAGTTTAGGAACCACTGCCCTAGGCAGCTGAAGCAAGTTAACATTTCTGGAGAGAAGAATGTTTCCTACCTCGCCTCTGCTGCTGGCAGTATTACTATTAAGGAGGTGATATACTTTTCCTTAGAAAGAAAGTTACAATTATTATAGTTGAAACACCACTGGTTAGTCTAGATGAGAAATAACAATAATAAACGACATTTATGTAGTATCTTCTGCTTAAAAATCAATATTCACAGTGAATTATATTATTTCTGCACAACTACCTTGGGGGATAAATAGTATTATTCCTATTTTAAAGATGAAGAAACAAATCCAGACAGGTTTAATAATCTGCTTATGACTACACATCTACCAAGTAATACAACCAGGGCTCAAGACCATGCCCTCTGCCTCCAAATTCTGTATCCTGCCCCACTAGTCCATACTGTTCTCCCTCAGAAACTAAATCTCAGTCTGATTTCTAGTTTCACCATTGACAGCATCACTTCTGTGGGAAGATGCACTGTGATTACAACCAAGTGACTTAAAAGAAAACCTTGCAACATACAGTGTAACAACTCGACTGCCTGTTCCTACACTGATACATTCTTACAACGTATCAAACATCTGAAATAGTCTCCAGAATAATCTCAGACCTCACAGGAAAAGCTATGTTAGAGACATAAATCAGGAATCTGGAAGAGCTAGTATATAAGAAGCTTTTCTAAAATTTTATATCAAAACATATCACCCCAAAATATACTTATTGTAGATTCTCACTCTGCATGTCTGAAGTCCCTTAATTCAGACATGGTTCACACTCGTACAGAACTGTATACAAACCATCTGTTTTCTACTCTGATTTCCTCACGGTCAGGAAAAGTAGAATTTATATCAGTAGTTTCTGGCCTTTACTTCTATTCCTGGAATTGAAATCAAATTTAAACACGTTGAAAACTAGGAAATTACTTCCTCTTCACTCTTTCCCTGCCTTAGTTATGAGATCAAATGTCAGACTAAATCTCAATTAGCTAGGGAACCTAAAATTAGGAACATGCTAGGAAATCTGTGATTCCTAAATCAGTGACTCTCAACCTTTGTTTCTGCCTCTACTGTTCACATCCCTATAACACTCTCATCACCAAATATAAAAAATAGTATACCTTATTTAACAGGAGGAGAATAATGAGTATTTGGGGGAAAGACAGGGAAAGAGATCCCGATACATTCTCTTTCAACAGAGGCTGTCTATATCAAGATTAAAGGAGACAGAGCTAAATACATGTTTCTTCTCAAGAGATCTTCTACCATACTTATCATTTAACCCCCTGCTTAGTTGTTTACAATTCTTAGTCCATATTCTTCTGCTTACTCAAGTCCTTGGGTGATTTCACACGCCTTGGACATGTCTATACTTTGGTCAGGTGTCTAGACAAAAGCATTCTTAGGGAAGAGTTATTTATTTACATGGCTTATTATAAAACAGGTCTTTTTGGTTTTCATTATAAAAATAACAGCAAACTAAATAATTTTTACACAGAAGACTGCTATCATAAATCTATAAACCACATGCCTAATCCTTTATAAAAATTCTCCCTGCTGCTATTCTTAGAACATTCCTGTGGTTAGGGGCAGGCATAATTATCTTCATTTTGCAGATGAGAAACCTGAGGCTCAGAGAATTAAGAGATTTGTTTGAGGTCACACAATTAATCAGGAACAGCAGAGGCAGAATCCATAAAAAGATGCCTTTTAGTTTAGGGCATTCTATTAAAGTTACAAGTAGAAAGTGTTCCCCTACAGCTTTCAAGGTTTTCTAGATATTAAAAGGAAAAAAAAAAAAAGAAAAGCACATAATTTTGCAGAGTCCACAGTTCCATTTGTACTGTGTTTTGACTCAAATTCTAACACTGATATATTAGTTGTTTTGCAAATAGGGCCAAACCTGCTGGCTTGTTCCTAAGGTAACCTTGCAGGATTATACATCATTTGTTTAAAAGGACAAAATAAAATTCCAAAATTAGAAAAATTCATTTAGGAAAGAAAATATCTTTGCTAAGCAATGTTCTAAAAGAGAAGGATTTACTTTTCTGTCATTTTCTTCACCGATTTTCAATACACTGAGACCTAAACAATAAAGGCAATGAAGTGGTGAGCCCCATGGGCCAACTATGTCCAATTCAATTGGAATGCAGAAGGCCCTACTCAGGCAGCAACTGGGCAGTGTCATGAGGCAACACACAGGTTTTTATACGCACTCATTAAAAGTTAGTCACAATTTGAGATCTTGTCCAACCGGTATGGTATGCCCCAAGTTAGTGATCTTAAAAGAGACAAACTACTGACTGACCATTGTTTACCGTGTATTAAACAAAAAAGAATGATATTCATTTCCTCCTGATGGCATATTTAGGAATTTATGGATTTAACCCTTTCAAGCATAATAATTGGTAATGTCCAGAAACCAAATGAATTGATCTTTTAAAATAAATAAACGTTGTAAGTCATTTACTTGGGGGCAGGAATACCAGGACAATTACCATATTGGAGCTAGCAAACTTCTTCAAAGAGAGTGCTTGTTCTAGGCATATTAATGTCCTAAGAATGACCTACGTCTGCAGACAATTGATTCAGGAGTCAAGCCCCATCAGAAAAAATTAGGTTTGTGCCATGGTTCGTTTAGTTTAGAGCTCAGGAGCCATGTGTGACTTACCTAACGTCAGTTGAGAGCATCTTCTCATTCGCAAAAAAGAAAACAAAGCTATTTTTGATGGCAAGAATATAAAAAGCTAAGGGATAAAATTAAGGTATGTTCTGAATGAAGGATACAAATCACCTATAAGAAAACATTACTACATTTTATTTCTATAGTTTTTTTAAAATCTGAATTTGTCCTGTGATGCTTCTCATTTTATTCTCACATCATCCCTGTGTGGAAGGAAGAAAGTGGTATTGTTACCTACTGTTATTCTAATTTGTAGAGTAGATATAACTTACCCACGGTTACAGAGGGAGTGACTCAGCTACCCCAGGAGTCTGAGCAGTCTACCCCTGGTGTTGCCCTGACTCCAAACTTAGGATCCTTCCGACATGTCAAACTATAAAAAGCGTCACAGGTTAGAATTAAATACAGCTTGTATCATGACCATCTCTGCGCCTACAGGAATAATTTGAAGAAGTATAAGCTGGTATATGCTCAGTACCATGCTAGGCATCTCAAGGATTCAGAAGATTTATGATGCATGGTCCCTTCCTCACGGTGCTTAAAATCTAGTTGGAGAGACAAAAGTAATGGGCATGAAGGAAATCTGGTGAGCAAGCAATATTTGTGAGAGTTAAAATGGTGTCTAAACTAACAGATTAACTGGCTGGCTTCTGCAAACTGAGCTTTCAGAAAGATTTGGATTGAGGGGGAGTCACCTGAGATCCAGGGCTGACTGAGAGCCTTACAGATTCAAAGACTCGAGCATTTCACTCAGCCCCAAACCAATGGGACAAAGTGAGGGAGTCAGGTATCTCTACTAGTTGTGGCAAATTTGCAAAGGTGTCACAGAATGGGAAAGGCATTTTATGTTTTCAAAGACTGTTGTTAATCTTACGTAAAGTTAGTCCTCAAAAGGTTTCAGATCAAAATCTAAAGTGATACACAAACTTAATTTAAAACAACTCATCTTCCTTCATATCTTCCTTGTACCTCTTCCAGTCATGTATTAAAACTAGAAATGGGGTCATCCACAAGCAGAAACGGAAGAGATCATGGACAGATCTTCACACAGGCCATTATGTTTCAGCCTTTCCTGAAATGTATGTGACTTGATAATGGACAAAGAATATGATGATTCAGATGACTGCTTCTACAGAGAGGAGAAATTCCACATTTTTAATGCTAGATTATATGAATAATATTGTAGTTCAACTTTTTACTTTACTTGAACTAAAAAGACACTTCAAACTCATAATTCAGCTATTTTAAACCAAAAGCCTTTTCTTTATTATAAGAAGGTCTTACTAAAATTACTGATTTGCTCACTATTGCTTCTTACACACTGGTCTTCTCTCCCCAGCTAGGCTATCAACACCATGAAGGCTAGAACAAGACCGTATCCTCATCTCCATACTGCCTGGCGCAGACACCAAGCAAATAGTAGGCACTCAGACTCTAAAACGTTGATGGTGATACTGATTTTTCTCCTCTATGGCTTCTCCACCACCCCAAACAAGACAAGATCTTTAGCTTGCTTTTATTTTTAATTTCTAGGTTTGACTGAAATCTGAAACTATGGGTACAGATTTTGTCTTCCAAAAAATTTACATATAATATTTTATCATTTACATAAAACTACAGCTCTAACTTTCATTGCCATATTATCAATGATTGCTTAACGTTAATCCAAGTTTAACTAGATTCTTGGTTCACCGCTGTGTCTTCTGCCACCAATCTTCTTATATTCTGGGGTACATCCCTAAGTACATACATGTTGTTTTTACAAACTTTCAGTCTGGATTGTCCTTCTGCCCTGACATCTGAGCCATAGCTTAGCTTATAAAGAACTCTAAGTTAAAAATACTTTCCGTACAGTACTTTGTAAACCTTGCCCTATTTTTCACAAGTAGCAGATAAGAAGCCTGATGCCTACAGGATTACAGTTGCTTATAGGTAACCTCTTTTTTCCTTCTCTCTGGAAGCTGGTAGGGACTTCTTTCTATCCCTGGAGTTCAAAAATATCACCATGATATGTCTAGAACCCTTCTATCTGAAGGCCTAAGATTTTCTTCAACTTTGGGAAATTTGGGTTTTTTTTCTTTACTCTTTATCATTTCTTCCTGACCCCCCTTGCCTTCTGGATTACTTTTAGACAGATAGTGGCTTTCCTAGCTCAATCCTCCATATCTCAAATTTCATCTCATCATTTTGATCACTTTGCCTTTTAGACTAGTTTTTAGATGAATCCATTGGCTTGATCTGCCAAATTACTAATTTAGTCTTCATTCTTGTCCATACTACTCATTCAGCCATCCTATTAATATGTTTGCTTTACATTTCTGCAGCCACAGTGTAGTTTTTAAGAAATGCCATAGGCTTAAAAAAACAAGGAACCCAGCAGTCTATCCTTGCTTCATAGATTTTGAGAGCTTCTTGAATCATTAAGTATGGTACCAATTTCACCTTTTAAAAGGCCCTTATGTATCGTATATTACCTCTGTTACCTGGGTGTGGGAGGTAGGGTATTCAGTCACCCACCTCATGGGTTTGATTTTCCTAAAAAGTTTAGTGCTTCTCAGTAGTTTGCTCATCTTTATACACGAGGGCCTAGATCTGCACTATCCAATATGGTAGCCACTATCCTTATGTGGCTATTTAAATGAGTTAAAATAAATAAAATGAAAATTCAGTTCCTTACTTGAATTGGCAACATTTCAAATTCTCAATAGGTACCTGTAGCTAGTGGCTACCATACTGGATAGCACTGATATGGAATATTTCCATCATCACAGAAAGTTCTTCTGGATAGTACTGGTATAGAATAACCTGTATCTGTTATAGAATGGGTTACTAAAGCAGAATTGAGAATCGCTATTGCTCTGGAAATAAATTTAGATATTAATTATAGATTCCTTGGCTCTGGCTAATAGGATAAAAATTAACAGCTTGATAGCTTTTGCTTTATGCACAGGAAGCATGTTGCCTCCAAGTATAAGGGTTCCTTGTTAAACTCAGAGACCAAAAATGATCAGGAATGTTGCTGTGCTTTTGTCTTTCATGGCATTCGCCCACTTTAGAGAACTGTTCTTCTGACTTTATCTTCAGGGCAAACGCCAAAGAAAGCCACTTGGTGAAAAGGATTGGTACAGATCTTGTTAATTCTGATATTGGCATTATTCTAGGGTTTTACTAGAAAATCTTGACTTCCATCTGTATCGTATTACAGATTCATAAATGGTGTAGTTGCATCAGTCTAATCCTATCTATTTTATATCTTAACTTTCCTTAATGTTCTTTTCTGCTTTTTCAGTTTTCTAATATTGTAGTTTTATTTTTTCCTCTGTCATTTCACTGAAATTTGAAGAAAACAGAAAGATAAATGTATGTTTTCAGTCAGCCATTTTGAATTAGAAGACTTAGTAAAATTTGACTGATTTTTCTTACTGGGTAGCAAAAAGAAGGCCGTAATAAAGGTGTCACTAGAGAATCCCTACAATTAGGGTTAACTATCACAGTAAACCAGGGAGTTTTTTATTTCAGTACACTAGAGAACAGTTCACGATGAAATATACAAGGGTCAAACAACTGCCCACGGGTCAATAATAAAGCGCTTAAATAAAGCAACAGCATCACATACATAAAAGTAACCATAATATTTTTTTAATATAAATAATAGATGACAACTTATCCCACACAACCATTCTAGCTTTATTAACAACTAGATCTTGCATTATGTCCTGTAAGCATTTATGTTTACAGGAAACGTGATATCACATTACTATAATGTCTTGTGATAAAGGCTAACGATGATACAGGCTAATGATGATCTAGGCTAATGATGACATAGAGAACATTCACATATACAGGTATATACCATGATGTCAAATATATTACTCAAATTGATGACTTCAGTGACATGAGTAATTTCAAAACAAACAAGTCAGCCACCTGGTGAGAGAGGGCTGAGCATTTAATAATATATAACTCTTCACAGAACAACAAAGCATTTAAAATAATCCCTAGCTTAGCTTGGTAGTTCATATCCATGATGTTGTAAATGGCTTACAACACCAAATGACCTTCAAAACCAGATCTGACTAATTAAAGTTACCATAGAATTCTACTGCTGATAGACCAGCACTGAAAATTATTATACATACATAGTTCCACCACCTATAAGAAACACTTCTTTGTTAACGACATATGTCTCTGGAAAAGCAAACACAACCAAAAAAGAAAATATGTCATACAACTTAGTTCCAAAGGACAAGGTGAATAATTATATTAATTTTAGAATGCAATCCCCTATTCCAACTAGGAATGAACTTAATAATATATCCAAGAAATGTCTATCATAAAGTTCGAAAAACATCATTCAATCTCATGAATAAGCAGATGAATTGGAAGAGAATTAATATTAAGGTTGAAATAATCAGCTTCAAAGCTATGGGAAAGTTCAAATTTACTCTTGATATTTTTAGAAGCCAGAAATGCTACAGTCAAAAAAACTACCATCGAAAAATCAAATCACACCAATTTCTTTCAGCCCAAAGAAGTATTATATGAAGTTTTATTGTATATTTAAGTAGTTAAGATGATCCATCACTACATCCACCAATACTATTTATGAAAAGAGAGGCTGGTCATCCAGGTACCTGTACTTCTCTCTCCTTTGCCCCCAAAAGCCATGACCTCAAGGCTATTCTAAAATACTTTATATTCATCAAGATAATTACATTTGAGGAGGAGAGTGGTAGTGACTATGACAGGCCAGTGACGTTCTCTTGATCTGGGTATTGGTTACATGACTGTGTTCACTTGGTGAAAGTTCACTGAACTCTATGATGATTTTTGCTCTTTTTTATATGTTTGCATGTTATACTTCAACAAAAGTTTAGTAAATGAAAATGTTCCCTATTTAAGTTTTTTTCCAATTTTTAAAATAGTTACTAGTCTGAGGTTCCTGAATGAAGGATTCATATCATACTCATCTTTTGTCAGTGCTTCATACATAAGAGGGGCTTAATAAAGACAGGTTAATTAACACAGATCAGTAATCAATTGTACAGTGTCAATAAGAACTACTTGACTTCCATTCCTTCATCCCCATCATAGCACTGCTGCTACAGATGCATAAGTACCATATCACAGAACTGCATGCTACAAGTCCATGAGTAGTTCAAAAAGGCTTGAGTCCCTGTCCTCTGAGAGATGGTATTTGTGCATGGATGTGTGAGGGAAAGAGAAAGAAGCCAAGACAAATACACACACTAAAAACTAATGTGACATGAACCATATGTGTGGTGAGGGCAATAAATGCCATAGGGAAGGAGGGAGACATTCCAGTGGAATTAACCAGGAAAGGCATAACTCAGGAAGCAGCATGTGAGCATGATGAACATCTTAGTAAGATGAAGGAATGGACTAGCATTTCCAGAATGCTTAACACTGCATGCCAGATACCATGTGAGCATTTTCATAAACCTTACTTAACCCTCACGATACAGCTAAACCCACTAAGACTCTCACAGGTTAAGAAATTTGTCTCATATCACAGTCAGTAAATAGCAGAGAATTTGACCTAAATCTTTTGACTCCAAGATCAATGTCTACCACACCATGTTGCCACTGTCTTGAACAAGAGCTTGATAACTTTAGCCAAAAATCCAAAAACTCACATCTGAAATCTGACAAAAAATGACGAGGAATTTTTTTCCTACCCAATGCATACACTTCAAAATATTTTTATTCTTTAAAGTAACCTGACCAAAGCCAAAACAAAACAGATCACATCAGCTTACAAGAATGATGGCCTAAATAGACAGTACTGGAATTTTAATTCACAGCTTGTGATCAATCCATTTGATTGGAAAAACTCTTAAGCCAATCACAGTCTTCTAACCAGAGAGCCAATTACCTGTGAGAGGCTTTCATTCTTATGCTTTTGCCACCACATAATGTAATATGTTCATTTTGGCAATAAGCATAAATACCAATTTATCATCTTGTTTGGGAAAAAAACCTTCACATACTCTTAGCCTCTTCTTGCCCTTCTGTTTATTTTTTATTTTATTTATTTTTTGCTGAGGGAGATTTTCCCCAAGCTAACATCTGTTGCCAATCTTCCTCTTTTTTCTTGCTTGAGGAAGATTTGCCCTGAGCTAACATCTATGCCAATCTTCCTCTATTTTCTTAATTTATTTTCTTTTATTTTTTTTGCTCAGGAAGATTTGCCATGAGCTAACATCTGTTGCCAATCTTCTTCTTCTTTTCTTTTTGCTTGAGGAAGAGTAGCCCTGAGCTAACATCTGTGCCAATCTTCCTCTATTTTGTATGTGGGTTGCTGCCATAGCATGGCTGACAAGTGGTGTAGGTTTGCTCCTGGGATCCGAACCCACAAACTCAGGCCGCTGAAGTGGAGCATGCACAACTTAACCACTCCGCCATGGGGCCAGCCCCTCTCTGTTTTACGAGGACTTTTATTTATTCACTCAAACATTACTGAGGAACCTTCAATGTGTCAAGAACTCTTCTCTCAAAAATGAATAAAAGAGATGTCTTGTTTTCAAAAAGATTCCCCAGTGTAACAACAATTTTACTAGATCCTTTTCATTTCATTTTTTGTTTTCAGATTACTCTCCTTCAACTTCCTAACACACACCTACAAACTCATCAGCACTCATTCTTCCTTTCTGCCTGATTCCATTCTTCTATCTCATTCCATTCAACTTTTCCTTGATCCTTCAACCTCAAGCTGTACCATCTCCTTGAGGATAATACTATACCAATTATTCCCTATTTCATCCTTTATTTCTGAATTATTATGGTATGCTCCTGTATTACCCTTGTCATAACATTTAACACACTGTTATAATATTTATTTACTTCATTCAATCACCAACTACTTATTAAATATGTCCTATGTACCAACCCACGGTCTAGATATTGAGGATATAAAGAAAATCTTTGCCTTCACGGAAAGCATATTCTGTGGTGGGCTATAAATAATGCAAACAAGTAAACAAACAATATGTCAGAAAGTAATGAGAAGGTTATGAAAATTAAATTAATTTAACAGTTCACAGTTCTGCTGATAAACTGAAACAGAGAATGTGAGAAAAGTCCAAGAGTCAAGGGTGATTCTTATATTTTTGGTTTGAAGAACTGGGTAAACAGTGGAGTTGTTTATGGCCTTGGGTAACACTGGAGAAGGAAAAGGTTTGGGAGAGAAAAATTAAGAGTTCTTTGTTTGCCATGTTAAGCTTGAGATGCCTTTTCGATATTCAAGACTAGAGGTCAAGTAGGTAGTTAAATATATAACAACTCTGCAGCTCAGGAGAAAGGTTGGCCTAGAGTTCCAGATGTGGAAAGTATCAGCATAAAGATGGCATTTAAAGCTATGGCCTAAGCTGAAGGAAGAAACTTTAGGAGAGTGTTTGAAGGGTAAATGCTGCTGAGCGACTGAGTAAGATGAGCACTGAACAATATTAACTAAGGAATTGGCGACAGAGATCAACAACCTCGACAAGAGTGGTTTTAGTAGAATGGTAGGTACAAAAACTATTTGGATAGGGATAGAAGCTGTCTGGGATATAAAGAAGTGGAGAACCATAAGCTTTTCTATAAAGAGGAAGAAAGAAATAGGGTGAAGCTAGAAAAGAACATGCGTTCTATCTAAGGGGGGCTTTTTGAGAAATTGAAATAACTCATCAGAGACGGAAAGATGGATGATGAAAGAGTCCATGGACAACTGAAGCCTTCAGCCTTTAAGTCCTTAAGCAGGCAAAAGGGAATGAGCTTCAGGGTACACGTGGAGTGACTAGTCTTAGGGAGGGACAGGCACTTCATCCACTATAACAGGAAGGCAGAGTACACGGGTACAGATGCAGGTGGTTTGGTAGATGTGATGGTGGAATAATAGAAAGCTGAAAGTAAGCAGGGTTAGGATTCTGTTAGGCAAGTACCACAGAGGGAAAGTAGGATAAGGCAGCTGAGTGATATGTAAACAGGCAGTTACACTGATGGAACACAGACTCCAAGATAGATAACAAGGGAACAAAGGACATGAATTACATACAGTGAAAATTGGAATGGTTAATGTACAGGAGCACCCAATGGAGTTAAAAAAATTATCTGAGGAATAAGGAAATCAGATCAGGTTTTTCTTAAAAGTTTATAAGTGGAGCAGTTACCAGCAACGAGAAAGTTTCAGGTTTGACCACAGGAGTAGATTTCTGAGATGGGGGGTCTAAAAGCTGAGATCAGATGTTGGACTATCCGTGTGGATGCAGCAATCACTAACTAAGTATGATGACAGGAACTCTGGAGAGGCAGTAAGCCAGGGACTAATGAGGCGGTACAACTAGGAGGCAAGGACAGATCTGGAGGGGCTAACAGTCTGAGGGCATGTGTTTCAGAAGGGCTGGGGGTTTTGATCGAGGAAGAAAAGGACTGAAACAGCAAATAGGAGAAAGGGTTCTAAATAGGGGGCTGAAGATGTGGGGAGAAAAAAAACATCATTACTTAAGGACTACAGGGAAACAGAGTTCCCAGGAATAGTCAGGTAGGGCAAGAAAGTCAAAGAAATTTTATTTTCAACACGCTGCCTCTATTTGATGATAATAAACTAGCAATTCCAGGAGGCAAGTGGAAGAGTTAGGGGAGGGGGCATTGAAAGGTTGGAAGATTGCATCAGGTTAGGATATGCACAAAGCCAAATGAGGATAAAATTTCCCAGGAATAATGGCTAACCTGGGAATCTTGGATACTAAAAGAAATAATCAAAACAAATAAACACCTTTTGTAAGCTTCATGAGAGCAGTGCAGTATCTTTCCACTAAATTCCCTTTCTGCTTACAGTTAGCAATAAAGATTCCTAATGATAATAACCTTCACGTACAGGGCCCTTGCACACATCCCATGAGTTCAGAAAAGAATGTTTATTTAATTTGTTCAATACATTTAAGTGCTATTTGGCCTGGAGTGATAAGGAAAATCTCAGAAAGGAATCTTAGGCATGTTAGCTATTCCTTTATCTCCTTCTCATTTTATTTCTTCCTTTCACAAAAGTCAATGGTGAGAAAGAGAGCAACGACAATTAAGGATGAAGTGAGCGGCAGCATGGTTGTTCTGAGGACAGGCAGGATTCTCTGTACACCTGCTGTGACCTCACAATAACACTTGTGCAGGTGTGGAAAGACTCCTCCAGCTTCAAACAACAAGTGCTGAAGCAGCCTGTAACTCCCAGCCCCCAGGTTCCCTGTCCAACCGCATCCCTCTCCACTACAGGGTTTCTCTAAGCAGAAAATGACCCATTTGGGGGAGAGTTAATATAAATTATGACTTTCCTCTCTCTCAGGTGAACTAATTTACCTGGATGAAGAATTCTGAGAATATTTTTTCTAACAGTGCAGTATTTCACTTTATGGAGAAACAAGTGTTGACAATATAATTACAAAATTTCATAATCCAACAGTGAGTTTAGTACTATTCCCTAACACAGCAGATCAAATCAGGACAAATTAATTTCAGTGGTCATTGTACGTAAAATTAATTTCAGTGGTCATTGTACATAAAATTAATTTCAGTGGTCATCACATCATTGTACATAAAATATATGATTGATGTAGGAAAAAATTATATTGCAGTAGGCCTCAACATTAAGAAACATGCAAAAGCACTGTATTAAAGGCTTCAAGTGGAAGGTCCTTGGGAATGTAGGTATATGGAATATCCCTAAGCACAGCTGAAATTATTTTTGTGTGAAAGGAAGGAAAGAAAATAAAAGGTAACTAATAATAGGGAAGACAATACTTCAAAATGTTGAAAATACCACAAAGGAAGAGTAAAGAGCTTCACTAGCACTATGACTTTTATTAGGTATAACATTCTTATATATATCATAATGCCCAGCACACCACAGACTGTCCACCTTGGCAACTGAAAAAGCATGTTGAACTAAATAACAAGTCAAGTGCAGGGGAGAATATATTTAACATAAATTCATTTAATAGATAGCATTGGTAACTATATCAAAGAACATTTCCCAAATTGAAAAAAGGTCAAAGGGTGTCCCAAGTGATCGCTAGAGTGCCAGAGATGGCCACCTAGAAACTACAGAGCATTCTATATCTGCTCAACTGCAGATTTGTTCAATGGCTACCCACCTATTTAACCCTTAATTGTTGACGCCCATCGACTGAGAAATAACATTTATCCCATGAATGGCCCTTCATCTCTCACACGGAATTACTCACATCAGGGATTATCTGAACCAATCGGAGACTGTTCTCTAAAGTGTAATAACTCTGGGCTGGGGGAGATAGGACCAAGATCCCGTATCATTTGATTCCAAGCTATCTGGACAAAATGAGCCTTACCAATAGTAGGGCATCCTTTTCTAAAACAAGACTTCATTCCTCTTACAGTATAAGGCATCATGGACAACTAGATTATTATCACTCTATCCTGGAGTGAAACTAGGAAAAATAAGATCTAGGCTCAGTAATTTTATGCACAAAATCCAGTTTGTAATGATCATCTGTATTCTCCTCACAGAGAAACAAATCAACTCAAGTGTCATGACAGAAGTTTGTATGTGAAGGCTTACGAAAAGGAAGAATATTAAAAGACAATTATTAGAATTATTTTGACTTGTGATTAGCTAAGATATTCAATATGCTAAAATGTCAACTTGTTTGCTTTCTTTCTGTACAACTTAATAGTTTTCTGTTTTAAAAGGATTGATAGATGCAGTGTTTCTAAAACTTTCACAAACAAAAACAGAACTTCAAGACATCTGGGCAATTAATCAGTTGTTTTCCTGTAATATCCATTTTTAATTGAGGTAAAATTTACATTGATGTCATGCACAGATCTTAAATGCACAATTCAATGAGTTTCAATAAATGTATTCTCTTGTGATCACGTTTGCATCACTCCAGAAAGTTTTTATGAGCCGCTTCTAGTCAACCCAGCCATCACCCAATGGAACCACTGCTTTGATCTCTACAGTTGGAAGAAGCACCTGGTTTCTTTCCCTCCACGCAATGTTTCTGAGATTCATCCACATCGTTTGCATGTATCAGTAATTCAGGTTTTTTAAATAGCAGATTTGTATCCCATTGTATGACTGACACAATCTGCTTATCTATTCCTGTGTTGATGGATATTTGGGTTTTGGGGGGGATTTTCTCCCAGTTTTTGGCTATTGCAAATAAAGGTGCTTGTAAACACAGAATCCTGCTCTGCTATATAAAAGTAATTATACCACCTTAAACTTAAGACAGCTTCCTGCCTAACCAGTGCTGAGGGACCTGACTATATCAGCATCTGCTGTCACATAAGTGAGCGAGAGGAGCCCCACAGAACCCTGGTTGATTAGATGGGACCCATCCCAACTGGTCCACATCTGTGATATGTGACACTCCAGTGGGTCACATCTTGTGAGGAGAGACTCTTTTCCTGAAACATTTCAAACAGGTAGTGTCTACGGGCAATGGCAATAAAGCTCATCTCTGTTCTGACCTAATCTGGTGTCACACTGCTTCTATTACACACAAAAATACAGTATTAAACAACAACAAGAACACACATACACAAAAAACGGCTTTTGATTCACTTGTCCTTTAAGGTCTTCTAGCACAGACTTCATCTAAAATAGTTACATGCTAGTTATGTCACTTTGGGTACATCATTCACCTCTAAGTCCTAATTTTCCAACATACAGAATGGTATAATTACAGCATCTATCTTAGGGTTATTTTGAAGATCAAGTTAGATAATGTGTATCAAGTATGCATAGTGGCTAACACACTTAAGTACACAAGTATTAGCTACTATTAACAAAACTATATTTCAAAACTATTTAGAGAGAACAGCCTCAGATTTTCATTTTCCTTTGCCATTCCATGGTAAAGACCAGAGTTTCCGAAAATCACTATGTTTCCCCCTCCCCCTAAATTAGTTCAAGTTCAACAGTTATTATATAAACCAAAAGTTTCCATAGTCGAGCAAGTCTTGGTTAAATAACTTTTTTACACTGCAAAACATCTCGGTGCTTTATGCTAACGTACACTATGACCTCCTGAAAGTGAGATCTAGTATTTAGTATTTCCAAAGTAATTTGACCATGAAATTGACTCCTGCCCCATCGAGAAGATCATGTGATCCTGGAGCTCTAACACTTTGGGAAATTTCAGCAAAAACAATGCTGACTGCACATATAAAATAAATAGCACTCTTAAGAAGATGATGTATGCTCTTCCCATTTCGTTTTCTCAAATGCCATCCTTCAGATCTCAGGGAAGCCTTCTTTAGCCCTCCAAACTTAATCAAGACTTCCTGTTAGGTACTCTCAGAGCTCCCTTAGAACTTCCCTTCATAGTTCTTACTGTCGTTTGTATTAACATACTTGAAAGATTATGTGATTAACGCCTGTCACCTTGCCCACCAAACTGTAAGCTTCAATTGAAGCATGGCTGTGTATTATGCTCAACACTATACCCAGGCATCTAGCACAGCGTTTGGTACCAGATACAGATGTGGAACAAATATGTAAATACAAGAATTTCAATGCAGCTCTGTCATAGTGAAAAACTGAAAACAACTCAAATATTTATTAAGAGGAAAGTAAATAAGTTACTCCACATTTATATTATAGATATTATACAGCCATTAAAAAGAATGAGCTTAATCTCTATGTTCTGACATACCCATCTTACTGAATGAGAAAGAAAAAAAGGTATTTTATTACATATGTATTATATTGTGCATAGATGTCTAAAAACATACCATTAAATTGTTAAGAGTGATTACACCTGAAGAGGAACAGGACTGGGTACTTTCACTTTTATACTTCATACATTTCTTTATTGTTTCAATATTCTTCAACAGTATGCGTTTCTTTTCCATGTAATTTTTTTAGGTTTTGAGCAACTGCAAGACCATAGAAATTATCATATGCTTTATGCAGATCATATTTGTATCACTATTTCTTAAAAATATTTTTTTAATGATCCTCATAGCAATCTTGAGGGAAAGTAAGACAAGAGATAGCATTAACCCTGTGTTGTAGATTAAAAGCTATAGGTAAATTGCCTAACATCACAAAGCAAAATAAACGACAGAACTGCGGCTAAAATGTGGCTCTTTTTTCTTAGTCCAGTGTTCTTTTCACTACACATCACTGCCTTTCCAGTAAGAGACACAAGGCTGTCTTGACACAATCAACACTTTAGCACCAAATGATTAGAAGAGATTGAAACCTATTCCCACCTCCACCCAGCTGTGCAAATCATGGGAGGGCACTGCAGGCCTATGGCCATAGAGGCCTCTTCAATAACACCAGGGAAGGGGAGCTTACAAGATCCTAGTGCATGTTCTTCACTATTAAACAACTCCCTTATAGAGAGCTGAAACCTAACTCTGTTACTTTGACCCATTGGTCCAAGTTTGGCCATTTGGAATGCCACCAAACAAGCTTCCCTCCCCTTCCAGAATATATTCAAGTATATGAAGACAGCTATCACCTGTGTCCTTTTGGGAATGGATGCTTTCTCTAGATAAATTTCCCAATGAAACATGTCATTATTCAACTTCTAATTTCAGTGAAGTCCTGACACATTGCTTGGCAGAGGAGGAAAAGGGGAGCTATCATGTAAGATTCCCACAAAATAATGAGGTACAAGCAGTTAACTGTTACCACCATTCTTTAAGGAGAGTTACAGAGAACCACGCACTTCCTACCACTCCTCTTTGTTAGATGTCACTGAATCAAACAGTTTTCTGGTGTAAAGCATAGGAATGAAGACAGGGTCAGATGCTTCTGACAAAATCTTGGCTTTAGACAACTGCACATAGCTGGTCCAGGAATCTGCTATGAACATAGCCAATTATTAGTTCTCCATTAGACAGATGAACAATCAACCTAAAGATCTCTTCTCAATAAAATATTTCTTGCTGTTTTTGTCTAAACCTCCAAAAACAAAGTACCTGGTGGTTCTACCAATGGACAAATGAGACTTCTTCACCATTTAAAAAAGGCAAAGGAATTAATGATAAAATGATAAACAAAATGAAACTTAGTGACTGAACTAGAGATCCAAGAAAAGTTTTAAGACCATAATGACACGGTTGTTAGATAACACCAAGAATATGCACAATGAAAAGTACAAGTATGAGACGTCTAGGAAGAAGTGTTAGTATAAGAAGTACAAGTTCAAGAATTCTGGTACTTACAAGTGCAAGAAGTGCAGTAAGCTACACCGTAGCTAAATACTTATTAAAGCTGCTTTTTATCATCCAATGAAAAGCAATCAGAATCAAATGCTTGTGCAAAAACTAAGAGTAAGAATACAGGACAAGACAGACATCTATTTAGAATAGCACAGCTTTTTATTCTGGTTTACCTATTGATAAGAGGCATAAACTTGAGAAAGCATTCCCAAATGTTGCCCCAGGTCTTCTTTCTGAATCTGAGTAAGGGAAAGAGAGGTCTTCTGAGGACCCAAATGAAAACATCCCTCCTTATTCTTCTTTACTGAACCATCTTTCCCTTCCTCAGACTTTATCATAATTTGCAATTATATCTCTTTGTGCTTGCTTGTTGTCCAAGGACCCAGAAAACTATAAATTCCTTGAAAGCAGAATCAACTCTTTTTAACCCTGTATACACATGAGCATAGGGCCTTGCACACGGAAGGTGCTCATTACACATCTGTAGAGTTAGTGAAGACCGAAAAAGGAAAAGTAGACCACTGGTTACCACAAACAGTTTACTTTGCATTCTTAATCAATGTTGAGAAATTAATCACTTTTTGGACACATGATCCAGACCATTTATATACATCATTTAGTTTAGCCTCACAACACAACAATCCTGGTAGGTTTCTCACTTGAGACCAAAGTAAGGCTCAGAGAAATTAAATATTAAATAACTCAAGCCACACACCTAGTAAATTTGAACTCCAATTTATGTGAATTATCATGTTTATCTGATGTGCTGGTGGCCCCCAAAACGCCCTTGTCTTCAATTATCTCCTCTACATACAGCTTTGGAGGGAGGGAGAGATGCCTGAAGCAAATTCGTAGTTGCACACAACCCAAGACCTCTTTCTATCTCAACAGTCTTAATTTTCTTCCAGTTTACAGAAATCCTGCTAAAGAGGTAAACGACTTATAAACAGAAAAACAAGCATTTTTACTTTAAACAAATAATTTGATCCTCAGAACATCTTATGAGAGAAACAGGTACTCTCCACTATGTTGTGGCTAAGAACGCTTAATCCTTCACATTCTCCCTACAAAGCTATGGGCTTAGGGTTTTCCAAAAAGGAATAGGGGCTGCATAAACTTAGGGCAAAATTTCAAAGTGACATTCGTTCCATAAACCTCGTTTTCCTACTGCCAGTATGTGACCCAGATGGGAGTTCAACGACTCAGTTTCCCTATTTGCATTTCCGGTTTGATGAGGGTCCCGTTCACTCTCTGCGCAATGAGTTAAGCGGTAGCGGCCAAAAATATTTACGAGGAGACAACACATTGAGGTCAAAGAAAGGGTGTGGGAATATCATTTTAGAAAAGGTTGCACTGCGGCCAAAACTAACTCTAGGCTGCGGTCCACACTCTCCCTCGCCAACTCCTCTCACTTCCTCTTTCCCCTCCACTGAACTCTTCCTTCCTGGAGTCAGATTTAGTGCAACAGGCAGGTTCCTACCTTGGTCTGAACACTCTTATCAAACTTGTCATTTTTGAAGCTAAACGTATTCTGGTGCCTCTGAGGCCTGGAACGAGTCACGTTCCCTTTCTGGGAGCTCATCGCCGGAACCACAATCAGTTCGCGCTGGACAAAGGAAGATGCAGGGGAGACCAAAACGCCAGCAACTACCCCACGAAGTTGACGCTTCTGTCACTGACCCGGAAGGAACTCATCTAGCCTTTCCGTCCCCGCCCCCTCAGCCCACGTGACTCCGCGCGGAGGTGAAAGGACACCGTCCTGCCTCTCAGTTCCATCAAGGTTCTTCCACGCGGCCCAGCCTCGACCCCTCCCCCTCCGCACAGCCTCCCTCTCAAACCCGGCGTGTAAATCCCGCTTTCTCCGAAGCGAGAATTCCCCCATTGGTCCGAACGTGGCAGTCCATCAAGGCGGAGGGGCGGGGAGCTTTTGCTTCTATTGGCTCTTCTTTTCCGCAATCCCCGCCTCCTGCCGACTCAGCTCAGCCTCTCCTGGCGCCCGACTCCTCTGCGCGGCTTGTGATTGGTGGAGGTTGGACTAAGCGGGGCTGCGACCCGCCCCCGGCCCGCTCGCAGGCTGGAGCCCGGGTCAGGTTTGGCACCTTCCTCCAGTCAGTGACCAACTCCTGGCTTGGAGGGCTCTGTTCGCCCCCTCGATTCCCTTCCCCTCCCTCCCGCCTCGAGAGCGAGCGGCGCGGCGGGCAGGCTGAGGAGGAGCAGCGCAGGGAGGATTAAAGAGGAGAAAGACCTGGCTGGCTCTCGGTGGTGTCTGCGGTGCCAGAAAGGGAGGTGGCGGCGGCGGCGACCACGGCCTCGCAGGACGTGAGGCCCGAGAGCAGCCGACGGCGGCGGCGGCGGTGGCCGCTCGAGCGCCTCGCGCCGGGGCCGTTAGTCAGCAGAACGCGAGCCCGTGTGGAAGAGCAGCGCCGGCGCCAGGCGAGACTCGGGAGCGCGAGCCGGCCCCCTCGGGCGCCGCGGTGCTTGTTCGTGCCGGCGCTGGGGGCTGCAGCCCTCGGCCCCGCTCCTCGGCCGGGCCCGCCCGCAGCTCGGGAGAGGGCGGCGGCGGCGCGGATCGCGGCGTGCGGAGGACGGCGCGGCGGCCGAGGCTCTCGCCCGGCCCTCTCTGCCTGCCGCCCCAGCCGGGGCCGCTCAGGTGCAGGTGCGCGGGCCGCGGGGGCCGGGGCGCTGCGGCTGCGGCCGGGCGCGGGGAGGGGGCGCTGGGCCCGAGCCGCAGCGCGGGAGGGAGCGACGAGCCCGGGCCGCGCGGGGGAGGGGAGCGGGAGGCGGCTTTGTTGTTGGCGACCGGGATCCCTCTCGGCGCCGGGGAAACGCGGGCAAGCCGCTCCCGGGCGGGTCAGTGCTCGGGGGAGGATTCTCCGGTGGCTCCAGGCAGGGGAGAGGTGGTAGGGTCCCTGCAGTCGGAAAGGCTGCGGGAGTCAGGGGGCGGGGGAGGAACGGACGGACGGACAGACAGACTGGGAAAGGTCTTGGGTCTTCCTTGCAGAGAAGGATCTCCTGGCGCTTCTCTCTCCGTGGCCGGAGAGATGGGGTCAGTGTCCCCTTCCCCTGCCTGGCTCGCTGTGAGGTTCGCGATGGCTGCAGGCTCTCTCCGGAATGTCCTCGTGTGTGCCAGCCTCGATCTGAGAACGAACCTGCCCGGTTCGTTGATCTGTGTATTCCGCTCGGGTCCTCGGGCTTCTTCTGAGATGGTTGAACTTTAATCTTACCTGTTTTCGAACTCTAGAGTAGGCTCATCAGGACTTGTTTTTGAATTGGCAAATTAGAGGTTTTGTTTGGATTTTTTTTTTAACCCTGAAACCCAAGTTGTGTCAAGTTAGATTGTACTGTCGTGGAGGGCTTTTGTAAAGCAGGAGTTTAACCCCGGCTTCTTGTTTAAAGAAAATTTTCAGAGCTTTGATCCATGGTGAGATTGCTGCCAGTGCCAGTATTTTTTTAACGATGCTTTGATGTAAATCAGTGAGGTGAATTTGGTAAGCAAAAGGATGAATAACGGAATACAGAGAGGGTGACCTTTAAATTTTGGCTGTTTATGAAAAGGTATCCCTGTTTAATATTTTCTCTCATATATAATACTTAATCCGCAACCTGATTCATTGATTTTTTTTTTTTTTTAAGGCTCCAGTTAGTATAAAGAATTTTGGAGATTTCGTGTCAGCATTTGAAACTGCCTAATGAGTCTGAATAAAAAGTCAGGTACATGTTGTAATAACGTTCGTCTATTTATGTTAACAGGGAGACTTAGAATAAAATGAACTTTTCTCCATAAAGAGTTTGTTTCTTCATATGTTCATAGCATAAACTCATTTGGGTGACATATCTGATATATGATAGCCAGTATTTTGATAATTATCATAATTGCCAGTGTTCTAATTTGGGACTGCCCACCTCTTTGCTTGTTGGTAAATTTTTGTATTGGGAGTAGGGGTGATGGCTTACTTAACGAAGAACAGTGGAGATAGCCATGTTTCAACTTAGGAAAGAAACATAATCCCTGTTGTGCGATAGTTGCTATATTATTTGAGGTCCAGGAGGAAATGAAGAGCACCCTCACCCACATTTTGACCTCTCTTTTCTCCTACTCTAATATTAATAAGGTTAATTGGCAAGGATGGGATTAGATATTTAGCAGGCTAGGCAGTTTTAATTTTGTCCCTTGCTGTGCAGTAGTGTAGTTGATAAGTGGCTTGTTTCCTTGAGTATCTTTGCCCATTTTGAAATGTGTACAAAATGACATATGATAAAGAATTTTGTGTTTTCTGTGACAAAACAAGATTACCATAAAGCATCATGGCAAAGTAATGTTTTTGGTAGCTTAATAAACACAGAACTAGGCAATTAGTGTCTGTTCCAACTTCTGTCACTGAATTGGTCTAAAACTCCAGGCAAGCTACCCCACATCTGAGTCAGTTTCTCCATCTGTAATATAGGGCTAATAAAACATGCCACATGCTCTTTTTATAGACAGGGCAGTGAGAACCAACAGTTACTCTGGTTATGTGACATTGATTGTTTTAGTTAAATAGAATACTTTTTAATGCAATTCTCTTACTTTGTTTTGGTATTATAAATTTCAACTCCTTGGTGATCAGTTAGCTTAAAGAAACATGGTAGGGAGAATGCCCGTCTATATGCCATCATTTAGGAATTGAGAAACTCAGAATTTTTTCCATGTTAAGATTGGTGTTGTATCTTTACGTTCAGCGATGACAAGAAAATTAAGAGTGATAAGTTCCCTTGGTTGGTTTACTTACTGGTAGCTTTTACTTCCAATATATCCAGGGTTTTGCTCTTAGTTCTCAAAAATTACTCCTACCTTTCCCACCTTGTTAAAAATTTCTCACGTACATTGCCCTATATACCTCTCAAACCCAGCCTTGTGAGTTTGAGAGGAAAAGTGATGTTTTATGGCATTTTCACAGATGAAATAAATCCCAGAGAAGTTTAATTATTCAAATTGCCTGAAGCTACACAATTTGTAAGAAGCAAATTTGAACCTTTGGACTTGAACCTTTGGAGCAGTGTTTTCTAACACCTGTCTAGGCCCAACAGTTTTTGCCAATTCAGGTGAAGTGAGAAATACTATAGCAATATAAGTATTGGCAACATACAATATAATGAATATCCATGCATCTATTACTCAGTTGAAGAAATAAAACTACAAAACAAAATGAAGCTTCCTCTTTACTTTATACCCCTCTTAAATTCTACTCCCTCTTTTCCCCACTCCCAAACACTAACCTGAAATTGATATGTATCCTTCCTATCCATCCGTGTGTTTGTACTTTATTACATACCTTTATATCCATGAATATTATATAAATTTTCTTTGAATGCTTTGAGACTATTTAGATAATGATGTTTGAATCTGTAGCTTTTCTTCACTCAGTTTGACAAGATTTATCCATGTTTATTCAGGTAGCTCCAGTTTGTTTTTACTGCAATATGGTGTGTGTTTCATTATGTGACTATATCAGATTTGTTGGTCATTTTAGTTGTTTCCAATTGTTTGCTTATTTACTGGTGCTGTAGGGAATATTCTTGTATGTGTTTACTAAGCACATGTGCAAGACTTCCTCTAGGGCAGTGGTTCTTGACCCTCTATCTCATTTTTAGAGAAAGATTTTATGACTTCCTCAACACTGTCCTGAAATGAAATTCATAATAATAAGCTTACATTCATATTTTAAAGAAGATAATGCCCTTACCGAAATATAAGAAGCAATTTATAGCAAAGTAATGTATTTCACTCTGTAAATGCTAGGGCTCAGCCATGCTCTAATCTTGCTACCAAGTATAATGGTAGACCAGTAACATCAGAATTCTGGGAGCCTGTTAGAAATCAGAACCTCAGGCCCTACCTTACTGACTCAGAGCTGAAATTTTAACAAGATTCTCAGGTTGTTTGTGTGTACCTTAGAGTCTAAGAATCACTGCTGGAAGAAACATAGTAGCCAGTACTTTGTACCAGTGGGTGGTACCACCGTGAGTATGACAGGTGTGTTGAATCGCCCATTCAAATACCAGTGGTTGCACTGTTGTTGATAAATGAGCTTCTGAAATCACGAACTATTTTCAGTAAAGTTTGAACGAAAATGAAAGTTGAGTCCTCTCACTTACTCAGTGATTGCATTCTTAAAAATCTTCATCTATGTTAAAGCAATACAGATGTACTCTGTCTTCTTTATAAATATCTGACCTTATTTTTTCCCTCCCTGTTCCCTTAAATGAGTGTCCAGCAGAGTATTCAAAAGTCGTGTGATACAGGGCAGCATTTTCTGTATGTACCAAGAGTACCTGGGATCCCTGGCATCTGTTCAGTGGTCCCTCCTTCGTTATAACAACTCAAAAGCTGTTGTTGAGAAAGCGTGCCCTGTGATATAAATCTGGTAGTAGATTGCTAGAACACGGGGTGTGAGCTGCTTCTTGAACTTTATTAGGTAACTACCAGTTTTCTCTCCTAAGTGTTTGTATCAGTAATGGATATGAGAGAGTCTCCTTTCCCACCTTCCAAATACTTTAGACTTCTTAAGTTTTGGCATTCTGAGGAGGATGAAATGGTACCATATAGTTTTTCATTTGCATCTCAGCAATTAGTCCTGTAGTTGAGAATGCTTCTGTTAATTTTTTTGACCATTCACAGTTCTTTTCTATGAATTGCTTGTTTGGTTTTTCTGTGGGATTGTTTATCTTAGTGATTTGTAAATGCTTTCTCTGTATTCTGGATAACAGTACTTACTAGGTTTTACAAATGTCTTCTACTCTTAGCACATCTTTTCACTTTAAATATGGTATCTTTTGATGACTAGCTGTTCTTAATTGTAATGTCAAGTTTTTTTTCATCTTTAAAGGAGGTCTTGTCTATCCTGGGGTCATAAAAATTCTGTTACAGCTTTTTTTTAAAGTTTTACTTTTTCACATTTAAATCTTAAATTCACATGGAACTTTTTATATAGTGAAGTGTTTGTGAATCTAATTTACTTGATAGAAATGACTACCCTTTATACTGAAATTAGTCATTTTTTATGTTAATGTGTTCTGATGAAATTATAGTGATAGTAGGTTGTATTTAGTTTGCAGTGTTGCTTTGTGGCAGAATTAAAATTTGACAACTCTTTCATTTCAACCTTTTTTTTTTTTAATTTAGCTGGTTTTTGAAATCTATAAGGTTTGGGAAACATTGCTTTAGAATATTCTGATTCCTATGTTTCATCTGTGCCTCACATTCAGCCTCTAAACCATCATAGAAAGTGAGCAAGCCCTCTTAAGCACGATCTTTCATCATTAATTTGCATCCTCCACATTTCATCGTTTGTTTTACATGTTCTTTCATCACTTTTTATTCAGGCTAGAACTTTTTGTTTTTGAGGAAGATTTGCTCTGAGCTGACTGACATCTGTTGCCTCTTTTTTTTTGTTTGTTTTAATGCTTGAGGAACATTCGCCCTGAGCTAACATCTGTTGCCAGTCTTCCTCTATTTTGTTTGTGAGTTGCCATCACAGCATGGCTCCCAATGAGTGGTGTAGGTCCACACCCAGGAACTGAACCTGGACCACTGAACTTAACTACCAGGCCACAGGGCTGGCCCCAAGGCTAGAATTTTTTAAATGGTACTTATTACCATAATTTTTTTAATAGAATTTCACCAAATTTATTATTTTAGTGTTAATTTGGCTCAGATATAGGCCCTACTTTATCTTCCCGGGAATTAAGTGAGAATGGTTAAACAAGTTCTTGCATACAGTTAAAGATGAAAATGGGAAAGGAAAAATGGGCCAGTGTCTACCGTGTTATCAGTCACTATTCTGGGTTTTGGGGGTACATCTGTAAACAAAACTTCCTGGAGCTTACCACCCAGCAGAGGACCATAGGCAATATGTGCAATAAATAAAATATCTAATATGTTAGAAAGTGATAAACACTTCTAAAGAAAAAGAGATGGGTAGAAGGGAAACAAGGAGGCAGTTTGACCTGTTAAGTAGGGTGATTAGAGTAGGCCTCATTGAGAAGAGGAGAATGAGCAGAGATGTGTGGTGAGGGCATTAGCCGTGCAGATATTAGCACAATGTTGGACGAGTGGACAGAATATAGTCTTTAAGTTAAGCCTGTGTTCCTGGTTCTCCCACTTAACAAGTTGGGTGAACTTGAACAAGTTAATTGACTTAACAACCTGAAGCCTTGATTTTCTCATGTGTGAAAAGGATGATAACCTGAGAAAAGTATTATTAAGATTAAAGGAGATAACAAGTGAAAGCACCTACCTCCTGCCCTGACCCAGTTCTCATGTAGCACTCTACTTTATTTTCATAGTGTTTATCACAGTGTATAATAATCTGTGTGATTAGTTGATAAATTTTATCTCACCAATTCTGAAATATTAATGGGAAGAACCAGTCAGTGTGATACTCTATTTCACTAACACGTAGTCGTTTGTAAACTACCTTTAAATCTTTTATTTGAAAATCATTTCATGCAGATTTGTTGAGAAAGTGTTTTGTATTTATAGAGTGTCTTAATGCTAAAGCTTCAAAATGTATTATAGGCATTAGCTCATTAATCGCCACACATCATCTTTGTTACGGAAGCAGTGAATATGTATCATCTTGCACTTGTAGGAACTGAATCTGTTAGATGGCATAAAGTGACACGGAAAGTCAAGGAGAATTTGGATCGAATCTGATTACATTTGGTTATGTTTTCACTATGCTTTTCCTTTTTCTCTTTCTGTGATATTGTTGAAATTGACTCTTTTTAAAGTATACAAGCAAAAATATGTAACTTATGTAATATTGTTAGATCATGGCCTTTAGAAAATCATTAAGACATAAACAGTATTTTAATTATGACTTTATTTTCACTTTTTCCCCATGGAACTTCTCACTGTCTAACAAGGTGATACTTGGCAATAGTGCTACAGGTCTTTACCCTTAAAAATACATCCTGCTGAAGAAATTCTTTACTATGGCTGCTTTGGAGTATTTAAGATTTATTTTTAGGATGTAGTCACATTAAAAGAATAGGATTAATAAAATAACTATATGCTTAATGTAGGTCAGGATGAAGAAAAAGGGGGTTGAAACAGCCTCATTAACTTAGTGTAGACAAGTCTCCATTCCAGTCCATAACTTTTTAAAATTATACGTTAAGGACATTCTGATACAATTCCCCAGGGTAATGGCTGTCAATTTTGTGTTTGTGAGAATTCAGAAGAAAGACGATTTGCTTCATGACCTAATATGTGCATATGCACACACAAAGAAGTTTTTTCACTAAAGAAATTGTCTAAATCTGTCAACATGAGCACACTTCACAGGAGATTTTTTCCCCTCTGGAGAAAGAAGTAAAACTTAAACAAAGGCTTTTTAAAAACGGTAAAGATTGTTTCACTTATTTGTAGCAAGGAGTGGTGAGAGTGAGAGAGGAGGATTTTACCAACAGAGAAGGAACAGTGTAGAATGTTGACAGAGGCATAGAAGCAAGAAAGAATGTCTCTTATTGAGGAACAGTATGTTCAGTGGAATGAATGAATAAGGAAGTGCTCAGAAATGAGGCTATAGACCAGGAAGCAGAGAGGGTGTGGAAATCATGGCATGCTAAAGAATTTAGATTTATTCGAGAGTGCTTGTAAGGCCCATTGAAAGATTTTAAACAGGAAAGTGATATCAGTTGGCAGCAGTGTAGAGTGTGGATTAGAGGGATATGAGATATTATATTGGTGAGTGATTTTCTTACATTAAAAGAAAAGTGCTTGAGCTAAGATATGGCTGACGGAATGGAGAGAGAGAGAGAGACGTGAAAGATAGGCCTTGATTGAAGGAGGAAGGAGGGACATACAGATGGAGATATTCGGGGTCTGTACTTTAAGGGAGAGGTCTATCCCAGAAATTTAAGTCTTTTAGATTTAGGCATCGTTAGTGTATAAATGGTAGTTAAAGCCATGGTATGGTTGAGGAAAAAAAGACAGTAAGACAAAAGAAGACCAAAGTGTTAGTTAAAGCCGTGGGTTTGGGCGAGTTAAACAAAAGATAAGAGGAAGATGAAAGACTGCCAATCTGTTTAAAAAGAAAAAAATCAATCAGACCTTTGAAGAGGTCACTAGAAAAAACAAGATTGGAAGTTAGTTAGTTTCAAGAAGGAAGGAAAGGACAGTGGTGTTTGAATGCCACAAAGTGATCTTGTAAATTGAAAACTGAGAAATAGCCAATGCACTTTGAAATTATAACAGGTTATCAGTGATCCTAAGTGGATCAACAACTTGATGATAGATGTTAGATCACAATTCATTTTGAGCCTGATGGGAAATAGTGGAAAGCGAGAAGTAAAGAAGTTTGATTCTGAAGGACACTCAGATAGTAGTTAGAATCCAGATATACGTATGCCTTTTTTTTTTTTTTAAGAGGAGAGTCTTGAATATGTTTATAACAGAAGAGATGGACCAGTAGAACAGGAGAGGCTGAAGATACAGGAAACATACAGAGAAGGTAATTACTAGGCAGGGTCTCTGAAGAGGCATTGGAATCCTCCAGAATGTGTGTGGAGGGATTGGGCATGAGGAAGTGAGACATCTTAGGAGTGAAAAGGCAATCAGGATTTGATTAATTGATTTCTAGGATCCAGAAGGAGATTATCAAATACATGCCTGCCAGCCCTAAGTAAAAGAACATCATTTTCTACATCCAATAATGCTAGGGATTTAGATATTTCATTTAATGTTCCCAGCAACTATGCAAAGTTTACAGAGAAGAAAACTGAGGCTCAGAGAAGTAATTTGTCTAAAGCCACCCAGCTAGAAGGTAACTAAGCTGTGATTTTATTGCATTTATGTCTAGCCCCAAAGCCCAGTAGTTGTAAAACTTTTGATTTTGGGGAGGACTGGTCAAATTTCCAAAAAAAAGAGAAGAATAATAACAGACTCCCAATTTAAGTTTTGCCCAGTAAAGTCACTTCAAAAAAATTAAAATTTTTTAAACTTTTAAATTTTGTGCAGAAGTTTTATTTTTCACAAAAAGATTTATTTTAATGTTAGAAAAAGTAGAAAGAACATAATCTCTGAACAGAAGGCAAACTTTTAAATTAATTAAACACACTACTTTTGTCCTTAGCTTTTCTCATTTTGCCAAAGAATAGTAAAAACTTTATCATAGACTAGCATCAGTCTTCAAACCACCCTTGCCAAGAAAGATTCGTGAAATGAAAACTTTATATACAGAAATATAGTACTTTATTACCGTTTTATAACAAACTTCAGTTGTTATAGATTAACATTTTATTATGTTCAAAGAAACTGAATATTGTATTCCCCCACCTTAGAAACTTCTTTCCTATTTTGCTTTGCTGCAGATTGATTTCTAAGGGTTCCCATTACCAAACTTCTGAAAAATTAATAAAATGAACGATAAGCTGAAGCAACTCTGAGAAATATGTAGCATTAACTCATGAACTATTTCTTTTTGTTAATTTATTAGATACTTTGGGTTCTGTTTATTATGGCTTATTTTAAAAATTGCTGCAAGTCGTTGTAAATCTAAGTATTTTTAGAAATAGGAAATCAGATTGGTCTAACAGTATTTTGTACTATTGCTTACTGCCCTACCTGTCCCAGTTTGGGGATATTATCCTTCATGCATAAACTCACTTACCTGTTATAGAAATGTAAATATTGCCTAACCAACTATAACAGTACATCTTTAATCAACATATAGAAAACTCATTTTTTAGGCTTCCTACTAAAGTGAAGAACTGAACTAGGGTCCACATTCCTCTCTTTTAGTCTGAAGTTCTGCCGCTGGCTATGGTGGCACTGGAAAATAGAGTAATACAGAAACATAGCGATGTTCAGGGACTTAGAGCCACCATTATTGCCAACATTCTTCTCCTCTAAGTCCTGGAGGATATGGAGATAGTTAGCAAGGCATTTGCTAATATGCCTGATGTTGGTCCTAAAGGTGGAGAAGTAGGGAGGAACTTGGGTTCTTGCCGTCTGAGTATCCCAGTCACTCTGTGGTCTACTTTTAGGTTCAAGTGGGGATAGGCTCCACCAGCTGAGGTCTTCAGCAGCTGCAGTTGCCTAACCTGACTAGGTGGCAAGGTGAGGCACTTCTAAAAACAAAATTGCTTCTTTTGTGGTAGTGTTAGGTCATCGATTGATACCTTATCACATAGGGATGATGTTTTCTGCACCTGGGGGCAAGAGGAACAAATCACTTACTGTAAATGCCCAATCACTTAAAAATGAATGCTTCAAGGATGTAAATCATTCCCATCAGCATACATTTCACCCCAAAAGAAATTCTTAAGTCAAACATAAGAGAATGTTTAGTTTTTGCCAATACAAAACTTAAATTATCTCTTCAAGATAATTCATGAGGACTGGGCTGTCTAAAATGGCTTCCCAAGTTAGTCAGGAAGCATTTCAACTTTTTTTTGCCACTATCCAAATAACCCTTTAAAAAAAAGGATTTCCCAGCCTCATCAAAGGATGCTCATGATGTAACAATATATAAAAATATAGTACTATAGATTTATAATCAGGAAATTGATTTGCTGTGTTGCACTTAATGGACGTTATCTAGATAAAACATATCTCCAATTAGCAAGTTGTATGTATGGTAATTATCTTCAACTTAGTGGTCTGTTTATTTAACTGCCTCTCTGAGATTTTTAATTATATCAGAGATTTTTTTTAATGCATAGAGTACAATGTAAATAGAAACACAATTTGTTAATTATCATAGTTTCCAGAAAGATTCAAGTCATAAATTACATACATTAGGGTTGTGAATCCTGGTTCAAAGTAACAAAACAAAACCTATTTTGATTATATTTAGCATTATCTCAGTTTATATTCTGTCAGGTCTTTAGGTATGACTGCATCATCAATTGGGTTACTAAATGTCATATCATTGGGTTCTTATTTTCTTTACTCTTATCTTTTTCATTTAGTTAGTAGATTATTATTGATGAGGAGCTGCCTGTATACCGCTGAAGAAAACACACATGGTCACTATCTCATGGTAACGACATTAGGCGTTAATCAAATAAGCCCACAGGTGAATACATGGCAGGGATCACAACTTTCAACTATAAAGGAAAAGAACTGGGTGCTGTGAGAAAGAATAACCTAATTTAGATTTCTCTCTCTGAAAAAGTGGCATTTGAGACTTGGAATAATGAGAAGTCAGGTAGAGAGGGAGCAAAGCATGTATGCAAACCCCGGTGTGGAAACAACTTTCATGCTTTCAAGGAACTGAAAGATGGTGAGGGCGACTGCGACTATAGTGATGGAGGAGGAGAGGATCGGGCTAAGCTGGGGGCTAAGGAGGGCCAGATCCTGCAGGGCCTTGAAGGACCTGTGGAGAAGTTAGTTTTTATTATAAGTGCAGAGGGAGGCCATCACGTTCTGAAGCAGGAGATCACCTTGTAGGCTATGTAGAAAAGAAATCGTGGATTAGGAGAACATATAAATGGAAAAAATTCACACTTACTCTCAAATATTTTTCCATTTGTTTGTCTACTCACACACTTTGAGGGATTCCTTCTGTTGTCTTATTCTAGGTAACCCTGGTCAGTCCTTCCATTTGTAGAGCCTGGGAATTGCTGTAAAAGGGTAGAAAAGGTAACTTCAGGAAATCAGGAGAATTGCATGTGTGCTCTTCTACAATTAAGGATGACAAATTGAATAACTTCCCAACTGAATTCTCTTTTTGTATTTAGACTTTAAGATATTGAGGTCGATGAAAACAACCTGCTATTTGATACTGTTTTGACTTCTTTTTAGTAATGTTCCCACAGGTTTTACTTTTTTCTTTAGAAATGTATTTAGAGGCTATTTTTATATTCTTGGTATTCTTAATTTTTGCAGATTTCTCTTTCTGTAGGGGCAAGGAAAGGAAGAGAACCATATCTAGTTGTATAAAGAAAGATAATATGAACATAGGGTATGATGCCCAAAAAGTCCATACAGATTACAGAGGAGAGAGAAGATTTAGTATAATAAAATATTCTTGCTGAAAAAGCTTTAGATCTTATAGTTCAGTCTTCTCACATTAAAATTGAGGCAGGCGCATAAGAACTCATTTTAAATAGTATAACTATTTATATCAGAGATCACACTAGACGTGTAGACTGCCAAAACCTAGCTGTCAGATTAAGTCAGGTATCAAGGATTTGCCTCAACCGTTTTTTGCAACCTCTGTTTACCTTCCCTCCATCCCACTCTTCTCCAGTTGCATTGCTTGGAACACAGGGTCAGTAAAATTGTTCTCTGTCAACTTCACCTAATATACTTTTCAGACCTAGTGTAGAAATTGTCTCTAAAAGAAAAAAAAGTCTCCAATATTCACTTGTTTGCTACTTGTCTCTTTAAAAGGAGAATGTAAGACAAAATTTTCATTAACTGAAATATCTAGTAAATCAAGATTAATGTATTTTGCATCATAGAAAGTTATGTACGTTACTAATTTGGAGAAACACTTTTAAATGTAGTCAAGTGTTGATATATAACTGAAGATGTGGTTTATACATTTTGAAATATAAATGATAGCCCTTTGTTTTAATTTTCTATTTTAATAATGTGTGTTTGACATACCTCCATATAGCAGGTTGAAATGTATGCCTGTTTGAGATTTGTTTTTGAAAATCTTAAAATTTAAATACATAAAATTCTTCAGCAATATATGAGTTACCAAGTTACTGTGCTCTGTTTAAGTCATTAGTACTATCCAATTCTAATGTGAATCCAAGTCAGCACAGGCTGATATGTAGTCACCTAAATGACTGCCTCATTCTGTTTTGTGTGTAAAGAACCATAATGGTTTTCTGCACATTGTTGAACAGAGATTCGTTTTTAAATTTCTCGTTTATTTGATCCTCCCGATTCCCCAATTTTTTCCCTCCTTTCCACCTGCACCCTTTGCTTTACTTCTTTTTCACTATCATACTTTTACATGTATTATTCTCCTAACCTGGAGGGTTCTCCCACTGGTTTTGGAAATCAGGTCTAACTCTAAAGTTCTAACTCCTTCACACAGTCTTTTGATAACAACTTCTCTCTGATTTCTGAAGCTTAAAATCTACCCCACATTACATAGCACTTAATTTTTTATAAGATGAAAAGACCCTGTAGAGAACTAATTTATTAATAATAAATTATATGTTAATTATTTCATTATAATACTTATAATGAATTATAATAATTATAGTTATATTACAATAATTATAATATTCAATATATACAATATATATAAAATTTAACATTTTGACTGCCAATTTACAAAGAGCACATGAGACCTAACTTAAGGAACATTAGGCCAGTTATCTTATATTTTCAAATGAAGAAACAAATATTTTCATTTCAAATGAAGTGGGCAGTTAAATGATTTCCCAGGGTCTTAAAGAATTAAAACTGACTCCTAATCTGTTAAAAATGTTGTTCTTATTTTCTTAGGCATTTAAACATTTCTTCTTCAAACTGATTATTCTAGTTCTTGCTAATGCCTCCTGAAGAAAATCCACAAAAGGTAAAATTTCCATGTTTGAAGAAATATTGGCAAAATTTGGTTTGTTGAGGCCAGGAAAGGTATTAAGCACAAGTAACAGTGACACGTGTCTGTTACA
This sequence comes from Equus asinus, assembly GCF_041296235.1. Lineage (NCBI taxonomy): Eukaryota > Metazoa > Chordata > Mammalia > Perissodactyla > Equidae > Equus > Equus asinus. Next base: position 31,778,727 of record NC_091812.1, read on the forward strand.
CATTTTCTTCAAGTAGTGGTATTTCTTCAAACCTTTACTTACAGAGAAGTATAGCTAAGGGGAAGCAGCTGGCAACCAGAGAAGGAAGTGGTGGAGATGACAGTTTATGTAGATAGACAAGATGGCCATATTAGTGAGGATGGACTGGCTTGATCCACAATCTGTAAAGAGAGGTAATGATTCTTGTTAAGAAATATTGTATTGAAACTGCATAAATACCATAATTCCCCCTGTAGCCCTACTAAAAAGATATTATATATATGGAGAAGGGATTGATAGATAAGAGGAATATACTTATATGCTTCTTATATGCATTTGTGTGGTTCTGTTTTCCTGATGGTTGATAAAAATATCTCTTTCAAAATAATACTTTTAGGAACAGTTGAAATTGTACTCTCATACTCTCTGAAGCCATGTGGTTTTGTGTTTTTTCTTGTGTGCTTAAACAGACTTATATCGACTCCACCTCTCTGTACTGCTTTCTTAAATAAGTGGTAGGGTAAAACTGACTTAATTTAAATAACCTCAATTTTACTCCTTCACTAAATAAACATTTTTAAGGGGCTACATCTCAGAATTGATCTAGTGAAAGGGCCTAGTATTTTGAGAATTAATGTTTAATACTTGCATGCAAATTTGGCCCACTTCCATTTTCAGTCTGTTCCAGAGGCAGGAGAATGTCATCATAACAATATAAAAGTTGAAAATTCTTTTCTTTCAAAAAAGGAATCTCTGAACAAAAGGCTAAAGTAGAAGGTAAAAGCTAAAGGAACCAAGGAAAAAGGTAACTGGCAGAGAAAAGAGAGGTTGGAGCCCGTATACATTTAATGATAGGAAAGCCCAAGAATCCAAAGAACATTTTGGAAGGAATAAATTATTACTTTGTTTTTGTTCTATTTAGACACTCACTCTATTAGTCCTTCTTAGCTACTTTATAGTTATATTCAAAATTAAGGAGCAGGTATGCTAGAATGTAATTCAAGTGCTGATAAACCCAAACCTTTGATATTAGAGATGAGGACACTGAGGTTCAGTAAGGAAAAATGACTTCCCTAATGTCTCAGAGCTAGTTAGTATCAGTGGGGACTAGAATCCAGCCTGCCTAATTCATGGACCGGGATTCTTTGTACTATAACACAGACCAGTTACTGAAATTCAAGGTGGAGAGGATGAAACCTGATACATTGTTGTATTTAAACGGTAGTCATTGTTTATACTTTTATGTTTTTCTGATTTTTTTAAAATAAATGATAGTTGACGTTTCTTCCTCGCTTCTAACAAGAGGCACATATTTTCTCCAGCCTTTGATATTGTTATAGCCTTGGTTTTGTCATTTAGGAAATAATTTCTTCTTTGCTGGAGGACTTCATATCTCATGTAGAATGAGGTTACAACAAGTTAATAATCTAGAGCCGTTGAAGCCCTCTAAGCCAGCTGCTATTAATTAATTTTTATAGCTTATTCTTGGAGCTGCTGCTTAGAGGGAGGGAGAGAGCTGTAGCTTTTCTTGGGTTAATCTTTAGGTAAGAAGGGCAGATCAATGTATTGGCATTAATCAGTACTGAAAATTTTTCTGGTTATAAATTCATATGTCTTTGAGAGACCTGAAGATTTTCTAATTGCTACCTACTTCCTCCTGGGATCCTACAAATGGGCATCCTAAGCCTTATTCTAAGAAGTTTTCCATATAATCAGCCCAAAGGCTACTAGAAGAGATATATACATTTCCTAACCTAATTTGACTTCTTCAGCTCAGAAAAAAGACCCTTTTTGCACAAACATAAAAATGTATACATAAATTTGATCAATTTTCTCTATATCCATTTCTTCTATTTTTCTTTTTAATCTTGACGTTTGCTTTTTAAAAGATAGGGAGAGGGATATTCCCAAGTCCTGATGAAGAGTTGTGTATATGTGTTTTGGGAGAAGAAAAATATGTATATCCCCTGTTTCTTCAGTTGTTGATACGATAATCTTAATACCTTTTTACAAATCTTCTACTAGAAAAAGCTAGCGGCCTTGCCCTAAAATTCTGGCATCTTGTTATATTCACAAATGAAAATTCTGACCCTTTCCCCTCCCCAATATCTGTAAGTCTACCTCCACTAGGGTCTTGAGGTATTTTTTTAGAAGTATGATGTCTTGACCAGTTTGTCTGGAACCTCCACTGGGAGGGTGACAGAGCTAGGGATATTCCTTAATGCCCAGGTGAAGGCATATCCCCAGGCCAGGAATAAGAAGTCTGCTACCAGAATTATAATCTGGATCATGTACAGTGCCAAAAGGGAAAAAAGAAATTGAAGTCAGGAATGCAAAGGAGAAATTCCTGTCTAGAGCTGAGAATATTAATCATATAGGAGTGAAGTTTGGGACAGAGTGAGCATTTACAGAATCAAGGTATAGGTGGTTAAGATCCAGGTTGATTCCTTTTGTGACACAAATGCCTCAGTGCAGGATTGGAGAGATCTATCTTAACCACAGATCAGATAGGTACAGAAGGGAAGCATTCTTTTAGCTTTCCAGATACCTCTGTAGAAATTAATATAGTACAGATGTTCTAGATTGGGTCTGTAGTAAGACTTGAGAAGCATAAAATGAATATGTAACAAAAATCTTAAGAACCTCCGGATTTTTGAGAAGAGAGTTTTCAGGTCAGTCTGTTGTTAAATGTTTTGGATCCTTTCCCTAAAAACTTTGCGTATAGTTTCAGGGGTCATAGAAACACAGATGTACTTAATAATGCTGTTGCTATCTAAGGTAGTTTTCAGATTTGACCCCAAACTGATAGCACATTTTGCATGCAGTTGGTTAAATAGTACCTAGCTCAGAACCACCCAGATAAGGGTTTGTCCAATGTCAAGTCTTTGAGAGCAACATACCACATTATGTTATCCTGATACGTTACCATTTTGGGGTAGAGTTAATAAGAAACAATTCATTAAGCATTAGAACATCGACAAGGTGGCATTATAGAGGCTGAAGGACTTGATACAGTCTTCAGATTGCCCAGACTTTGCAAAGAAAGGTAATGTAGCACCTCTCTACCTCACAGATCTAGATTGACTTACAACTTCCTTCACCCACCCCTAGATTCAGTCAAAGTTTATATAAGAGGGCAAAATGAGCAGCAGTGGGAACAGTTCCTAAATTGTCACTTGATTAAGGTTGCCAGAGAGCTGAGATTCTCCATGCTGGTATTCTACGAAAGAGAGAAAAGCCTTGAGAATAAGATGCAAAGACAGATAATTCAGCCCCAAGAGATAATATATATACCCATTTGGCCAGGACATAGGCTTTAAGCATGTAAGTACTGCTCTATCAGTCCTTGAGGGGTTATAACTTCTTGGCTTCTGGATCTAAGAACACCTCCCTGATGGCAACCACTGAAACTCACATATATGCTGTTGGCATGGTAGAGAGAGAGAGGATAGAACTCCCAGGCTGTGGGATTGATGATTTCTGTTCAGCCCCAGCACTAAAAGATAGTAAGAGAGCAGCTCAAATACATGCTGCTCCTCAAAGCCCCTCTCAGACCTTTGGGGCACATTTCCTGTGTAACATCCTTATGTACTTAGCCACCTGCTCCCCTCAGTAACGGTAGCTTGTTGGACAGTGATGAGTTTTAGTCTCACTGTGAATGGGTCCATTGGATTAGCACAGGGTCTACAAAGCTGCTCCAGTGCTCAGGAGTCTAACGTGTCCATGCCTCCTAATAATTCCAAGAGAAGCTATTTTCGGAGATGAAAAGTCGACAATGAAACATAAAAAGGAGGGATGGATTTGGACCCAGCCATCCTGGGTTATTTCCTGGTTAGAATCGAGGCATTTCAGGTGGCTGTGCTTGTTTAAATGGTCTGTCACGCTGAAGTACAAGCAGAACCGTGATCGTTTTTCCTGCCCAGTAAGCATATACATTGGCTTCAGATCTTTTTCCATTACAAGCCTCCCAGGGTCCCCCCAGTGGACCTAGTGGCTCTCAGACTGCTGACTAGTCTCCCTTCTAACAAGGTACACTAGACAGCTAGTTTGCCTGACTTTCTGTCCAGCGCCCTCTGTATCATTCTCTTTCTCCCCCTCTCTACCCAAGAAGAAGTTTGGATTTAATGTAGGGGTCCGGTGGATGATTTATGTGCTTCTGAGCATGGAGCTGAGGGTGATTTGAAAGTGAAATAAACCATGTAGCCAAAGCCCTCAAAATTGAAGGGAGAATCCAGGCGTAAGACAACTAGACAGAAAGTGGAAATTCACATAGAAGGTAACAACAAAACTCCGAAATATCAAGACTGGAGCAAGAGGGTTCAAAAAGAAGGGTAAAATGTAGAATCTTGAAATACTCCAAGATACAGCAGCGGTGGCCACGAGTACCTTCATATCCCCGGGTAGGGAAAGAGCTCTTGAAGGGCTCTAAGCTGGCTCAGATTCCAGGTTGGTTTATATACTACCAACACCACTCCCATCCTGGTGTCTGTGCTAACACATACCCCAGGGAGCCTGCCAAGCTTTCATAGAAACAAATCAAGTTCAGATTTAAAGCTTGGAGATAGAATTCTGTTACTAATGGCTGATAGGATCTCAGCTCTTACTCGTTCTTGCAACAGCGTCTCAACTTGAATTTTAGATTTGTATTAGGTCTTGCTTATTTCACTTCATTCTCAAAACAATCCTATGAGATGGGTCATATTCCCATTATACGTTATTGCAAGGACAGACGTCTTCATTTGTCCTCAAGTAGTTGACACTGAATGTTAAATCTATAAATTCCAAAAGTCTCCTGTCTATCAGGAGTTGTTCAGTTAAGACTCATTATATTAGTAGTTTCTGTGCAGTAGGCAGCACTGTTTTGTGAGGTATCATTCATTTCTCTGACCTCACTGGAACAGGTACTAGAGAAGTATTTTTAAAAGAGTTAAAATAGAGGGAAAGAATAACAAGAGACAACAGAGAACACAGAAAATCTTTAGGGAAAAAAATGTAATAGTAAATCTTATTACTGGCTATTAGCATAACTAATTTTTCTTTAGCATGGAAACACTCCCCAACTAAATTTTATGAGATTAGCATAAGCTTAATACAAAAACATGACAAGAGGAATATGAAAAAGGGCAATTAAAGGCCATTCTCAATCATATATATAAATGAAAAAATTCTGTGTAAAATATTAGCAGTGAGTCTAGCAATGTATAAAAAGTTATACATTGGGGCTGGCCAAGTGGTTCAGTGGTTAAATTCACGTGCTCTGCTTTGGCGACCTGGGGTTCACTGGTTTGGACCCCAGGCCAGACCTAGGCACCACTCAAGCCATGCTGTGGCAGGTGTCCCACATATAAAGTAGAGGAAGATGGGCACAGATGTCAGCTCAGGGCCAGTCTTCCTCAGCAAAAAGAGGAGGATTGGCAGCAAATGTTAGCTCAGGGCTAATCTTCCTCAAAAAAAAAGTTAGACGTTATCACCAGTTCCAGGAATGCCAGGTTAGTTTTGTGGAATTTATCCCATTAAAAACTCTTAGAAAACTAGGGAAAGAAGAAAAGTTCCTTAATCTCTAAAAGACATCCATAAAAATTCTGTGGGAAAAGTTATACTTAAAAAGAATACCGTCAATGTTTAACTGTTAAGATTGGGAGCTTATTCAGTAGTGTACTGGAATCCCAGCCAGTGCAGTAAAGCAAGAGAAAGTAATGAGAGAATAAGAATTTACAAAGTTCTTGTATACTAAGTCAGTACACAAAAATGTATTTTGCATTTCTATACTTCAACAAAGAATTAGAAAATGAGATTTTTAAAAAGAGATAAGTAAATAGAGATACCTTGTTCAGGAATACTAACACAAAAGATTTTATGTTCTTCCCAAATTTCTAGATTAAGTGCCGCTCATCAACATCCCAACAGAGTATCACTTACGTTCATCAAGGAATCAAAGTTAATCCAAATGAGGTAGTTGTGTAGCTGTTAACTGCAAACTGATGCCCCCTTTGAGAGCAGTTAGGGGGTCCATTTCAGGTACATTTTATGAAATAGAAATTTGACACTATTGAAGCCTATTATCCATAGACTTCCTAGAATCCTTACATATTTGAAGACCATTGACATATGTCACTTTCTTCCGTGTAACAAGTAAAATTTGCCTTTTTTAAAAAGTGACTTCAGAATCTTCAGAAAAGGACAAAGCTGTGAATTTATAGATACCAGTCCAGGTTTTACTTACCTGTTTGCCTTCTGGTGACCAAGACCGCTTCCTTCCTCTTTTTCTAGATACATAGTCTCATATTCTGAACAACTGTCTCATCTTTATTTTTCTCTATCCAATCTTAGGTTTTTGTTAAAATGTGGTTTTGTTTTGGTTTTTTGATGTATGAAATGGGAAGATCTTTTATCCTTATTTTTCTTTCTCCACTGAACTCATTATGTTCTCTCTCCATGTTTTCATCGTAGCAAAATGTTTCATTGCCACACACAAATCTAACTCAGTGATTTCAAGCATGGACTCTGGACTCAAACTGCTGGAAATGAAATTTGGCTTCACTATTTACTAGCATTATGATCCTGGGGAATTTAAACTTCTCTGTTTTCTCATCTGTAAATTGGGGAGATGGGCATAATGGTGTCTGTCTCATAGAGTTGTTATGAGAGGATTAAATAAGGTTAATATTTATTAAGTTTGACAGCAAGGTTTAGCTGTGTATTTTGATAAATAAACACTAGCCTGGTTTTCATAACCTAGCAAAATTTCAAACGTGCAAATTCAGATTCTTCAGTGTCAAGGGTTAGTGAGAACACTGATTTGTTTTGTTTTAGAAACTTAAGCTCAGCTAACATTGGCTTTTGAGTGACTTCTGTGTGGCAGCCAATGCTAGAAGTAGGTATTCTTGAATGTTAAGTATATACAATGAAGAGTGTGTGCATGATCTGGTTCAAAACAGTAAGAACAGACACATCCATGTAGTTGGTAAATAGTAATTTATAAAGTCGGTCAGCTGATTAATTGTACAGTAAAGAGGAAACATTTTTAAGCCCAAGAAGTTTAACTCTTTTTGAAACAGGACTTCCTGGGCCCTTCATATACATTTCCATGCTTTTAGAAAATACCTTTTAATAATCTATACAGAGTGGAATTTAATTTTCCAGTGATAATTCGTTGAGTACTACAGATGAAAAATATCTAAAAAATTTTAAAAATTAGAGAGTTTGTAGGGAATATGTTTAAATTTAAATTTCTTGAAAAATTGAAATATATGACGTTTTTATTTTAGAAATTTAAATATTTTGAATACTTGACTGCTCGTTTTCATGTTTAATATATTAAAATTTAAAGTATATTCAATTAGATTTTAAAATTTACTTAGAAGTATTAACTCAGTTTCATTTTATTTAAATATGCAAGTTGCTAGACAATAGCATCTCTTTATTTTGTTTCAAATTGATGGGAAGTAAGAAATTCAAGCAAAATAAATCTACATTAGAGTAAAACTAAAAATATTTTTATACTTTTCAAAACATTGTCCCCCCCCAAAAGAAATGAAAGCAGAGACTGGAACAGATGTTTGTTCACCCATGTGCATAGCAGCATTATTCACAATAGCCAAAAAGTTTTCTTCGACAGATTAATGGATAAACAAAATGTAATATATACGTACAATGGAATAATATTCAACCTTTAAAAGGAAGGAAATTCTGACACATGCTACAACATGCTGAACCTTGCAGACGTTATAGTAAGTGAAATAAGCCATTCACAAAAGGACAAATGTTGGATTATTCCACCTATTTGAGGTGCCTAGAATAATCAAACTCAAAGAGACACAAAGTACAGTGGTGGTTGCCACGGGCTGAGGGAAGGAGAGAATAGGGAGTCCATTGCTTAATGAGTGCAGAGTTCCCCTTGCGGAAGATGGAAAAGTTCTGGAGGAGACCAGTGGTGATGATTGCACAACAATGTAAATGTACTTAATGCAAAAGAACTGTAAGCTTGAAAATGCTTAAAAGGATAAATTTCATATTATGTATATTAAACCACAATTTAAAAAACAAAACATTGTTTCCCCACAGACCAGGAGGTATAGAAATCACTCATTTTGGAAAACTGAGAAATGGGAATCTTTCTTACCCCCTTACGAATACCTCCACTCCCTTCCCCCACCTCATCACTGCGCCCACTCCCCCCATTACAACTCATAAACTGTGACTTACTGAATATAAATTAATGTGCTTCTTTAGGTGCTTTGTTTTTAGTGGTGGGGGAACTTTAAAAATCTCTGAAGTTTTTCAAATTACAAATTTCTTCATTCTTTTACAAGCTGTGGAAGATTGAGTGAATCTGAAGCTTACAAGAAGGAAAAGAAGTTTAGTCATAAAGTTTTAAAATTAGAAGAAACCTTAATATCTAGCTCAAACTCTTCATTTTATAGAAAAGGAAAATTTGGTAGAAAAGGTTGACTTCCCTAAAGTCACCAACTTTTTAGTAGTGAAACCAGAACTAAAATCCAATTCTCTTAATTCTTAGCTTAGTGTTTTATGCACTGCACTGTACTCATTGGAAGAATTTACTGAGTAGAATCGCTAATTGCTTTACTGGACCAAATAGTTAAAGCTGTACCATGTTCTTGAATATTTGTTAAGTATCTTCTCTTCCCATTGAAGACGGTAAACAGAACACATTTGTTTATTCCATAGACAGAGATGGATGGATGTGTGTGAGAGAGAAAAAGAGAGAGAGATTGAGAGACTTGAGACTGACTCTCAAAGTATTCTACACCCAGAAATTTTCTTTATTTTAGTAGTTACAGGAGTTCCAAGCCTGAGGCCAGTCAGTCCTGTTCAGACTAGAAGTCTTCTAGGTCAACAGGCTTACACAAATATAAAGGGAACTCAGTTTAGTTTTTGCTCATAAATATGAACAGTCAATGAAGAAGCAGTCCAACAGCATGAAAATACAAGATGAACAAACAGAAGGAACAAACATTGTCTGAAAAACACTTATGGACAGAACAACAACAAAAACTTGTCTTAGTATTCTAAGAGAGATTTGAGAGGTTATTGTACCCATAAAATAAAGAGTTTTAATGTTAAAGTTGATTTTACACTCTAGAATGCTAACGTAGTGATCTGTAAGATAAACTAGAAAAAATTCCCTAGAACATAGAGCTGAAGGAGATGGGGGAAAGGAGAGATAAGTTTATAGGTATGTTGGATAGCCCAGGATCCCTAAATAGGAATTCCTGGTGGAATAGACAAGCTAGAGAGGAAGTAATCAAAGAAATAGTAGAAGAAAACTTCTCTGAGCTAAAGCAAGTCCTGGGTTTTAGATTAAAAGGATCTGTTAAATACCAAGGAGAATGGATGAAAAATAACACACACTTAGATATAGTATCATAAAATTTCAGAGCTAAGGATAAAGGAAAATCTCATAAACTTTTTTGTGGGAGAGAGATGAGACTCACGTAAACAGAAATCATGGGCCGGCCCGGTGGTGTAGTAAAGTTCCCACATTCTGCTTCAGTGGCCTGGGATTCAGATCTCAGGCGCAGACCTACACACCGCTTGTGAAGCCATGCTGTGGTGGCATCCCACATACAAAATAGAGGAAGATTGGCACAGATGTTAGATCAGCGACAATCTTCCTCACCAAAAACAAAACAAAAATATGATTTACTTTCCCAGGCCTTTGGGAACAAGGCACGGCAAAGTGCTTGGAGATATATTCCAGCAAAACCAAACAAAAAAGAAGCATACAAAAAGGTTAAAACGTGAGATCAAGAAACAACAGAAGTAGGTGATGAAAAGAAATCCTAGGTAGATAGGCAGCTGTGCTGTGAACTGGCCCAGAACATAATTGAATCCATGTTGTTTTTTGAAGACATTCCTAGAATCCAGTGAGTTGTTTTAATCTGATTCTAAGAATGTCTTCAAAAACAACATGGATTCTCTTGCACAAATTCTAAGAATAAGAAGTTAGAATGTGTTAAATATGATAAATGCTTATGAATTTTCTGAAAATTAAAAAAAAGGCAGAAACTCCAGGAAAATTAAAGTCTCTTCAGAAAGTCCAAATATGAAGTAAATTGAAACATGCCTTATTTTTGAGCAATTACCACAGTATAAACACCTTAACACTTGGAATTTAGTGACAAAATGACTACTCATTCTCTGGGTTTTATCCCCCTGGTTGGATGGCAGTGTATAATATTGTAAATATTTTTATCGCTGCCTAATTTTTTTTTTTTTTAAGAATTGTGTCAGCTCTCAGTCTTTTAACACTTTGAATATATTCTTTTTATGTCTGCAACTTTTTTTTTTAAGGTATGCTTTTTGGTGAGAGAGATTGGCCCTAAGCTGACATCTGTTGCCAATCTTCCTCTTTTTTTTTCTTTCCCCAAAGGCCCGGTGCATAGTTGTATATCCTAGTTGTACGTCCTTCTAGTTCTTCTTTGTGGGGTACCGCCTCAGCATGGCTTGACAGGCAGTGCTAGGTCTGCGCCCAGGATCCAAACCAGTGAACCCCAGGCCACCAAAGGGGAGTGTGCAAACTTAACCACTATGCAACCAGCCTGGCCCACTTGGCCTGTTGCCCAATTTTAAAAAATCAATCTATAGATAAAACACAGTTATAAATAGTTATAAAACAAAATAATAAAAAACTTAATGTGAAAGTAATTATATAGCCAACATTAATGGTATATGATTACATAGGGAGCCAGTAGAAACTTCCTAAAATTGGTGAAACAAGAAATGGAGATTCATGTATAATATTTAAAGTTATAAAAATAACCAGTAAAGGGCCAGCCCCGTGGCCGAGTGGTTAAGTTTGCACACTCCGCTTTGGCAGCCCAGGGCTTTGCTGGTTTGGATCCTGGACGCAGACATGGCACCACTCATCAAGCCATGTTGAGGCAGCGTCCTACATGCCACAACTAGAAGGACGCACAACTGAAATATACAACTATGTACTGGGGGGATTTGGGGAGAAAAAAAGCAGTGAAAAAAAAAAAGAAGATTGGCAACAGTTGTTAGCTCAGGTGCTGGTCTTTAAAAAAATAAATAAATAGATAACCAGCAAAAACTAAAAGTAACAAATCAGAATGAGCAGAGGAGGGAGAAAAATAGGGTAAATTCTCTGAATCTTTCCTAATGAAGATACATTATGATAATAGAGGATAAATATACAGTAGTGAAAAACAGGACTAAAAACAAATGACCCGAAGTTGTCGTTTCTGGGATTGAGTCTGATTTGAGTTGGGGTTGGAATTAGGGAAGAGACTTTTTGTTTTAAAATTTTTCTTGAATTTATACAAGCATGTGGCCAAATGATTCTATGAAGATTGTTACAAAAATTGGGAGACCCGGGTCCCCTATCTCCTTGATATATCCCTTCCCAGGGGCATTTGTTTTCTTTTGAAAGATTCTTTTGATGTTTATATCTCTAGGAAACAATGTTCTATTTCTCCTTCTTGCATGTTGACATCTCGCTTATTGAAAAGGATATAACTCTCCCTCACTGTTGCACGCATCCTTCCCATTCCCCCGACTTCCCCATGTAACCTCCCGTGTTAGTGTCTGTAGATCTTTCTTTCAGATTAGTATGATTCCTCAGAGTGTTCTTCTAATGTAAACCTCTGGTCTTCTGAGTTGGGGAGAGTATCTAGGAAACCGAATTCTTAAATTGACTTTTAACCAGTCTTATATTAGCTTGGCAGAGAGACGTTTTTATTTTGTAACCTCCTATGAGGTTTGAATTTTTTGAAACCATTTCTTGTAACACTTTTATAATTACAGTGTTATTTTTAAAAATATTAAATCTTAATTATGCAGCTTGTTTAACAATTATTTGAATGTAGTGGTAGTGTTATCACCATGTACATTTCTATCTTTTGACTCTGGCTCCAGTATATTTTACACTAATTTCAGTTGCCTGAGAACAAAGGCTGTGCTGTTTGGTAGTTTTTTGATTTATTGCAACAGCTTAATTTATTTACCACTTGGTGAGGAATGGCTGATTGGATACTTGTTCATGTACAATGTTCACCATAAATAGTTTTATAATCTTTTTTATAACTCTTAGAAGTTCAAACTGAGATACCAATAGTATGAGCCCTCTTTTTGAAAAAGATTGTGTTCATCATTGATAATCATCAATAATCCTTAAATTTTCTGAAATTTATGACTACTTTGATTAGATTATATTGTGCTATAGATGGGTAGTACATGGTGTGGAATGTGTTGAGTAAGTGTTCACCTGAAAAGTTTCCCAGAAACAAATTTTACCTCTTAGAAACATGGAAGGAATAATGTGTATTTGTGGAATGTCTCTACCAATGTACTGTGATAGCTTTTCTGTGAACTTTGAGGATGAACATGTTTTGGAAAGTCTTTCAGTAGAGGTGCCAAAAAACTGATGATTAAGTGGGGGAAAACTTGTGTCTGTTCATGTTTTAGCTTATGCTCAGCAACATGTAGAGGTGTGACTTTGAAAGCTAAGCTAATTGCACTTTCCAGTCACCAAACGTTGTATAGGAGTCTGTGATGTTAGAGTATGCAGAAATCCACAACCTGCCCTGCCTATTCCGAAACACTTGATTCCCTCATTAGGCCATTGCTTAAGTGGATCATCGGGAATGTAAGTATTTAGAATACTTTGTGGGCTGTGTTCAGAAACTAGTTGGCTAATTGTCACAAATGTTTTTATAGTTTCTTATGGTTTACTTGCAACTCGAGCTTACAGGGAACCTTTCAAGAACATGAATCCCTTTGACACATCAAAACCATGCATTAAAATGTGTAGGTAGCCTAATTGATTTTCTTGCATTGCTGATTTTTAATAAAATGGCTTTTACATTAGAATTGGGTTGGATGTAATATTTTTGTCAAGATAGATTCTTTTAAAACTGTTGTGTAGGTAATCTCACTTAGTTCTATGTAGTTTACAGTGTTCAACAGGAGGGCCTATAAAAATTGCCTGTATGTACTTTGATGGAAAGGCTAGGAAGGAAAGGAGTTCCAGCATTTCAAGCTAGGATGGATAGGAAGCATGGATGCTCTGCCTCTGGACTGCCTGAATTTGAAAGGTTCTAGTTCAGCGCTGGCTGCTAGGTCTTTCTGCAGTGATGGAAATGTTCATTCTGTACTGTGCAATTTGGTTGTCACTAGTCACGTGTAGCTAGTGTGACTGCATATTTAATTTTAATTAACTGCATATTTAATTTTAATTAATTTAAGTAGCCATTTGTAGTTAGTGGCACCTATGTTAGTGCAGTAAGTATTAAGTATTAAGAAACGAAGGGAAAGTGTATGTATAGAAATGGCTACAGTGACCTGTGTAGGACTTCTGATCCAAATTAGTTTGCTTGGCATGGCTTGTAAGCTCTTCAGCCTTGATTTCCATCTTCTACTATAATATTGTCATAGATCCCATCTCCTCACTTCTGATCTTTATGCTTAACTTTTTTTTACTAAAAAGCAAGTTCATAACTCACACTAGGATTGAGACTATTTTGATATCTTTGGGAGATGCTTACCATCTTCACCTCAACTTTTTTTCTGTGTCTAACCTCAACTCTTCTCACAAGTGGGAAAAGAGTCTTATTTTGACATTGCCCACTAAGTTTTTTGTATTTGAGACCTATTTCGTTTCACCCGTTGCTCTACTTTCATAAATGCTGCTGCAGATTACATACTAGATCTTAGGGTGGCAGTGCCTGACTAACTTGATGTCCTCCGTAGATACTGAAGGAAGTTTAATTTCCCTTGTTTTTGTTTTTATATGCTCCTAGGCTACTGAGCTGTTATATAATTGACTACTTTTGTATAGTGATATTATGGTGATTTTGTTTGGATCAGTCTATTGAGGTGTGTTGGGCCCTGACCCCCTTGTACAGAACTGACCTAAAATCTGATTTTTCCCCCCTGCTTTTTTGTAGCTGAATATCTTCTCTGCCGTCACTTCTGGCTTTAGTCCATTCTGATCTTTGCTACCTCTTACTGTTAATAATCAAACATCCACCTCATTTGTCTATTTCTGGTGTTAGTCAGGCTCTCCTATAAATCTAATTTTACTTTACTTTTCTGGTTTCTTCTGTCAGTTTATCTAAAAAACATCAGGCTTTAATTTTTGTTACCAAAGGTAAGTATCAAAAGTGGGTTTGTTTGTTTTTCTTATGGTGGCAAACAGACCACTCTTTACATTTTGTGCAGTCTTCCCTTTTTCAATTATTTTTTGTCTTTGAATGCTCTGTTTATAACTTAAAAAAATAATCTCTAGAAACATGAATCATTAGGACTTCCAGAAGCCTGATTGATAAATAGATGGGCCTACATTTAACTGGAAATAGTTGTAGATTCTCTAGGAGACATGATAAATTCTGACATTCTACAGGATAGAATATGTAGTAGTACTTCCCCAGATTTATCCATGAATGAAGCCAAATTCAAAGTAATTCATCTTGAACATTAGAAAATAGTTCTTAACAAGAAATCTGGTATATCAAAATTTAAGTGGCTTATACTACCAACACTCTAAATTGGGTAAAACTTTAAATCAGCATAGATACTATATAGAGCACAGTTGTCAAAATAGCACACAAAATGAAGAAAAGATATAAGCATTTTAAAGTGTTATCTCTAAAACCTTTAAAAGACTTGAGTACTGGTTCTGTTTCTTAGAACAAAATCTTGAACCCTAAAAGAATCAGGTGTCCTTTGTAGATGGTAGTAATATGAGTCAATCTGCATTACCAAGAAACTATTAACAAAGGAGATGGAAGGGAGAGTTTTCTCAGTAATTGTTGTTACGTTAGGAATTGACGAGACATCTCAGTAATTCTTCTGTCAGAAGAGAGGAAGGGGATACAGTAGGTCATTCTATTTAGGGACATTTTTAACACTGGTCTTCCTGTTTTGCTGAGAAACTACTCAGATGTTCATCTTTTTTCCTTTGTCATTGAGCAGGAAAAAGTTACCAAGAGAAGCAGGTTCTTAAATTATTATTTCATACAATTTTAGGAAATTCCTCCTGCTATAAGTGAAGTAACCTTAGAGTCGCCTGCCAAAAGGAAAACCTTAATTTTCACAATGGGCCATCTGTTTAACATTGAGTTGACCTTTCATTTTGTGAATTAATTTCAGGAGGGGCAAGATTTCTTCCTTCCTGGAAGACTGTCCTGTTCTGTGCTTCATAGCACACTGAATGATTTTAGTAACTAGCTGTGCTTTTCCCGCCGGCATTCTCCCCCCCAACACTTAGGTTCGTAGATTTTCGTTTGACTGCCTCGCTTTTGCCCCCATACAAGAAACATAAGTGATTGTCAAAAAAATATTTGCTTCCTTTCTTAACATATGATTTAGTAAACTTTTTTCTTTCTTTGTGTAGGGGCTTCTTAGGTACAGAGATTTGAGTTAATCTTGTTAATTTACTAACTCATTCATCCAAAAAATATTAGAAACCCTGTATGTGTCAGGTACTCTGCTTGGCATTAAGGTCCAGTGGTAAGCAAGCAGATGTGATGCTTGCCCTCTGGAATTTCTAGTCTAGTTTATAGCACATTATCATCATCAATCTATAAACATAGGCCCTGCTCTCGTTTTAATTTTTATTTTCTTCCTTTCAACGTCCTCTTCGCTCTCCCCCTCCATAAGCATCTACTCAGATATACGTGTCCTTAGATATTTGTTCTTGAAGATATAAAAAATTTATATTAATGGTATTACAGATCTCAGTTTATTCCTTACGTTTTTTACCCAGTACTGTATTTTTAAGCTCTAGTTATCAAAATCACTACTTCTGACTCTGCATAATATTCTATTATCTGCCCCCAACACATTTACTTACTCATTTCCCCAGTGATGGACTCTGTGTTGCTTCCTACACCCTGATACAAATAATACCACCGTGAGCGCTCTGGGATATCTTACCTTAAGGACCTGTGAAATTATTTCTTTGGAGTACTTACCCAAGAGTTGGATTCTGGGTCATAGGTAAACAGAATGGCTTACCAAGCAGTTCACAAAGGTTCCTGTTTTTCCCCATTCTCACCAGTACTTGCTGTTACTCAGTTTTCTAATTTTTGTTTTTCTTATAGTTTTGAAGTGATATTTCTTGGATTTCTCTTACAGTTGTTGAGAGTGACCTTTCTTCATATTGTTAGCCGTGTTTATCCTGTAAATTGCTTATTCATGTCTTTTTCCCATTTGTTCTCGTGAGTTACCTGTTTTTTTCTTGTTTTTGTAGAAGTTCCTTATATTCTAGATATTAGCCCTCAGTTTTGTCAGTTTTGGATGAAGAAATCATCTTTCCCAAAGCGTTTTTCACTGAATAGAAATCCTTAATTTGACTGAAGCTAAATCTACCAATGTTTTATGTTGTGTGGATTTTTTTCATTGTGTTAGTTTTGCGTTTTAGGCCTATAATCTCTCTGGAGTTTGTCTTGTGCATACTGAGAGGTCGGATCTACTTTTGCCCGTGTGGCAAATGTTCGTGGTGCAGTCTGCTAAGGAATCCATCCTTTCCTACTGCTTTGAGAAACCAACTGTGTCATAGGAGATTCTCTTTTATGCATAGTCTGTTTATAAGCTCAGTCTTCTGTTACTAGGTCAATTTGTTTCTGTGCCAGCACCAGTGTGTCTTTGTTTTTTAACTTTGTGTAGTCTGTCTTAATATCTGGCAGGGAAAATTCCCGGCTACCCTGCAAATACATATGTACTGTTGCTCTTGCTTTGCAGAGTTACCTTAGCTTTCCAAAGACCTTTTTTTGGTAACAGCTTTATTAAGATATAATTCACATATTATACAATCTTATTTAAAATATACAATTCAGTGGTTTTTAATATAAATTAGCAGAGTTGTCCAGCCACCGCCCAAATCAATTTAGAACATTTTCATTACCCCCAAAAGAAACCCCATACTCTTTAGCTATTGTTCCCTGACCCACCCATCTCCCACAGTCCTAGACAAACCACTAATCTATTGCTGTCTGTATAGGTTTGCCTGTTCTGGGCATTTCATGTAAATGGAATCATACAGTAAATGATCTTTTGTGACTGACTTCTTTGACTTAGCACAGTTTTTTCAGTATTCATCCACTTTGTAGCATGCATCAATACTTTGTTCCTTTTTATGACTGAAGAATATTCCATTGCATGGATATGCCACATTTTGTTTGTCTCTTCATCAGTTGATGGACATTTGGGTGGTTTCCACCTTTTAGCTATTATGAATTATGCTTCTGTAAACATTAATGTACAAGTTTTTGTGTGGACATACGTTTTCATTTCTCTTGGTTATATATGTAAGAGCAGAATTGGTTGGTCAAATGCTAACTCTGTGTCTAAGTTTTTGAGGAACTACCAAACTTTTTTCCAAATTAGTTGCCCCATTTTTTTTCCCACCAACAGTGTATGAAGGTTCTAATTTCTGCATATCCTTGTCAACTCTTGTCATTATCTGGCTTTTTGATTATAACCATCCTAGTGGGTATGAAGAGGGTATTGCTGTGGTTTTGATTTGCATTTCCCTATTGACTAATGATGTTGAGCATGTTGTATGTGCTTATTGGCCATTTGTATATCTTCTTTGGAGAAATTCTATTCAAATCCTTTGTCCATTTTTTAATTGTTTTTTGTTCTTTTATTTACTCAAGAAATTCATTCATTTCATCCACATTATTTAATTTATTGACGCTTTTTTTATTTTTAAAAACTATGTCTGTAGGTCTGTCTTTTCCAAATAGTATTTTGATTTTTGCTTATCTCTTTCTCTTGATCATTCTCGTCTGATCCACAAAATAGTGGTTATTTCCTCAATTGCAAAGTGGGTATAATGATAATTCTATATCAGAGTGTTGTTGAAAGTATTAAATGAGTTGATATATGATAAGTCTTTAGAACAGTACTCGACACTTAGTAAGTGCTCAGTTAATGCTAGTTGCTATTAGTAGTAATAGAAGCTTTTTCTAAGAATCGGCTTTTGAGTCTGTTAATTTCTTTTTTGCTTTTTGTTCTCTATTTTGTTGATATCTGCCTTTAATTTCTTTTTTCTTATTTATTTGTGCTTACACTCCTTGATTTTAACACGATAATAAATATTGAAAGCTAGACATTTGTAGTAAATAGCTAGAACTATTTCAGGTGTATCCTACAAGCTGTAATTTTTATGATGGTTGTATCTGACTTATTAAAAGTCATACTTATATTCATGTTTTTCTTCCATGCATTAAGCTTATCAATATTAATATCATTCTGAACAAGTCAAGTGACCAGTGCCCCAGCACATTTTCACTTCTTTTCTTTTTCTTTGGTGAGGAAGATTGGCCCTGAGCTAACATCTGTGCCAGTCTTCCTCTATTTTGTATGTGGGACGCCACCACAGCATGGTTTGATGAGCGGTGTATAGGTCCACACCTGGGATCCCAACCTGTGAACTCTGGGCTACCAAAGCAGAGTATGAACTTAACCACTATGCCACTGGGCCGGCCCCACATTTTTGCTTCTTAAATACTCCTAACTCTTCTTCCAATCCTCTCTTTATTAGTATTCTCCAAAGTTTTGATTCTGAAGTGTTAGAGATATACTTTGCTTTTTTTCTCTCCATTGCTTACTTATTAAAAAAATACGTTATATTAACTGCTCTCCTGTATTTGTCAGGTCTCAGATATCTCATAGAATTCTCTTGGATTTATTTTCCTCCTTGCTAGAGTTTTTCAAAGAGGGTCTTGGTTTGGTAATCCTTCTGAGTTTCTGTATGCCTGGACATATCTTTATTTTATCCTCATTTTAAAATAATATTTTATTTCTATGTAAAATTCTAGATTCAAAGCTTATTTTTCCATTACTTTAAAACTATCCCTCCAGTGTCTTCTGGTTTGTAGTGTGACTGTTGGAAATTTTCAGATTTTTGTTTCTGGCAATTTTAAAATTTACTATAACTTGTCTAGCTGACAGTTTTCTTAAATACCGTTTGTCACTCTAAGCTATTCCAATCTGAATTTTCTTTCTTTTATTCTGAGAAATTCTTAGATTGTCTTATCTTTATTTTCTGCTCTCTACTTTTTTCCCTGGGACTCTTATAGTATTGATAATGATATTTCTCTTTCTATCCTCCTTAAATTTTCCTTTTATATTTTCTATCTCTACATCCGTCTCTCCCTGAAAAATTTAACGTTTCGGAATTCTTTAACCTGATCTTCCAGCTCACTAATGTGTTCTTTGGCTATTATCAATTCTTGTACCCAAGCCATCAGTTTAATTCTTTGTGTCAGATAATCTCAATACGAGGGATTCTAGTTGAATTTTTCTTTGACACTTTTTTCTGTTTCATCTTTAAGCATTCTCTCTCTCTCTTTTTTTTTCAAGTTTATTATAGCATTTTAAATTTTTGTTTTGTCTAGATCAAAAATTCTGGTATAAATTATTCAATTTTTTCTCTGTCTTTTATGGTTTTTTGGCGCTCTCAGATGTCTATCATTTTTTCCCTATGAGTATTTGCTGCCTTGTCTCTTCAAATTCTGTTGCCAAGACAGAACTAGTAAACGTATATTTTTATTCAGGTGAGTTTTATATAAAACAAATTGAACATAAAATTATCTTAAGTTTAACAAGTTATTTCAATAATTTTTAAAATTTTTATCAAGAATAAAATGGGGCCAGCTCTGTGGCCTAGTGGTTAAGTTTGGTGCACTCTGCTTTGGCGTCCCACATCCAGTTCCCAGGCACAGACCTACAGCACTCGGCAGAGGCCGTGCTCTGGTGGCGACCCACATACAAAATAGAGGAAGGTGGGCACAGATGTGAGCACAGGGCAAATCTTCCTCTGGTCAGGGGGAGAATAAAGTGTTTTCCCTCATAACTTGCTCAGCTCTAGTCCTACTAAAACTTAGGTTCATCTGTTTTATTTATACTTTTTATTGTGAAGTCTTTCACACTTAGAGAAAAGGAGAGAGTAACTTTTTTTAAGCAAGTGTGTGTTTGCTGCCCTATACCAAGCCTGTTATTAGGAAAGCAATAATTTGCTAGTTTCTGTTATTAAATGGACACCAGTTTTCTGAGTTTGAGGTGGTGGAGGTGGGAATAATTTCCTCTGCCAACATTAAGAAGGTCACGTTGTCTTTTCATTAGACTAGACTCTGGCACTGCAGCTTTTCTCCCATCTGCTTTTTTCTTTTGGTGTTCTTCCCCAGAAGCATCTCTGCAGCATTAAATATGTTCAGTCAGCCAGATTTATTCAAAATTACTTTATTACAGTATATAGAAGTCTTCAGGTTTTCAAGAGGTAAATTATAGGACCATGGTCTAGCTATATACAGTTTACTTATTAATCAAGTTTTTAATAGGCTGTTGTGGGTCAGCATTTGATGGCATGTAAGGAGATTGGGGGCGAGAAATAAACATAGGCAGATTATTAAACAGATAGCCTTGACATATTGTACCTTCTACCTCATCTTCTTTTTCTAGGTCATCTCCTTCTCTGGAACTGACCCTTTGAACTCCCTTCCCTGCTATCTTCTTCACCAGGTCCTTTATCCTCCTGAGCAGGATAATAAATTTGTAGCCAAATTCTGTAGCATACATCTCTAATTTATCACACATTCTTTGCCTGCCAAGCCTCGGGCATGCCCTCAGCACAACACTTAATGGAGCCAGTTAGAGTTAGCACTAGAGATGACACCTGGTTGTCATCTCTGTTCTGTGTAACTCTTGTTCCAACCAGACTAAGACATTAACTTCTTCAGGCTGTATTTGTTTTGAAGGCTGGAAAAGAATAAAGATAGAATGGCAAGTAAAGGTGTTTCCCAATATCCCAGAGACACTTTTCTGCCCTTCCCGTACTCATCTGTTGAAGCCTTTTATGTCACTTCTACCCTTGTATCTCTATCTGATTAGTTTATACTGGGAAATTAACACATTTGTATTCCACAGAGTAGACTAGATTTTGATTCAGTAGTGAGGAAAAAGGCATTTCTTTCTTGCCAAATAGTCTCACCTCTTTAGTCAACCTAAAGGTGAGGTGATTTCCTCTCATTTTTGGTATCATGATGTACATTTTTTCCTATCCTTGTATTTAGATTTTTTGGAGAAAATTAGATGCCACCAAACCTCTGGAAGGTATTTGTTTTGAATGCCTTCTTCCTGGAAATAAGCAATGGTCTACGGCTAAAAAGAGAGAGGAATTTGAGAAAAAACAAGCTAGAAGGAAATGCCTGTAGGGCAGACAAGTATTACTTTATGGTTGTTCCTGAGCTAATATGAGCTGCATACTTTAACAATATCAATGAAAAAGACAGAAGAGAAAGTGGGTCAGCCCTGAATGTGCCAACTGTGTGGCCATTACTGTATTATGTGCCTTTACTATATCAATTGTAGTTATTCTTCACAACCGCTCTGGTCAGTGTAGGCATTGGCCTCATATACTTAGGAAGACAATGAGGGTCAAAAAGGTAAATAATTTGCCCAAGGGCACACAGCTAGGAAGTGGTACAGTTGGGATTCCACCTCAGCTCCTTCTCACTCCAAACCTTAGGCTCCTGCCCATCTAATCATTTGGGAAATTTTACCTTTAGCAGATTTTACCTTATTTCCATAATGGACTGTATATTATAGCTTTTTTAGTTTGTGCAGTAATTACATACTTATTTACATTTTAATGTTTTATAGGTTATTTGGGTCACTGGCACTATGGATAAAATGATAGGCTTCTGAGACCAGTAGTGTCGTGAGCCCTTGAGGCAGTGGAGGCCAGTGATGGAGGACAGTGGTTGAGCCTGGTGCCCAGTCCTGGCTCTACCACTGCCTTCCCTTGTGCAAGTTTCTTTCCTCAGACTAAGAGACAGGCTTGTTTTGAGGATTAAGCGTGGCAGTACACAGAGAACACTTAGCACCAAGCCTGACAGATAGTGGGTGCTTCATAAATGCTCTTCTTAGACATGTGCCGTGCCGTGGTAAATCCCTAGCTTCTCCATGAGACTCTGAGACTCTTCACTGAGTTACGTAGAAATTACGAACCACACTCAAGATATTGCATACTCCTATGTTGTTGTTTGTGGAGAAATAACAAATATTATGTCTACTCTTTGAATTATTTTTCATATTTTGGTTAAATATAAGATATAATCACTACTATTTAAACATGTCATATAGTATTTGAGTCTGTCCTGGTCAGGAATGTTTGTCTCACCTCAGGATTTAAAGTATTTCTAGAAAGATGCCAAAAATCTGCTTGAGGCAGGATACTTGAAATAATCGTAGACACTGACCACCAGTAGAATTTAGTGTGGTGTCTTTGTTTTAACCTTGTGTTGTATAAGAATGCAGAATCCACATTCAGTGATTAAAACATTTGCTATCTCCTTTTCTTTTTCAGAAGATGAATAATCTTTCATTTAGTGAGCTATGTTGCCTCTTCTGCTGTCCACCTTGTCCAGGGAAAATTGCTTCAAAATTAGCGTTTTTGCCACCTGATCCAACTTACACGCTAATGTGTGATGAAAGTGGAAGCCGCTGGACTTTACACCTATCAGAGCGAGCAGACTGGCAGTACTCTTCTAGAGAAAAAGATGCCATTGAGTGTTTCATGACTAGAACCAGTAAAGGCAACAGAATTGCCTGCATGTTTGTGCGTTGCTCGCCCAATGCCAAATACACTTTACTCTTCTCACATGGAAATGCTGTTGATCTTGGTCAGATGAGCAGCTTTTACATAGGACTGGGATCACGGATTAATTGTAATATATTCTCATATGATTATTCTGGATATGGTGCAAGTTCCGGGAAACCAACGGAGAAGAACCTCTATGCAGACATAGAAGCTGCTTGGCTTGCTCTTAGGACAAGGTAAATGGTGATTGGGAATTTTCCACACTAGTGATAGTTAACTAAAGTTGTCCTGTATAAGAACAGAATAAAAGCTGTCTTTACAACACTTCTTGAAGTACTAAATAGAGATTATATTTACCAATATATACCTATGAAGAGTTAAATTTTTAAATTGTAATCTTAAATTTTGTAAAATAGTATAGAAGGTTTTTTAAGACAGGTCATGTTTGTGTGTCTGTGTTAGTGCATATGTGTGTGTGTGATTTTCTTAAGTTTAAGCCAATAATAAATGTTTGGTTTTATAAACTTATTGGAGTGTGATATAAAAATGATAATTCAAAGTTGCAACATATCAAGGGAATGAGAGTAAACAATGATTTAGCTAATATTCACTTGATCTGTTATTAACAATGTAAGAGGCTAGATTGTTTTTGTTGAAATCCTAAGCCAGAGTCTGTGTTCTTTTATATTTTATATTATTATCTCTTAGAAGGTATGACTTAAAGATACCTTATTGGAACTGTTTTTTTTAAAGTATTCATTCTGTAAAAGTGAGATTCTACTCTGCATTCTGAACTCATCAAATTGGAGAATGATCTCAGATGAAAAAAATAATGTTATAAATCATTTAAGTAAATTCTCTTACTATGTCAATTATTCTCTGATTGTAACAGAGAATACATTTTTGGGAACCAGAAATTGCATTGATTTTTTTCTAGTCACCAAGATACCTATAAATTTTTCTTGAAAAGTATTGCAGTTTTGTAGACTTGAGTGTATTTTTTCATGAGACAATGTACAATAAATAGATATCTTAGTACAAATTATTCCTCATATTATACATTGATAAGCTGCATGACTTCCAGAGTATTTTAGACTAAAGCTAGAGGACGTAAAGAAAACCTACCATTCCTAATTTAATGTTTAAATATTAGTAGTTTCAGTTAGTTAGGCAGAACCTCCTCAATTTTGTTATAGGCATAACCTTTTTAAAAAATGTCTTTAGAAACATTTACTCCTCCAAGATATATAATAAAGCTATACTCTCATAGCAAAGTTCTATATAAAGGGGATTTGTAGATCACTTGAAATGATACAAAAACATCTATCTGGTGAGTAAGAAAAAATAGATGGTAGTAGTATAAGTGGTAGATAAGGAACTTGTTGGGGAGGGGAGGGTGGTAAAAATGTATAAACTTAAAAACTACATTAAATGAACAGTCAAAATCTGCTTCAGGTATACTGATGTCAGTCCCCTCAGGCCTACAGACAAAGAAACGTGAGTGCCTGCTTTTCAGAGTCAGCCAGATGAATGTAGTGCAGTAACTGTCAGGAAAGTAGGATATTTTTTTAATAACAGATTTATTGAGATATAATTCACATACCATAATTCATTCTTTTAAAGTATAACTTCAGTGGATTAGTATAGTTTTTAAGGATGCTAATAAGTTAAAGCAGATAGCTTTCATTATTAGTGCTTCTAAGTAACACAAAAGGATAACTTTATTCAAATAAAGCGTTAGTATGTAGTTCAATGTTCTATGTTTATGTAAAAAAATCCCCTCTTGCAAGTGGTCAGCTTTATTATTATTATTTTTTAATCTTGTTAGATATCAATTTGAAGGAAACTTTCTAAAATGATTTCTAGTCTTGATTAGTTAATCTTTTTAAATATTTGATGACTAGTGTAGAATTCTATCATCTAATAAAATGTGTGCAATTAGAATTCATGCCTATTATTTTCTTTACTTGGTTAAAGTGAAAAGTTAGGGCTTAAGTAACCAGGAAGGGAAAAGTAGTGAACTTTATTATTATTTGAATGATCTCCTTTTCAGGATAATTGAATATCTATAATAACCTGTTTTTTAAATTCTGATCAATCAACAGAAAATAAGAGACTAATATTCACTATGCAGCCTTCCCCTACAGTCTTTGAGTTCGTTATCTGTGTGCTATAATGGAAAAGGCACTGGACTGGGAGTCAGGATACCTGAGTTCTAATTATAGGTCTGTCACTAACTTACTCTACTTTGAACATCTGCTCAGTAAGCAGCTGAACTAGATTAGATGGTCTCTAAAGTCCTTTCTAACTTGTACTATTCTGAAACTCTGTTATTGCTTTTGAGACCTGATATTAAATTGGCAGCTGCCCCTGCTACTCTGGAGCCTTGCCATTGCTAGCTTTAGCCTAAAACCCATCGATACCACCAACAGTGCTGCTATTCAGCTAACAGAAACCATGCAGCCGGAGGAGTTAGGGTGATTCTACTAAAGTTCATTTTCAGAATTTCTTTATTCCTGTTAAGTGTGTACACCTAGGTCTATTGTAAAGAAAACAACTTTTCTAA
This sequence comes from Equus asinus, assembly GCF_041296235.1. NCBI lineage: Eukaryota > Metazoa > Chordata > Mammalia > Perissodactyla > Equidae > Equus > Equus asinus. The sequence goes on from NC_091812.1 coordinate 31,803,863, forward strand.
TTTAGAGTCAGCGTGGAGTAGATGGAACCGTACCTTGGGGACGTATCCAAATGCTTGTGTAGGCCTGACTGGAAGAAACTGTGGGGTGGTATGTCACTATCTGGATGGTTCAAATAGTCCTGTGCCCCTGGAAAGGGCCATAAGGAGCACATGGGGTTTGTCTTGCTCTTCCTGGTGAATGTTCAGATACTTGGAAAACTCTATTAACTTCTCAAACGACTAGAAGCTGTTGTGCAGATGGCCCTTAGCAGCCAGAAGTGACTGCTGTGAGACTTCTAAAGTGGAAAGGCGTATTTGATGTCACTCTAACCCTTAACCCCATTAGTTCCTGAGGCACCTTACTTACACTTGCAGTAGTTTATATTTGGGACAACTACACTGTAGACAAGTAACAGTGGCGGGAACATAGTATGTACCCAATATTACTGAGTGAATGAGTTCACACATTTAAATTTGAAGCATTTTTTAAGTGAGTAAAGCATGCTGTTGAGATTTTAGCATGATGTCTGTTCATAATTAACTGAACCATATGGCTTTTGGAATCTTCATTCATCTCTTTATCTTTTCAGTCATTAATCCATTTCTATGAGTAAGTAAAGGCAAATTTCAAGAAAAATAGTAATTTCTTCTTGGCTAAGATGCTGCATATATTTTATTCATTCCGTACTGTAACTATATGTAGTATTTTCATCACTATGACCAACTTCAGAAAATAAAATGAGTCACTTTTGATGTCTAGAGAAATAAAGAACTTTTGTTATATTGAATGGAAAATAAACACTAAATATCCGTTAAACATCAATCCATTGAAATATTAATGATATAATGTGTTCCAAATGTAGTAAAAAATATGCTACATTGAGGCCGGCCCCGTGGCCAAGTGGTTAAGTTCGCACGCTCCACTTCGGTGGCCCAGGGTTTCACTGGTTCACATCCTGGGTGCGGACATGGCACCATTCATCAGGCCATGCTGAGGCGGTGTCCCACATGCCACAAATAGAAGGACCCACAAGTAAAATGTACAACTATGTACTGGGGGAATTTGGGGAGAAAAACCAGGGGAAAAAAAAAAGAAGATTGGCAACAGATGTTAGCTCAGGTGCCAATCTTTTAAAAAGAAAATGCTACATTGAATTGTATAGGTGCTTTAATAAATTCATTTCTTAAGATTGAAATTTTAGAAGACCTCAGCAATTATTTTTCAAAGGATGAAATTGAAAGATAAAATAAGCTAAGAATATAGATCTTACTGTTGCTTTAGATATGATAGTGATAACTAAGAAACTTAAGCTTTAAATGTAAGTTTGTTGACATTTTGTCATGTTGTCATTCTGTGATAAGATTAAATCCTTGGAAATGATTGAATATTTCATAGCTTCCAACTGTCCAACTCTTTCTTTTTAAACTTCTGAACTTTGTAGATACGGCATTCGCCCTGAAAATGTGATTATATATGGCCAAAGCATAGGGACCGTACCGTCTGTGGATCTTGCCGCGCGGTATGAGAGTGCTGCTGTTATCCTTCATTCTCCTTTGACCTCGGGAATGCGAGTTGCTTTTCCTGATACCAAGAAGACCTACTGTTTTGATGCATTCCCAAAGTAAGTATTAATATTCAAAATAGTTTAATTCAAAGAAACATTTGAGGGAATTTTTTTTCCATCACTTAAGGTATTCATGATACAGTTAACTCAGCTATGAGCTTCTCTTACATGTTATAGAAATTATGAAAAGTTAATTTTGAAGAGGGTGGTGGCAGGCCACCTGTCAGGAGGCTGAAATGTTTGAGCAATAGTAATCCAGGTGAAAAGTGCTGAAGGGGGCCTTATACCCCAGGCATTGACACTAGTAATGGAGAAAAGAGAATGAATTTGAGAAATAAAATTTAGAGAACTGAGTGTCAAACTGGATATAGGATGCTAAACAAAAGATTTGAATACAGGTTTCTGACTTGAGCTGCTAATGGATGATGGTACCATTCAGCAAGACACATAACCCTGGAGGAGAGGAGCAAGTTGAGGGAAAACGAGACACATGCATAAAAATGAGTGAAGGATGTCTAATTGATGCTATCTGATTCACAAAAGGAGTGAATTACAAAGAAGTTGTCTTAAATGAAATAGAATAAGTATTGCCACCCCAAAGTTTATAAACATACAGTGTTAGACAGATTTGAAAGAAAAGCTACTTCTCATACTTCTCAAGACAGGAGGGTAGTTCCTACCAGCTCCTCTTCATAGTTGGAAAAATTTGATGGCCTGTTTTTCTCAAAGAAAGAGAGAAGGCAAGAAGTGAGAAGCTGGCAAATTTCGGTCTCCTTTCTTTCCCTAATTGGCAGCAATACAAAGGATTTTTTGTGAATGATAGATAGGCCAAAAGCCAAGTCATCACTTGGTTCTTTATAACAACTGCAAGAGTCATTTCAAAAACAATGTTTTTCATCATTAGCTAGTACGGGATCATTTTTGTAGGGAAGCTTATGGGAGTGTAACCAGAGCAGGCTGTGGGAGGTTTTGGTTTTTACATTTATTTGGGGGTTTTGTTTTAGATAATGGTAGACTGGAAGGTATATGCGTTAATTATACTGCTTCTGTCTAGCTGAATGGTGGGAATGATAAGGAGGTATTTGTGGTAATGCTACTGCCAACTTGTATCTCTTCTAGCTCTCTCTCTCATTTCTGCTGCACCAAGAGGAGGGCAGCACTAACAGTAACCTGTTTTAAAAAGATCATACATTCCTTTTCTTTGTTGTTGTTACAAAAATTTTATTAATTCCTCTACTACTGAACATTTGACAACAAATAGTATACCCAAGCGTTTTTTCCTTACCAGATGCAGGCTTGAATTCTCTCATTGATGATTTTCCTCCTTTTCAAGATTCTATCCTCATTTTATGGTTATAATACCTTATCTCTTTATTTCTAAGAATTTTTTTAAAGAATTGTTTGTTTACTTGTAAGGTTTCTTCTCTGGGTAGTTACTGTCTCCTCTGAATTGTCTTTTTGAATTCTGATTGTTTTGCTCTATCTCTGTCTTATATTTAAAGTGTTCTCTGACTTCTGATAATTCTTGGTTGTTTGCTCATATATGCATACAAGTGACAGACTAAAGAGCTGATGTGAAGCAGCTGTTTAAGGCTTGTTAACTGTGAGCTTTATCATAGAGTGATCTAGTCAAGCCAATTAGTTGGGAATCCCCACCTCACCATGTCAGCATTTATATATCTTTCCTCTTATAGTGGATACAGTCTCCAAAGAATACTCTTTATAAAACTCCCGCTTGGAGGATGAAGGCCTGGCCGCCAGCATTCTGAGAGCCCAATAGGGAAAATGGGTTCATAGCAGCCAGTATGTTTATGTTTACTTAGTCTCTATGACACCTCTGCCTTAAACTGTGTCTGGCAATCCCATAGTCCACAAAGCTGCCAGTTTTGAGTGGAGCGCAGTTGTCTAGCTGCATAAAGAAGGAGAAAGATCCTGTGGGAAGGGGGTCTAAACTATTTCTTAAGCAGACTTTGAACAAATTCTGTGGATTCCAGTCACATGCCTTCATTCCCATGTCAGTTCCTCGCCTTCTGAGGTAAATAAATTGGGTTGGTTCTTTTCTTTACATCCTGTCCTCTTAAAATTGTGTTTTCTCCTATACTTTTAGTCTGTTATCTTACACATTCTTCTGCTTTCCAGCTCCAAAATTTTGGTACGTTTTATTACATTACCCCTATTTTTGTGAGTTAATACTCTAAAACAAACAAAAGTTTTGCGGTCATTTTAGTAGAAGATTAGGAGGGGGAGAAAAATACAATGAGTGCAGAGAGGTGTGAAGTTAGCACATACTTGAAATGGTCCTTAGTTTCCTCCTCTCCTTGCAACCTGAGTTTCTCTGGGCTAAACATCAGCATTGCAGTAGGGTGACAGTAACCATTGAGTGATTCCCTCAAAGCAGAAGGTAACTTCCTCAAATCGTCTTAAGGTAGAGAGTATATGAAGGTCACTTTTGAATCTTATTTGAAGTCCAAGAGGCATCTGTTCATTCTGGATTGATTCAAGGCAGACAGTTCTGATGTTTGAATTCTCTGATGAAGCACAAGAAAATTTGTTTTGCATTCCTTTTCATAGTTAATTTATTGACTTTCCCCCTTCTTTTTTCCCTACAGCATTGACAAAATCTCTAAGATAACCTCTCCAGTATTAATAATTCATGGGACTGAAGATGAAGTCATTGACTTTTCACATGGCCTCGCATTGTTTGAGCGTTGCCAAAGACCTGTGGAGCCTCTGTGGGTTGAAGGGGCAGGTCACAATGATGTGGAACTTTATGGACAGTACCTTGAAAGGTTGAAACAGTTTGTGTCACAGGAACTGGTCAATTTGTAAAATATTCTGTAAATTTGCATACTGGGTTTTCTTTTCTTGCTGAACTGCACTCTTTGGTAAATAACATAAAACCTGAAGGTTTTGTTTGCAAATCATGTCAGTTGCCTTCATAAATGTACAGGTAATGATTTGTTAACAGACTTAATGAAGGTTTTAATTACCAGAACTAGAAACTGGAAATAACAGTATCATGCAGTCAGGCTGTGTAATTTATATTTTTTCTGTGAATTTTTTTTTTAAACATCAAAATGAGTACTGTATGAAATTTTAATTCTATAAAATCAAATGCTGTAAAAGTATTGCTAAATGCTTTTGCATATCAGAAACAAATTTATAAATATTTTTAAAACATCTCAATGTACTAAATCTTATCCTGGTATACAAATGTAATATTCTTTCAATAAAAAGCTGTATATCAAAAACAATTCAAGTACTCAGAATAAATTGTAAGAAAATACGCAAGTTCATAGAGATGACCTAAACCCTGTTGTACAGGGATAGAGGTTTAAATGGTTATTTTATTGTAAAATACATTGAATTTTCTGTATTCCCTCATTACCATACACTTTCTCCTTTAAAATAATTAAGTCTTTAATTTCTACACCATCTGTTAATTTACCAACTAGTTACCTTGTAAATGAGAAGTCATGATAGCACTGAATTTTAACTAGTTTTGATTTATAAGTTTGGTACTGTGAGGCAACTACTTAAAATGTTCATTTTAGTTACTTAAAAGGCATTTAGAGCTTCGAGAATGATTTCATATGCAATGTTGTTTTAAATTTTGACTAATCTCATAGAATTGAAGTACTCTTCATAATAAGAAAATCTGAAAGTCCATTAGATGTTCTTCAAGACCACAAACAGACTGGCTATTTGGTCCCTTTTCACTTTGGCTGTTTTTAAGAATAGGACCTATTGTTTTGGATTACTATCTGAGAATTTCTTAGATTCACTCCTGGATGCAGGAGATAAGAAAACATTTAATTCATAACTTTTATATTAACCAATGTAGTAAAAAATAAAGCTCACACAAAAACTAAGTTGCCTTTCCTTGAATGAATCCTGCCTGAATAAAACAATGAAAGAAAAATAAAAATAAAATTAACGGTATGTAGTCTAATTTGTAAATGAATGAATATTGAAATAATACACACTGTGGATATATTTTAAGGCCTTATGTAGTTTTAATTGTTCTGCTTGTTCTGTGGTTATGTCTAAGACTATAGTATATGATTCTCTTCAAAGTATATCAAGTATTGTGAATGCTTTGGTTCAGATGTGTCAAATTAACAGTAAAACAACAAATATACCACTCAGCTGTGCTTGTTTGCCTTCTTCCATTCTCCCCACCCTCTCCTATAAAGACTGAAAAAAAATTACCATTCATCTTTATAGAACAGAGTTGTATGGTTTTCTAAATTTTATCATCACTTTCGTCTTTTGGAGAAGCTTTTCCTCTTCAATATTATCTTTGAGCCTATGCACTTTCTTCTTTGGCCAACTTGCACCCTAGAATTTAGCTAAGTGTTTTCTTTGTTTACCCGAGAAAATCAATATATTGATCATACTAATTCCGTATTCACTTGACAAATATTTATTGAAGGTCTAAATCATGCAAAACCCTATGCTAGATAAAGATAGACGTTGACCATTTCTTCAGAGACTTCACAGTGTAGCTGAGGAGACAGACACCTCATTGCACAAATATTGCTATTTAGATAAGGGCTGAAGAGGATTTGTAGGATGTTATAAAAGGTAAAAAGGTACTTTTGGGAGGGGACCGTGGGGAGAAGGGCAAGGGAGAGTTCCAGGATAAAGTGATATTTAAACTGAGTTTTAAGGATGACAAATTACTAGACCTGGGTGGCCCAGGAGAAACATCCTGGCTGAGTGGAACATTATGTGGAAGCCTCGAGGAAAGATGATACATTTGAAATGTAAGAAGACTGGCCAGAGGTCAAGTGGAAAGGACAGCATAAGAGTGAGATCGGCGAGCCGGCCCTGATGGCCTAGTGGTTAAAGTTCGGCACGCTCCACTTTGGTGGCCCAGGTTGGGTTCCTGGGCACAGAACCACACCACTTGTCTGTCAGCAGCCATGCTGTAGTGGCAGCTCACATAAAGGAACTAAAAGTACTTAGAACGAAAATATACAACTAGGTACTGGGGCTTTGGGGAGGGGGAAAAAAAAGAATGAGGTTGGCAAGCTAGTCAGGGGCACAATCATGCATGGAATCATGGACCCTGATCATTATCCTAAAAACAATAGAAAGTGAGTCATAGAAATATGAAACTGCATTTGTCAAGAATTTATGGATGAGAAAAATCTGGAGATTTCATAGCTTGCTAGAAGTAACACGTGAGCCAACTGTTTAGCAATTGATGTAATCTTAAGATGCTGAAAAAGTCATCATGGGGAAATAATGTCATAGACAAAGTGCTGGCCAAACCACATCTGCAATATTAATTTGATTTCAGGATGCAGTGAAAGGATATTCACAAATTAGAGCAAATCCTGAGAAGTTTTACCAACTTGGAAAGAATCCCATAAACTGAAACCCAAAGACTGATGGAAGGATTTTGTGACTATGGAATGATAGCTGTCTTCAAATATTGGAGAGGCATATACAGTTTATTCTCTTTGATTCTCAGAACTAGGTGAAAGTTGCAAAATGGCAGATTAGAGCTTGGTGTAAGAAGGAACTTTATGGTTATTGGTCCATCAAGGAAAGGTCTTGCCTCCTAAGGATTAGTGAGTATCTTACCCCTGGAGCTGCAGAAAGCTGAAAGACATCTGTCACAGCACTACAGAAGAAATTCCATATTTAATGAGAAGTTGAACTAGATAGACCTTGTGTAAGGTCCCTCTAAAATTTTATATTCCATTTAGATTTCTCCTTGCTCAGAACATTGCATCTAGAAGACAGAATAGTGTAAAAGAATTGAATTGGCAGTCAGATCTGGGCTCTCCTCAACTGGCACTAATTAGATCTGTGACCTATGCAGGTCACTTTTCAGGACCAGTTTCCTCACTAGAAATGAAGAGATGGAACTGATTGATTGTCCCTTACACTTCTAATGTAATGTAAAAATCTCTCAGCTGCACTCTCATGTAATGACCCATATAGATTTTTAAGCTCGGCAAGAGTAGCCCCAGGTAACTTATTTGAATACTTGGTGCATGCCAACATGATGCAGTTTGGATAGTAACACTAGGCCTGGGAAAATGGTGAGCAGTGTACGTGACTCCTGCTGTATCTTAAAAGTACGAAAAGCATGATGAGAACTTTAGATTGGTTTATCATCTTCACATTTTTCCAAACTTCTAACTTACTCAGATTTTACCAGTCCTACATCCTACCTAAGAATATATCTCACAGTAGTTTTTTCCTTGATGATTTCCATAAATATATGGGTGTTCCTAACTTTAAGAAAGGAAAGCCAGATAAACTCATAAATCTTAAAAACTTTAGAAAAGCTGTAGTGTAATCCCTTCATTTTACAGATTAGGAAACAGACCCAAAGAAGAGAAGGTGACTTTCCCAAGGTCTACAATCTAATCGTCAACAGTTGTACTCTCATCTTCTCTTCACCAAATTTATCTAGACTAATGTACCAGTGATCCTTTGGAACTATAATACAACATAAACTTATTTGCTCTCCAATGTTAATCATGATTTTATTTTTTAAATGGCTCCTAGATTCCTCCTTATCAGCTGGTTATTCATTGAATGGCAAATTGATGTCTTTCACATTTCTCAAATTAGTGATTTGTATATTTAAAGTAAGTATTTAACACTAATCCATTTTACTAGGCTCAGTAACAGCTATTTAGTCATGTTAAAACCTAGTGAAGATGGTAACTATAGTCACATGAATAAACAATCAAGTGCTTATTTCAGCAGCATATTTACTACAAATTACGACATGCTGACAATAAGCAATTACATTGAAAACAGTATCAAAGCAGTTATTACTAATTGGTGATGGATGCCTTTTAGTTTGTTGCTTTGGTTTAAAACTGGCAATATATTCATGTACCGTGACAGCATGTTGCAATCTTATAATGTACACCCCCAAATGTCCAGTAACCAAAAAGGCACTATGCATATGATTGTGTCCTGAGTTATAATTTGCAGAATGGAGACATTTGTCTGCCACTACATCTCCAAATGAATTATGCCTCTGACTGAATAGTTGAATGAGCAAATACTAAGGAAGGAACCAAATGCCTTTAGCCTGGAAATAACCCACTTGACATTAGAATTTTAAAAAAAAACAGGAAATAAAGCTCAGAGTTTTCATAAATATTGAAATAGGAGCTAAAAGCTGTTAAACTGATTCTTTGATTAGAAGCCAGAAGGACTTGAAATTATTTTACTCCCTCTCCTTATTTCCTCTTGTAGGTCATGTACTGAACTTGCATAATACTATTATAACATTTCCAGAAAAAAGTTTTAATAGTATGCTTTAAGAAATGAAATCCTGGGGCTAGCCCAGTGGTGCAGCAGTTAAGTTTGCACATTCCACTTTGGAGGCCCAGGGTTTGCCAGTTTGGATCCTGTGTGCAGACCTGCATACCGCTTGGCAAGACATGCTGTGGCAGGGCTTCCACCTATAAAGTAGAGAAAGATGGGCACCGATGTTAGCTCAGGGCCAGTCTTCCTCAGCAAAGAAGAGGATTGGCAGCAGATGTTAGCTCAGGGCTAATCTTCCTCAAAAAAATTAATTAAAAGAAGAAAAAAAAGAAATGAAATCCTTATATTGAAAAAAAGGAAATGCTGTTTTTAAATAATTTGCGATATTTTGTGTCTGCTCATAAAATGTAAATTTCAGCTATTATGCTACTTGATTAATTCAGAGTTGAATTTTTTCCCCAAAATTACTGCTTAAGGCAGTACACTAAATTGGGGAGGTAAGGAGGGTAGTGGGTAAGTTTATGGATATACGGATGTCAAAAATTTAAAATGTACTGCTCTTTTCCAAATTACCTGCAAAGTGTGGTATATTCATAGACTGTAAATCCAAACTTTTAATTAACATTTTACATTATAAATCTTAGGTGAAACTTGTGTTTGTATTTTAACACTTGCTTTCAAATTGTGTAAATAAATTCAGGTTTAAAACTTTGGTAAAGTCAGATTCCATGTATATTACTTCACCAAAGTTTGAGATTTCACCTTTTTTTTTTTTCCTAGCTCTTTTGAATCTGGAAGTCTGGGTTCCAAGCCTTCCAAGTCCACCACTAGAAAATAGAATGGGGAGGTGGGAGAGAGAGACAAGAAAATAGCTTGTATATCCCTGAATACACGGGATGCCATCAAGAGTGATATTTAAACTTGCTAAATTAGAAGGGAATAAACACGATAAAAAATGATTGTGTTGAGGTAATAGGATTATGGGCAAGTTTTTTCTTTTGGAATAGTATCTTTTATGTTGCTATGTTATTTTTTATGATTGAGAAAGAAGGAAAAAAATCTAGTTTTTATTTTCAGTGTCAGAAACTAGCTCTTTTTAACTCGGCTTCTGAAATCATAGGATCCCAGTACAGACCAAGGAGAAGCAGCTCCAATACGTTTTGAGCCTGGCTGTCAGAGCAGCAAATAAAAGTAGCCAGAAGATTAGGATTCCTTATATTTATTATATTTGGGTGATATTTTTGGGGGAGGGGGAAGTTTGGGCAATGAGTGTAACAAATTGCATAATATTATCTGAAACTTGCTCTCATTGAGTACCATGTCTAAAGCATTTTCTAGGCAGTGCCTACATATTACATCTGTTAATGTTACAAATGTAACAATGCATTGTTATAAATATTACTCTATTGTCTGTAGTCATTTCTCTAGTGCATCACAGCATTGCTTACATTCACCTCTTTTGTGCTGCTGTTGGCGAATATATTACACATATGTTACATTTCTATATGTCATAGGCTCAACAATACATTACATACATATTTTATGAAATTGCTTTTTATCAGTCAAGAAAGAAAAATATGCATTTATAGTTACATAATTACCTTTACCAGTGTTCTTTGTTTATGTGGATTCATATTACTGTCCAGGATAACTTTCTTTCAACCTGAAGAACTTAGTATTTGTTTGTGAGATGAGTTGGCTAGCAACAAATTCTCTCAGTTTCTGTTTATCTGGGAAAGTATTTTGCCTTCTTGTTTTAAAGATAGCTGTGCTGGATATAGGATTCTTGGTTGACAGTATTTTTCTTGGAGCGTTTTGAATGTTTTTCCACTGCCTTCTGGCTTTCATTGTTCCTGATGAGAAGTCAACTGTTAATCATATTGAGCTCCATTGTAAATGACATTTTTCTCTCGCTTTTTTCAAGATTTTCTCCTTGCCTTTGACTTTCAGCATTCTGTTCTTCAAATATTTTTTTCTTCTTTCTCTTCTCTCCTTCTGGTAGTCTCAGCTCAAGGGCTGCAAGGATTACAGAAGTAGTCATCTGCTTTTCTGCTAATGCGCCCAGGCTACTTTGCTTTTTAGGTTCTTATGTTAGCTTTCTAGTCTCCACTGTTGTCCTTTCCCACTTTTTAACTGTCACTACTTGCTACTGTGAGCTTGTTTCTTCTGTTCTAACTTGCTGCTTCTGTGTTTCTACTCAGATGATCTAGGAAACTAGATAACTGAACTCGTTAAATTATGTCTAAATTTATAGCAAAATGGCTCTGCTTAAGCCCTGAAAGGCTACAGTATGAGCTACAGCCAGAAAGCCAAGACCAACACTACCCCTACCCTGAGGTAAGAATTAGTTACTGGCTGCCCAGAACATCTGGATCTCCAAGGCTGGCTGCAGGGGGCCTACTTCTCCAGTGAATGTTACTACTGTCATCTTCTGTGTTTCTTTGTTTTTCAAAATCATGAATTTTCAAGAAACAGCAGCATACCATTTGCAACTTTTGGCACTGTTGAAAGGGTGGCTTCTAAATAACTTATCACCAATCTGAGAAACTGAGAGGGAACACCTGAAGTGATAGTGGACATCAGTCAGCCTTGAGCTTAGCACTATTTTAATAGCCATCATTGACCAATGATGGATTTGAAAATGTTCTCTTTAGAATCATGAAGACAAAAAGCTGAGCAGTCACAAACATCAGGGAATATGGAATACATTTTAGGGTGGCCTTGAAACTGAAAGAACAAATTTATCAATGCCAGGAAAAAGCAGAATAGGGGGAAACAATGCAATATGCCTTAGGACTAATAAGTCCAAACAAACATAATCAGGAGAAAGTCAGGGTAGGTATAAATACTGCCCAAACACTGTATCAATTAAGGAATGTTTTGCAATTCATGAGATACCTGGAGCACAATATTAAAAAAAAAAAAAACCTGGGTTAATAGTTAATTTGAATATGAGTAAATAGTGTGGAATTGTTTTTGAAATGCTGGAAACAGGCTGTAATGGTGGGAGTATGACTAGGAATTAGTCTTGCCTTCTTCAGCACTCATTAAGCCCTTATATTGGTCACATTTGGTTTCTGCATTTTTGTGCTTCAGAGCCTAAGAGAAACAAGCAAAAAGTAATAATTAAAAGAATATAAAAGGACACATAAGGAAAACCTAACAATAACTGTTCTGGTTGCACCAGTCTTTGGGATCCTTTCCAATGTTTCCCAGAAGTCATCTACTGCAAGAAAATTTGGAATGAGACACAAGAGATATTGGACTATGTACTATCCCTTTTAATCCTACTGGTTCTAAGTCATTCGAGTGCATTCTAGTCACACAGCACATAACGACATCTTAGTCAATGACGGATTGCATATATGACAGTGGTCCCATTAAGATCAGTACCATGTAGCCTAGGGTGTGTAGTAGGCTATACCGTCTAGATTTGCATAAGTACACTCTATGATGTTCACACAACAACAAAATCATCTAATGATTTCTCAGAACGTATCCCTGTCATTATGCAACACAACTATAGTGCTCTAAACAGAGTGTCATGCAGAGTATTGTAGAGAAAGAAGATCACCAGAGACACAGGCCCTCCATGTTACCTTCTTGCCCTCCAAGAAGCTATCTGCTACTTTCTCGTCTGTTAGATTGAAAGTCTCTGATGGGCAGAGAATGTGTCTTTCCCTCTTTATATGTCTTTACCTTTTCCTTGGTAACTGAAAGCTTCCTGATATTTGGGTTAATATAAGGGAAGAAAATGTTCCAAAGAGGTAAGACTTCATTTGAAAGTGTACAATTCAAAGCTATGACTTTATATTTTCCTTTTGTATCTTTATTATATTAGAGAAGAAAAAATAGCAAAATTAGCAGTACAAGGTGGGAATGGAGTGTAGATAGCTTTTGAAATCTTGGACGTATTAATTAATCTCTTGGAACCACAGTTTCATCGCCTAAAGGAGGATATTGATAATATCCACTGTTGACCTTGGAGGTTTACTATCAAGATTAAATGATAATCCTAAATGGGAATACTTCCAGTGCTCTAGAGGAATATAAAAATATAAGGGATTGTTTATGGTCTAAAAGTGGATCTGTGTCTAGAAATGAAGAGGGTCAGGCCAAGAATTACTTTTAGATAATTTTTAGGGAGTTTCTATTCTTGATAAATATGCCAGTTTACTAGTGAATTTGCAGGGAACATTCTGAGTGTGCAACTCTGTGATAAAAACTGGCCTATTTCTTACTTTGGTCATACTGATATGACCAGCAGAATCTAAAGCAACCAAAAATTACTGTCTGTCATGCCTTAAAATGATGGTCCTGCTGGGAAGGCGGCAAGAGCTGGATGAGCCATAGCAAATGAGAGCAAATGCGCCTTTTGTCCTGTCCCATCCTGGCCTGCTCTCATGACACTTTGGCTCCAAAGTGTCCTATTGTCTCCATACATGCTGCCTTTGTTCTTAGTTTTGAGAGTTAGACTAGAAAGACTGGAGGCAAGACAGATAACACTGGAACAACTGAAATAAAAATCCCACAGTTTTGGAAAACATTTAATCTCTAGTGGCAAATCCTTAGTGCTCACTTTTCCAAAAAAATTTTTTTTCAAATGCTGAATACATTTTTTCCATCACAGTGCTTCTCCACTGATACAAGAATTCATTATTCAATTTAATTTCCTAGTGGTTTGATGTTTAACTTTTTAAATTTAATAAATGACTAGCATGTTAATAAACAATAAGATTTCATCTCTTTGTGGAGGATTTGAAAATGTAAGCCCTTTAATTTCTAAGCATATTATTATATTTCTCTTTATAATGAACAAAAACATGACCTCTGACAAGCTACACCCTGACCAAGGTCTTGTCATGATCTGTGTCCTTTGTTTTCTCATTATAAGTGTTGACAGCAGGGTCACTCCTTTCCATTATCCAAGAATCAGTGGGTTTAGATGGAAGAATTTTTTACAACAGCAGAAGGGACAATCCCATTAAAAGGGTTATCCAGGCAGCGTTACCATTTATTTAGCTACCCTGAAACACAAGCTAATAAATGCAAAATGCCATACTTCTTACTGTCCTGGCATTCTCCCAATACTTCTCAGTGGTGACTTCATTGCAGTAAGCTCATCTCACTAGAGCTTGGAGGACCGGGAAGGAGGAACAACCCTTCAGTGCACACAGGCCCTATTGTCAACTGCCAGCATTTGTGTTTCTGTCCTTGAGGGGTTTCTCTTGCTACCTGAGCCAGCTTTGCCGTCCAACCGGCTAGAAGTACTCCAGAAAAACCCTCAGTGGGAGCAGCTCTCCACCAAAGGCTGACTGGAGCTCAGGCACACTCCAGCTCCCTTGCCTCCAGGTGGGATGACTTGGCCATGCGTCCTATACAGGCTCCCGGAGTCTCCCCAGAGGGATTAAAGGGTTAAGCTCCCGTCACCACAGTCCTTGCTGGCTTGATTTCATAGACTTGATGGCTGCCTCCCCCTCCTCCCGCCCCCCCTCCCCGCCCCCTGTCTCACTTCCCCATTCCCCTCCTGGGCCTCTTTCACCTCCCAACATAAACTACTTGCACTCCAATTTTTTGTCTCAGGGTCCACTTCTGGGGGATTCCTAAATGATACTGCCATTGCTTAAAACATACTTGTGACTTCTAGAGTCACTGACTCATGGAAGTCACCTACATGGAGGGAACCTTAGAAAAGCAGCACAATGGAAAGAAGGGGGACTTTGGAGCAAAAGATATCCGGATTCAAATGATCTCACTGCCTCTGTGACTTTATGCAATCCTCTCCAAATCTCAATATCTTCTTCTGTAAATGGTGGCAAAATAGCATGTGTCCAGCCTTCTTTACTGGGTCTTCTCAAAGATCTGATAAGATAATACATGTGAAAGGATAGATAGATGATAGACAGATAGATAGATAAATACATAGAAATTCGTACAGAGATGATGATTATTGGAATTACTGATTCAGGAAAGCTTCAAGACACCAGGTGAAAGTGGGATAAATGTAAAAAGAAGGCAATCCAGGTCTGAGACAGGTGGTTGGTTATGGGGGTAATGCTAATAGACCAGCTGGATTTCAAACAAAGGACTTGTTTGCAGAATGGGGAAAAATATAGTATTTACAGATTATGCAATTTCTTTCCAGCCCAGTCTGAAGAGTGGGGTTCTATTTGTAGACCATGGAAGCCATTATATGCTGTAGAAGAGGTACACAGAGAGAGAACAGAGATACTAACAAGATTATACTAAAAATTGCCTAGACAGGGCCCAGAGAGGCAGGGGAACCCTGGAGAGCAGTATCATTTCCTGGCTTCTCTTCTCTCTTTTTAGCACTGTTTCACATCTCCATACATGTTTGTGCATCAACAGCAGTTAAGCACGAAGGCCTTGCAGTCACAGTCAATCTTTATGGACTCCAGAAGAGCTGGACAAGACTGATCCAATGCCCTCATTGCACAATCTGTGGAATTTTCAGTGCCCTCCTCAAGGTTTCTGTGAATTCCTGGGAGATTATGCTCTCTAGAGACCACCCTGGCTCTGAACTCCTGTTTCTACAGAATTAATTCACTTATGGATTGTCTTTCTTTTCTGTGCACAACATCCCTGTTTTGTATCTTGTTGACCCAGAGATAGAACTCGAACTTTTTCCTTGATTTACATACACACGCACTCCCATGAGGAGTTTGTACATATGTCAGATTTTATTGAAGGTTTGGAGTGACAAAGAGGATTTATATCAGGACATGAAAAACTTAACTCTGAATGTTAGCCAGCTCTGTTTGTAAAAGTCCCATAGCCATTTCCTGCCGTATTGTTCCGCTGCCTTCTCCTTTATTCTTGAACCATAACCTCAAATTTTCTGATCCTATCAAGGTGAAAATTTTATCTCTCTTTTACTTCCTTTTCTCTGATGAGCTCATGCCTCAAGGTCTCACTCTCTACTCCAAATCAGCACCTCCTGGTATTTTTATAAAAAGATAATTTTCTGAAACATGCAGGCATGGAGGTGCACCCCTCTGAGCTCCCTTCAGGGGAAGCTGCTGCAGGAGCAGAGTTAACTAAGAGCCTCCAGCTGCCAGACCTTTGTCTCGACTGTGGCAGTCCCATGAGGCTGAGCTTCCGTCAAGCTGCTCCCGGCCAGGGACTGCATGCAGTGAGGCTACCAGAGTGGGCCATTCTTGCCTGACTTGGGACTTCTCTACAGGAGTCCCGTGGAGCTTCGCTCAGGGACTCCCCATTGACCCATGCTGCAGTCTGAAGCTCATCCTGCAAATCTTCCTTCTGGTCTCCTTTCACTGGCATCAGATCTTCATCACAGTCTGAAGGCTCTCCTTGCCTACCCTGCGCCTCTCCTCTTTATCTTTCACGTCTTTCTCCCCAGTCAATCTATTGCACATATAATTCCACCTACTTCTTAAAAGACCTGAGCTGAAATACTCCCTAAGAAGAATTATGATGCCAGCATTTAAGATCATTTTTCCCTACTCTGCCACACAGGTATAATCATGGAATCTCTTTGCTGATATTTGAATATTATGACATATCTATTTGTATGCAACAGATATACATTTGTCCATGACAACCAGATTAAACCTGGTCTAAGGCTCAAGCACCAAAGTCAAATAACAGCCAATCTTCAGAACTTACTCCTCTTTCCTAAGCTAAATAAGGAGGTCCTGGTTCTCAGTCTGTAGTTGCTTCGGAAATCATTTCTCGGTTCATTCAAAGGCTAGCAGTTGTTATAAAGGCTCTGCTCTATTGGTGCCCCAATATTGGAAAGTGTCCTGGAGCCCTAAGCCCAAGGCTCTTAGTGCCTCATGCAGGTATCCCAGCAGTCCTTCCCATGAACATCCCATAAACTGAGTCTTGTGAACCTTTCAAACCTGCAGTCCTTCCCCAGTTTTTAGCAATATATCCATCTTCTAAAATGGGATTCTTCTCCTCTTCTACCTTTGAAGTACTCTTCCTTCATTTTTTCACACTTTTAATCTCCTTAATGAATCCCTTGAAAACAAAGATCTACACAGTTGTCCTCAGGGATAAGCCCACCAATAGCACAAAGTCTCGGTCCTCCTGCTGGGACCAGAGGGTGCTGGTGGATAACTCTCAATCAAAGGCTGAGAAAACAAGCCAGCTAACTTTACAGCTAAAAAATTACAACAAATTCACCTGGCACACACATTTCCTCTCTTCCATCTCCTTGATGATGGACATTTGAGCAAAGAAAATCTGGTAGTATCATAGCTTTAAGGCCCAGGAAGCCCCCAGTGGTACAAACCCCATTTTCTAGCATCCACCTTGTAGGAGCTCATTCTTAGCATTGCTGCCATAGATGAGCAGAGATCCAATTAGCGGACAACAGAGACCATTACATCCAAAAGAGGCTTTGGATGTTAAGTAGCTCAGTGCTCCCAACTTTGCAGATGAACAAATGATGACCCAGAGTGGTCAGGTATTGGTCCAAGATCATGCAGTCAGTTAGTGTTACGGCAATAAGTCTGTTTAAGTCTCCTCGATCAGAGGTATAGGAACACAAGTAGAAAGGACACAGAGTTACACAGAATTGGTTTTTTCCTTGTTCTCTGTGGAAATTTGGACATATTACTTGGGTAATCTGAGTCTTTTGTCCATCTTTAAACTTTGCATCCTAATAAATACCTTACAGAGTTGTTTGGAAGATAAAATAAAATGAAAAAAAAATGTGATTGCAGTGATGTGCTGGTAAATGCTTAACAATCAGCTTGGAGTTGATGGAGGAGCCAGGATTTGTAGCATCTGATGATTTCCATGGTATAAATATTCTTCCTGTTGTCAATTTCGAGCTTCCAACAGTTTCAAAAATGGCTGGCAAGATTCCTGAAAATTTAACAATTGCCTCTCACAAGCCCATATGAGCTGGCCCCAGTACACCACTGAATGGAAATACTCGACATATAGTAAATACTCAGTAAATATTGGTTGCCCTCTCATCCTCACAAGGCACAGGTTCTTTCTACCACGCCATGTAACTCTTGTTTGATGAATACTATCTCTTAGAACTCCCCAAGAGGTGAGAATCATTGTTATAATAATCTATGTAAATAAAATGAGCTCTCTTATGTGAAGATGCCTGCATCGCGCATTGGAGGGTATTTTTGAAGTGCTCTTTCTACAGCACAGGATGTGTGAAATACCTGGAATTCACCTTGCAGGATCCTTGTGACTTCCCAAAGAGATAGGTTGACATTGTCTAGAGTAGATGAAGCTGAGGTAAATTTAAAGCCTGTGGAGACCAGAAAGCAGAAAAGAAACAGTTATTTCAAATCAGAACTTTGAATGGCAGGCAGATGATTTGAATTATAATCAAGCTCTTTCTCACATGAGCAACTCTATGGAGCATTCTCCAGTATGCAGAGAAGTGACACATTTAACTGCTATTTCTTTCTTTTTTTCTTTCTTTATTTTTTTGAGGAAGATTAGCCCTGAGCTAACTACTGCCAATCCTCCTCTTTTTGCTGAGGAAGACTGGCCCTGAGCTAACATCCATTCCCATCAATGTGCCCATCTTTCTCTACTTTATATGTGGGATGACTACCACAGCATGGCTTGCCAAGCAGTGCCATGTCCGCCCCCAAGATCCGAACCGGTGAACCCTGGGCAGCCGAGAAGCAGAACGTGCGCACTTAACCGCTGTGCCATGCGGCCGGCCCCTAACTGCTGTTTCTTAACGATTCCCCTGAACAATTCCAGATAGGGCAGTTGTCCTATTTGTTTGCTTGCATTAAAGATGCACTATGGACTTCCATTTCCAAGAAGGAGTAACTGGTACAGAATTGCCTGCCCACTGTAAACAACTAGAAAACTGGACAACATATATGAAACAGACGGTTTCAGACACTGGGACCACAGTATATTCAAGATCATGATTCCCAAGAGAAGAAAAACCATTGAAGTGAGCCCCACAATTTTCCTGGCTTTTTGCATGGAACTAGGGTTGCCAGATAAAATAGCGAATGTCTAGTTAAATTTGAATTTCAGATACATAATGAGTAAGTTTTTAGTATCAGTATGCATAAAAATGCGACACTGGATTTTCATTTGTTAAATCCTGCAACCCTACCTGGTGGGAATTTTTAAATCACAACAAAGGAAGAGGAAATTCAAATGGTGCATGCTAATTTCACTAGCATGAGGAGCCAGAAATTCTAGTTTGGTGGGGCTGAAGTGGCTGGAATTTCCAGGCAGAAAATTGTAGGGGAGCAAGCTACACAGGGATAGAGCTCCAGAAATTTTCACAAGGATCCCCCTGGGTCCCTGGCTGAATGTTCCGCTATGTGTGCATAGGATCAATTCCACAAGACCAGGCAAAGCACAAAGACTAAAGAGTTCGCGCAGGACTTGGGGACATTTGAATTCCATCCACCCAGGGCAGAGAGACTGTTTTGAACATTTGGGGCCATCAAAGGAGATCTGAGAAGTAATAGGGCTGCATTGGCCATAGAATAAGGGCAATAGAATATAGACCCACTGTAATGAAGCTTCAAGCCAAGGCTCCAAAGAGCCAAGATGATGTGCAAGCAAATTAATTGCCCACCAAAACAAATTTCAACACTTTTCAAAAGAGGACAACAAAATCTCAATCCTCAACGAGATAATATTTATAAAGTCCAGCCTCCAATTGAAAGTTACTAGATTTGCAAAAAAGTAGCAAATTCTGGCCCACAACCAGAAGAAAAATCATAGACTAACCAAAAACGACTGAAATGACGGAGTTAGTTAACAAGGGATGTAAAATAGTTACTGTAAATTTGTTCAAAGATTTAAAGGATTACTCAAGGGTTCGGATAAAATGAGACGAAAATCAAAACTATTAAAGATATAAATTGGGCAAACGATTTACCTTCCTAATGCCACTTCACTTGATGCTGATATTATTTACCATGAGCACACCCCATCTAACAGCTCATGAAGGCAGGAAAAAACCGTCTGATTCATCATGTTACCGAACCAGGTTTGTTTTTGCCCGCCGCCCAGAAAGCCAAACACTGAGACGACGAGATTGCAGCAGAGAGAGGGTTTACTCACAAGG
Source organism: Equus asinus (assembly GCF_041296235.1). Classification (NCBI taxonomy): domain Eukaryota; kingdom Metazoa; phylum Chordata; class Mammalia; order Perissodactyla; family Equidae; genus Equus; species Equus asinus. Next base: position 31,823,723 of record NC_091812.1, read on the forward strand.
CAGCCACGTGAGGAAGCAAGGGCACAAGCCTCAAATTTGCTTCCGCGAAAATAGGGACTCAGGGATATTTATGGGATAGGGAGCAAGGCGGTCTGAAATGTGGAGAGAGGTGATTGGAGGTGAGGAGAGGTGAGGTAATTGATGATCTGCGCAAGCGTAGTCAGATTTCATGGCTCTTCATAGGACCCATGTTCATAAAATGGCGGCGTTAGCCTGATCTGAGGGTGGAGTTTTTAGCCACTTGATGTCAAAATGTTGCCTATTGGACATCTGCATGGACCCAGTTAATGAGTTGGTGGTCTCAACCCGCCTGAAGTGGACAAGGAGTTCTAATTCCTGAAAAACAGCTCACACACCCGTTACCATGGTGACCCAGGCTCCAGGGAGATGTTATCTATAGGAGCCTAGTGGAGTCAGATAGCGTATTGCCTGAACAGCACAGGTAACAATGGGTGGGTTAAACAGCTAAAAGCTATAATCAGTAATTGCAGAAAGGAAAAAAACTTTAGTACCTAGATGCTTGATCCTCAATGGCTATTTGCCGGTTTCAATCATTTCCTAGAGGACATGCAAGAAAAGGTGGGAAAGATCGAATTTCTCCTAAAGAGTTCATTCTCAGAGTTCACAAGAAAATAGTCAACTCTCTGCCGTAAATCACGCAAGAAAAAGCAGATCTGAAAAATAAGCTTGTGCTCAAAATCGCTCCCTCTGTTTTAGAGATGGAGGTAGGCGGCTGCAGAACCTGGTTTACAGCAGGCTTGCAGAGGAGGGAGGAAGGCATGGGGCTTCGACAAACGAGGTTGCACATAGGTTCTTAAATGTTTTCTCCTCTACGTTATGGTGCAGGTGTGTTGATTTCTTTTGTATTTGGCCTATTCAGCTATTTCAAGTGCATATTAAGAAGGATTCATCTGTGCTTAATCAGAATAAAAAAGAAACATATTTTTGCTGCTAAAGACACAGTTGGTATCAAGGAAGTTTTGGCTTGCTCCTATCTTATTCACTGTAGCTGTTTTTTGCCACATTCCCCTTAAGACACATGAAAATCATGTGCTTCATCTTTAACCTCTCCGTTTTACCCCTTGTCTTCCCTTTCTTCTTTCTCTTCCCTCTCTTTCTCTTGGTTTGAATCCCATTCAAAATTTTCTCTCCTAAGTCAATAATAGATAACTTTACCAAGGTGTTACATCATTCTAACTTGGAAAATAAAAATAAACAGTAACCACCAAATAATCTATGCTTATTATCTTAATGGTATAGTGAAATCTCTTGTATCAGGAAATAACTGATTGATCTGTTGATTCAGCATGAGGTTAAACAAGGTCCAACCTGCTCTGACACAGCTGTGGTGGTGGGGTGGGGCCAGCCAGGTGCTGTTTATGTAAATTAACTGACTGAAATGTGGGCACCCCAAAAGATATGTTCTAAGAAACATGTGGTAGACACAGTGCCAAGAGAATACATTTTCTTGTGTTGCCAAACTTTAGCTCGGTTGGTGAATGAAGTAAGATGGCATGCAAGGGCATTTCCTTCTCACTTTTGTGTCCAGTATAACATCGGATTACATCATATTTTTAATTGAAACACAATTAGCCATGCCCAGGCCTTAGCATTTTTAAACACCACTTCAGAGATTGAAGAGATTCTGAAGAAGATGCCAAAAAGCAAAATCAAATTCAAGTCAAACTGTCTGCCACAGACCTCAGCAGATGCAGGTCACACTGTCTTGGAAGGGAGTAAAGTTTCTCCCAGATTAACCTCTTCTGAACAAGATGAGAAACCAACTGAATCCTCATGAAGGTCTTTTGCAAGCACCCTGTGGCTTTCAGCCTGTTCTTGCATTTCCTGTGATCAAATGGGGCAAGGATGGGGAGAGGAAAACATGTGGGAAACACTAAATGGCAAAACTCATTTGGGAGAAGAGTGAGGGAAGAAGAGCCAAAAAGAAGGAGAGAGAGAAAGAGAAGGAGGAGGGGAGGGAGAGGAGGAAGGCAGAAGGGGGAGGAGGAGGAGGAGGAGGGGAGACGATGGAAGAGGAGGGGAGGAAGAGGAAGAGAAGAAATAGACACGTAGTAGAGAGTTAATTTTGTTTTGTTTTTGCTTTTTGTTTGCTGGGGAAGATTCACCCTGAGCTAACGTCTGTTGCCAGTCTTCCTCTGTTTTGTATGTGGGTCACAGCCACAACATGGCTGATGAGTGGTGTAGGCCCACACCTGGGATCCGAACCCATGAACCCGGGCCACCAAAATGGAGCATGCCGAACTTAACCACAACTCCACAGGGCCGGCCCCAAGGGGTTAGTTTTGATACTTGGGGGAGGGAAGGATTGATACGTTCTTTTTCTTTTTTAGGAAGATTAGCCCTGAGCTAACTACTGCCAATCCTCCTCTTTTTGCTGAGGAAGACCGTCCCTGAGCTAACATCCATGCCCATCTTCCTCTACTTTATATGTGGGACACCTACCAAAGCATGGCTTTTGCCAAGCGATGCCATGTCCGCACCCAGGATCTGAACCGGCGAACCCCAGGCCACTGAGAAGCAGAATGTGAGAACTTAACCGCTGCACCACCGGGCCCGCCCCAGGATTGATATGTTCTTTCTCAGAAAATTTCTGGTTGGGCCGTTATGACTGGCTGGGGAAGGGAGGGGTGAGGTTCTACAACATATGTACAAAGATTTACTTGGATTTCGGAACTGTTCACCAGGCTTCTGGTTGAAAGTGTTTAGGAGAATGCTGAACACTAAACACAGGCTCACATGAGGAGTTGATTTCTAATGGTTTGGGAAGAAAAATGAAAGAACGTTACTCAAAGAATCAGAAACATGAAGTCAAAGCTCTGATTACTGAGAATATTAGACTAAAAGTGATAATAGACTCAGTATGACCAGAAATATAACAAACGGTGTGTCTATGTTCTCACCAAACTTTCAGCCTCTTCGAGGGCAAGGACTGTTTATGCACCATTGATGCAACAAACACAAATGTTTGTTAAAAGAGGGAAAATCGTCAAGAAGTGCAATCTTTAAAGCTATTAAACAGTGAATAAAACACAGCTTTTGGATCAGAATGCATGTTCGGGAACACTAAATATTCTCATTTATAGTCAATGTCGTTCAGCAAAAGACTTGAGTTTGATTCAAATAAAATCCGGTGATATTTTCCCCATTTTGAGCTAGGAATTCAAAATAAGATGGAGCTTGTAGCTGTATGAGACACCAAAGTGGTGGAGTGGAAGAGATGTCAGATCTGTGTCAGTTGCACGACTGCTCCAGCTGGGAGGGATCCAGCGCAAAGCTTCATCCTTCTGCATCTCTTTGTTCTTCTCTATAAGGAGAAGGTTACTGTCTTCCTGTTATGCTCTGAGGACTAGAGGAAATAATGTTTAAATAAAGATTCTTATAAACCAACAAGAACCTTTCATACGTATTTTTATGAGAAAATTAGCTATTCTCTTTGCAATACACATTCAAAAGTAAATATTCAATAAACATTGAAAAATAAATAAACAAGTTGTTTAACTTGTCAGAGAGATCTTCTCTTTTTGGGTCATTTGATTCTAGAAGCTCGCAAAGGGGCTGGTCTTACTTCCAGATGGAATTAACGATATATGTGGTTATTGTATTTAGTCGAAAAAAAACTCTGAATGGTATTTTCACTAGAATGTTAAATTTAAACAATTTTAAATACTAAATACATTAAATAAATAGCAATGAATTTATTTTTAAATGCTTGTGTCCTAATTTTGCTCTCAACCTACTTAAGACGATAGAAAATAAATAAATGTGAAAGTTGTGAAAAGAGTCATACTGGTGGCTTATGAAAACCACTCTCTCCTCAAAAATCATCCCCCAAACCGCTTTAGTGGGTAACTGATTGAATGAATTATGTTACTGTGTATTTGCTTAGCGGTTGTAAACGTCTCCGCAACTAAGCCATCAGTCCTCAAGTTTTTTTAACCTGCTATGCCTGATGCTATGACACTGATGCCGTAAGCACTGTTCTCAAGCTTTCTTTTTTTTAATATGACTGTGTTTTAGGGCCCCGTTCAAAGACAACGCTTTCTTGTTGAGGGTTCTCTCAGTTTCTTAAATCTGCATGTTCGTCTTTTGCCAAATTTAGGGATTTTTTTTTTTTTTGAGGAAGATTAGCCCGGAGCTAACATCTGCCACCAATCCTCCTCTTTTTGCTGAGGAAAACTGGCCCTGAGCTAATATCCGTGCCCATCTTCCTCTACTTTATATGTGGGATGACTACCACAGCATGGCGTGCCAAGCGGTGCCACGTCTGCACATGGGATCCAAACCAGCGAACCCGGTGCCGCCGAAACAGAACGTTCGAACTGAGCCACTGTGCCACCGGGCCAGCCCCACACTGAGATTCTTTTTATTTTATTTTTTCCAGTCTATTTTCTTTCCGTTGCTCAAATTGAGTAATTTCTATTGTTTCTCTTCAAGTTCATTGATCCTTTCCGCTGGTCTCTCCATTCTACTATCAATCCCATTGACTGAGTTTTTATTTTGCTTCTTGCATTGTTCAGTTCTAAAATTTCCGTTTGGTTCTTCTTTATAGCTTTTATTTCTTTGCTGAGGTTTTTCATTTGTTTCAAGTCTGTTTGTAATTGCTTGTTGCAGCACTTTTTCTGATGGCTGCTTTAAAATCCTTGTCAGATAATTCCAGCATCTACGTAATCTTGGTGTTGGTGTCTATTGATGACCTCTTCTTGTTTATTGAGATTTTCCAGGTTTCTGATATGAGTGATTTGCAGTTGTATCTTGGACATTTTTGCTATTGTGTTATAACATCAGGATCATATTTAAATGTTCTGTTTTAGCAGGGCTTCTATGACACCAGTGGAGGAAGGGTGGTGATGTCTGTTGTATTGCTGCCAGGTGGTGTGAGAGCCCAGGTTCCCCACTTGGCCTCCATGGAACCATGGGAAGCAGAGGGCATCTCATTACTGCTGGCAGAGATGGGAGTTCAGGCTCCCTGCCAGGCTGCTGCTGACACGGCAGGGGCTGGGAAGCCTAGTTACTACTGGAATGTGGTAAAAATCTCAGCCTTCCACTCAGCCCTCTCTGATTCCGCCTCGGCAGGGAGGGGTGCTTCATTACCACTGGCCGAGAGTGGAAGTCCTGGCTACCCACATGGTCTTTACTGACAACCTCGGGCAGAGGTTGGGGGTGGTCTCATTACTGCCAGAGGGAGATAAAAGTCCCGACTCCCCACTCGGCCTTCTTAACACCACAGATGGGGAGAGGAAGAGGAGTTCCTTGGTGTAGCTGGGCATAAGTCTGGGCTCTCTACTCACATTTTTTCTGTGGTATTTGGATGGAGTAGAACAACTATCATCTAAAAGTTATCCATTCTTCTGGTCTGCTCCTTTCCTTGTCCTGTAGCTAGAGAGAGCTGACTTCTTGGGACTTTTTCGTCTGCACCTGTTGGCTTTTCCAGGCTGCCTGCTTCTTCAGAACCTAGTCTGGGCTGTATGAGGCAGGAAGAAAACCCATGTCCCCGTGTCAATCCTTAGGTCCTGAGATCCTGAGCAGGTCTGTCTTCTCTCTATCTTTTAGAATCTCTTTATATTTGTTTTATATATAGTTTCCAGGTCCTTCAGCTGTACTTAGCAGAGGAATAGGGAGATGTGTGTCTACTCCATTTTGTCCTGGAACTGGAAACTCAATATCCAGTTCCTGTGGTTCTGCTCTCGCTGCCATGGCACCGTAAGGCAATGGTTCCAGGAAGGGAAAGGGACATTCAAGCCCGTATACTTTTTACTGCCAACACTCACCAGTTCTAAGTTCCAATCCAATGAGGAGGCTGCAAAGAGTTTTAGCTCCACACCCAACACAATGCGGTCTTCCCCTTCCAGTGTCAGTGTAGCAGGTGGTGAATGAAACAATTCTGGTGCCAGAAATCTCAATGTCCCAGGTGTTTGCTTGTTTGCTTCTGGCTTGGAAAGTGTGGCCCCAGCAGCTGTGCTTCTTCAGGGAACATACGTGCCAAGAGAAGATCTCTATTCTCTACCATGAAGGCTCCACCTGCTTTCGTGGCCTTACAGAGCTTAATTGACACTTTATCTCTTGTGGATAAATTCTGTGTTGGGTAAAAGAAAGAACCATCACTTTCATATATTTCAAACGTACTCTCTAACAACCAATACAAGTACTTAGAGCCTTGAACTCCTTTCTGCTGACACACATTTCAAATAAGCAATTGGGGCTGCCACTTCAGGAAGTGCAGTCTGTGCATTGCACAAAGGCACCCAGCCAATGGGACAAAAAGGAGCTAAGATCCAGCCCAGGCTCTGCTTGCCAAATCATGTCCCCACCGGGCTGCCTCACCCAGAGGGGGTGCCTTTTTCAAATTTGCACAAAGGCTCCCTATAAGCAATCAGCTGGGCTCTGAACCTAACAATAGCAGTATTGCAGCAGCTCAAAAGAAATACCCTCTTGTATTCCATAAACTCATTATATTTGAATATTCAATTGATACTCATACATAATTTATATCATCACTTCAAAATCATTTATTTTCAGATTTTCAGGCCTATTAAAATGAGCTCTGAATCATCTGAGGTAGGATGCTTTGCAAATTTTGGCCAGAGTCAAACAGGCTTTTTAAAGGGATTTTCCGCTATCTCCCTGGTCTGCACCATCCCATTAGTGAGGGTTGTTAACCATCAGGTGCTGAGCAGATAAAGTAAGTTTCAGAATATAGACAATCCCCTGTCCCTTAACTGTGAACAAAGCCCTCCTCCACAACTGATCTGTGATACATTAGTATGTGCTTCCAAGACAATTGAAAATCCCCGCCATCTTGGAATGGCTGCATCATGGATTAGGTCTGGATACTGAAGGTCGAAACAGGTAACTAAAGAGTTGTGAGAAGAGGCCCATTACTTGTCTATTTAACCAGCTAGTGGCCACTTAGTGGCTATATCTCTTCTTAGAATAAGAGTTTTAAATTCCTTGGACCAAATGAACCTTAGAAAGTATACCATTGATCCTAATCTTATTATAAGCTAAGTAGTGATTTAGATGTTAATAGTTGGCTCACATCAAGATAAACAACAAGAAATCACCAAAGTATACCCTGGTTTCTTTTTTTTTTTTTTTTTGGTGAGGACGATTAGCCCTGAGCTAACATCCATTGCCAGTCTTCTTCTTTTTGCTTGAGGGAGATTGTTGCTGAGCTAACATCTGTGTTGATCTTACTCTATCTTGTATGTGGGATGCCGCCACAGTATGGGTTAATGAGCGGTGTGTAGGTCTACACCCGGAATCTGAACGTCAGAACCCTGTGGCACTGAAGCAGGGGGTGTGAACTTAACCCCTACGCCTCTGGGCCAGCCCCATACCCTGGTTTCTTAATCCATAACACTGACCCTTTATTTCTTGGCTTCACTAAAATATTAATTCATATTTTAGAAAATATTAATATTTTCAAAAATGAAAATGATGAGCTGATCACGAGCCTTTTTGCCAATGCCATTCACTCAGTTCAGCATGTCTCTCATCACCACTGCACTCCGGGGTCTACGTCTACCAGAGGAGGGCTTCCAGCCAGCTCTAAAACACTCTAAGTTTTATACATCCCAAACAAGTATAGTTTGAGTGAATAATGTCTTTTGAGTTGCATTTTTTTTCTTTTAAATGTTCACTATAATTTTCCTAGTACATTTAAAACTTTTTCCTCCTTCATGTGGAAATTGATTTCCCATCTACTAAACTCTCGTTTTTCAAATGTACTCATTCCTAACAGCAAAGACTAGAATTCTATAATTAGCCACATTCCTTCTGAAGAACACTATTACGCCACAAGGAAGACTCTATTTTGAAAATCCACTGTAAAGAAAAATAAAATCCATTTTCAAGACTTGCTATACGTTTTCTTTTAGTAGTTAAGGGTGAGCAGAACAAATTCCTTATTATCTCCCCATATAATGTGTCCCATTGTATAAGTGGAATGTGTAACCTTGTACAAGAAATGGTATTTTGAAAGGTAGATTAAATCACAAAACTTGGCTAATATGGCTCTCTAAAATGCTTGCCATACGTCTACATCTTGCCACGCGAATGGACTTCTACTATTAAAGTGTTTAGTTTTGAATTGTTTGGTTTGGAAATATTCACCCAATATGAAGGATTAAAACAAAACAAAACTCATTAAAAGCCCAAGATTCTGGTTCTCATCCTGTCATATGCTGTGAGGTCTTAGCTGGGACACTTACCTTCCCGGGACCTTTGTTTCCACGCCTGAAAAGGAAAGAAGCTGAATTAGATGCTCTATTAATGGCTTATGTCCTATAACTCTATGTCAAACAGTTCTCGGACTATTCTTTGGCAGTCTCAGATCACTAGAAGAACTGATAATTCATAGTTTACAGATGAAGAAACTGGGATTCAAATAAGCTAAGTAACTTGCCCAAAGTCACAAAGCTAAACCGTGGACTCGTTGACCCCTTACCGCGGTCCATCTGATTCCAGAACTCATGATTTTAGCTCTACGTTCAATGCAGTACTCCCCTTTCCGGAGGCCCAGAGAAGAAACTCTGGTTTCCATAACTTTAGCATAAAATTTATCCCCCCTAGAAGAGCCCCCTTGGCGAAAGTACTGGATGGCTTAAGGGTTGACTTCTATACCTTGTCCTTCAATTAGCTGAGACAGGGGTTCTCAAACTGTGGTCCCTGAACTAGGAGCATCAATAACACCTAAAAACTTACCAGAAATGCAAATTCTCAGGCCCCACCCCATACATACTGATTTGGGAACTCTGGGAATGGGGCCCAGTAATCTGTGTTTTAACCCGCCCTCCAGATGATGCTATTCCGTATACAGTTTGAGAACCGCTGCACTAGGATGTGTGACCTTGGAAAATGCACGCAGGAGCTCTGAGCTCCGCTGCTGGCTCTGAAATCCCATGGTCCTTCAGATTCATAGTCCCAATTTTGAGAACTGATACCCAATAAAGGGAAGAAGGAGAAGGCAGATGAGGACAAAGAGGACAGCTTTTCATATAGCCCCCAATTAATCAGAGCAGTAATATTGTGTGTGATGATTTATGGCAGTGATGCCTGTGACATCCCAAATTAGAACTTCTTTGGGGCAGTCGCTCTGAACGCAATCAACAATTTGGGAATTTAAAAATTTATTAGATGACTTGGAGCTCAGCTCAAAGAAAGACAGAATCAATTAAAACTATGCATTCTGTTTCCCTAGCCCTGCTTTTAGTCATTCAGGAGACAGTTTCTGGGAATAGAGTCTAATAGATCTTTTTTTGCAAACTGGAACAAAGTAATATCTCACTTCCCAGGAGTTAAAACCTCCCTATCCTTCCCCACCCCCCTGGGAGATGACACTGATTTCGGGATCCATTTCAACCAGAGATGACATAACCAGCTTCCAGGTAGCTTCAGGAACTCATGTTTCCCCAGCTTAGCAATGACTCAGTGGATGGCAGGGAATGTGAATGGCCTTGAGTACCACACTGGCGCCAAGGGTCATATTTTCATTATTTATTAAACATTTTACTTGCCCACAGCCTGAGAGCCCCTGTAACTCCATTCTTAGATAGTGCACGGCTTGGGTCAGAAATCTCTTCATTCAGCCTAGACTTGAGGTTAGAAAAGATGCCATTTCTCACCTGGGAGGTTGAAGTGACTGATCTATCCTCAAAATGTCTGGTGCATAGTGACCATTCAATGAATGCCTGTAGAATGAAATAGGGATTGACTAAGGTAGTGCCCAGGCTTAAATTTGGTTTGTCAATAAAGTGATGGTTGTACACTATTTTTTTAATGCTTTTTTTGTGTGTGTGTGAGGAAAATTGGCCCTGAGTTAACATCTGTTGTCAATCTTCCTCTTTTTTTTTCTCCCCAAAGCCTCAGTACGTAGTTGTATATCCTAGCTGTAAGTCCTTCTAGTTCTTCTATGTGGGATGCCACCACAGCATGGCTTGATGAGCGGTGTGTAGGTCCATGCCCAGGATCCAAACCTGTGAACCCTGGGCCACCAAAGTGGAACATGAGAGCTTAATCACTACGTCACTGGGCCGGCCCCCGTGTACACCATTTTGAACACACACACTTGCCTATTTCTTTCAGGATAGGGCAGGAAATGGAACATGTTCTGAGCACTGACTGAGCCCTGAGGACTTGGGGCATGCTGTCTCATTTAATCCTCACAGCAACCCTGTGAGATTGGAGATGTTAGTCCCATTTTGTAGGCAAGAAAACTGAGGCTGAGATTCCTAAAACCCCACAGCTGATAAATGGTGGAGCCAGGACTAGAACACAGCTCTTACCCTCTGACTTTCCCCGCTGTCTAATATAGGATTTAGTGTGTGGGCAAAATGGCTCCTCAGAATTGGGGCTTAGACTGTGGCCTTGAAACAGGTTGATGTTCAAGAATCATAGGCCCTACTTTGAAATAACAAACAGACACAATTGATTATGGCAGATAAAGGCAGAAATGAGTAAACTGATAGTTTCTATTTGTTTCATCAAATATTTTATATATATAAAATCATTTATGAATGTCATTTATATATAAAAAATGTATAAAATATAGATGTTATAAAAATATATCAACACTCATGTGCTCGTCACTCAGCTATGTGTATTATTTCTTCACTGTATCTCTTAACCCAGAAATAATCATTATCCTGAATTTTTTGTTTAGCCTTCTCTTGCTTTTCTTTATGGTTTTATTACGTATGTTTGTCTTTGTATGTATAAAATATATTATTAACTTTGTTTTTAAACTTTATATGTAAGGTATCATACTGCAAATATGCTTTTTTTACTGAATATTTTGTTTCTGAGATTTATCCATTTTGTTACATAAAGCTGTGGTTCGTTCATTTTCACTCTTGTGTAGTATTCCATTGTGTAAACAAACCATAATCTGTTGTCCACTCTGTCAATGGACATTTGGATTGTTTCAAGTTTTTGACCAGAGATAAATCCTCTTATCTTTATTGTCTCGACCTTCTTATATCCACAGTGTGGATAAGGAGTTGCAGATACATGAGTAGTAGAAAGGCAAATGAAGAGAAATAGGGCAGAATGTGTTTTCCAAGAAGAGGAGACATCGTGTCTGAAAACCCAGAAAGCAATGAGAATGTGACGTGTTTGAGAAACCAACAGAAATCCCACACAACACGATACTAAAATGCAAGCTTTGACTTTAAAGTGAGAGAGATCTGAAATTGAAGCAAGTTCCAAGACAGACTGCCCTATAGTCATTTCAAAGTAGATATCCAAAAACTGCTGATGACTCTTGAATCCCTCAGCCACATAAGGATATAAAATTGTTGAGAGAGTGTAAATGCGAGAATGATTTGTGGAGACAATTTTTTGGAGGGAGAGCGGCTTCCTTCAATCTCTCTGAGGTATGAAAGCGGGATGGGGTGCTACCCTTTCACCTCAAGATTAGAGAGAAAGACATCAATGGGACCAGTAGGAGAATTTGATACGTATCTGGAGGAGTTTGTGACGTCAACTCATGCTTTCAGAAGTCTACAGGTGGAACCGCTGGAGTTATCTGCAGTTACAGAATAAGAGAGGCCAGCAGTGGGAACATCCTGACTTACATTTGGTGTGGCTTCTTTTGTTAATATTAGCCAGCAAAGAGCTTTCATCCTTTCCTACCTCTCCCCTCTTCCCCTGCTTTAACCCCTGGTGGAGTCAGAAACCAGATTTAGCAAGATGGAGAGGAGTGGGGGAGGGTTGACCCTGACCCACCCCTTTCTTCCACAAGTGGCCAGCTCACATTGGTCTCCAGCATGAGGAGGGGCACAATTTAATTTTAAATCAAGTTTGGTGTTTTCAGTGCTATATGGGACTAGACATTTTGAAATACTGAAGTGAGAATGTGGTTGACACTGGAAGGGATCACAATATTTTTTATTACCCAATAGGAATCGAAAACTCATTGAAACTGCTGGCATTTTCATTGAGTGTGAGAGAAGAGAATCACATGAAAGGTTAAAGGGACAGCAGGAGACAGATATGAAGTTGCTTCCTGAGGAACGTTCCATGAGTTCTGATTCTCAAAATGGATATAACTGGAGAGCAGCAAGAGAAAAGGTTGTAGAGAAGGTGACAAGGACCAGATCTGAAGGCAGAATGAGTCACATGAACACTTGGGACTTTCCCATAAAGGCCTTTGAAAGCCACTGAAGAGTTCTAGGTAGGGGAATTTTGTGATCAAAATTGTGCTGTTTAAAAAAATCCCTCTTGTTTCAAGGTAAATGATGATTTGAACGGCTGTAGAGGCAGGGGTCACCCAGAGGAGGCCATGGTTTAGGCAAAATATGATGGTGGCTTGGTCCAGATTAGTGGCCGTGAGGATAAAACAAATGGAAGGTTTTGAGAGAAGTGATGACTTGATAGTGATGGGTGATGGACCTGATGTGACAGGCCAAGGATGGCTCCTCCATTTCTGACTTGAGACACTGTCATCAGTGGCGCCATTTCCAGAGACTAGAAATTCTTTTGATCCTTTAGTATTCTGGGGAGATATACAGGGCAGACAATAGCATCTCCATCTTACTAATGTGGTGATGAATATTCAAGAAAATCAAGAAATTTGCTAAAGTCTACATAACTCATTACATGCTGAGAGCTGCTGGCTTTTTACATTTTCTACTTCAAATGACAATGCTTGAACTAGTTCTCTTTGCATTTTGAAGCAATACCCCACCATAGGTGAAGTTAAGTGTGTTATTCAAAGGAAGAGAGAAAAAAACTGGGTTCCGATATAGTCCTCAAGCTTAAAATATTTATATATTCAACAATTTTGGCAAAACATAATTATGCTTCTTGGAATCATGGAAACATTCCATGAAACCCTAGATTTTAATCAGTTGAGAAAACTCTGAACTGGCCTAGGTATGCTTTTGTTTCTCTCCCAGCCGCAAGATTCTGAAATTTATCATTTAGAACAGTATTTCTCAATTCTTAATGTACAGATGAGTCACTTGGGGATCTTGTTAAAATGCCAATTCTGCTTCAGTAGGTTTGGGGCTGGGCTCAAGATTTCTGCATTTTTAACAAGCTCCCAGAGGATGCAGAGGCTGCTGGTCGGACTTTTGAAGAAACAAGGCTTTAGATGAGCCCAGAACTTCTCAAAGTAGATGTGGGCGCTGCGAGAGATCAGAGGGGAAGACCCAAAGGAACCCCAGAAGCATAATTATGTTGGAGATAAACAGAACTACACCTTGCTAATGGTGAGGCGAACAGACTTTGTCTATTTCTCCACTTTCCAAATTCCTTTTCTCCTTTAGCGCCTCGCCTATGTGTCCGTCCATCTTTCTACAAATTAACTAACTAATCCTTGCCTGGGGCAGACTCAAAGGTGGTTTTTCCTGTTACCCTTCCCAGGAAGCTGCATCTTTTAGCCGCACTTTGAAATTTCAAGACCCAAAGGAATAAAACTTTAATGTGGAACGACAGGCGATCCTTTGATATTTGTGGAGAGGGGACCCTGCTCAGCATTCCTTCAGTATCTGACAGGGACGAATCCTGGGGAAGAAGAGAGACTCTGCCAGGTCAAGTGGCTTGTCCTAGGGAGTATTTTACTCTGCTTAATTCCCTGTGCCTCCTTAAAATCAAGCTTTAAGATATGCCAAATGCTAAAAAAGAAAGAATTTCTCCCCAAAGAAAGTCTGTCGGTTGCCTGTGCTGCCCATAGTCAGAGGTGATGTGGAGTGTGGGGACCTTGCAGAGAGTGAAGGGATAAACCGGTGGAGGTGGTTGAATTAGACGGAACTGTTCCAATTCATCACGCTGACCTGAGAGCCACGAGATGTTAGGTTCTGCTCTGGGTTTTGCCGTTTACATTCTCTGTGACCTTAGGCTTCAGTCTCTGTGACCTTTGCTTTCAACCTTTTCACATGGAAAATGAAACAGGACAAAATGATCTCTAAGTTTCCTTCTGGTTGTAAAAACTTTGTTTTTGAAGTTATTTCAGGTGAACTTGAAAAAAAATAGTTTTTAAGCTGTCTATTTTGACAGTGTCTGGTCATCAAAATCAACTTTGGAGACTTTTTTAAAAAATGTAGATCTCTGTCCACCCTGTTCTGATCATTTGTGGACGCAGCCCTGCAACTATTGTTATAAAGTTCTCCAGGTAAATTCTGTCCGGTAGATAAATTTGGGAATCATTAGACCACGCCACAAGGGGGCGCCTGGGAGATGCTGATTTTCATCTCAGTGATTTAAAACCATTTTGAATATTAAAATACAGATAAAACTGATTTGCTGTTTCCATATCAAATTTTACTTCATATAACTTTGAAATGAATTTGTGCTTGAAATCATCTCTTGCTCTTTGATACTTGGGTTTAATTTTCTTCTGCATGAGCTAAAGCTATATTAATATATTTATTTATTTTTGCTGAGGAAGATCCACCCTGAGCTAACATCTGCTGCCAATCTTCCTCTTTTTGTATGTGGGCCACCACCACAGCATGGGCACTGACAGACGAATGGTGTAGGTCTGTACCCCAGAACCAAACCCAGGCCCCAAAGTGGAGTGTACTGAACTTAACCATTAGGCCACCAGGGCTGGCCTATATTAATATAATATGTACATAATTTCCAGCATTACAGATGTACAACATTAATGTAATCATCTGCATTCAAGCTAAGGTTGGAGGTTTGGAGAACAGCAAGCTATCTCCTGATGTGAATGAAAGATAAATGTTCTGGATTTTCTAAGACAATCTCATAACGCAAGGTCCCCACATTTCTCTTGCCTTTTTCTTGGAAGCTTCTAGAAAGAGTAGGTCATGCTTACTGTCTCAAAACCTGACTCCATCATCTTTCCCCTCAAAATATCTTCTTTTCTCATCTGTAAAATGAAGATAGCAAGAGAACTAACCTCATCGGTTTGTTGTGGGGATCAAGTTAACACTCCTAAAGCATTCAGAACAGTGCCTAGCATATAATGAGTGTACAAAATAGGTAAGTTACTCATATCATTGTGGTGCTGTTGTCACTACTCTCTGTCTTGGCAGGACCTCCACCACTCAGTTACCCAATTCCAAAACTGGTACCATTCTTTTCTTTCCTGTCCGTCAGAGAGAGAGAGAGGAAATGATAAAGCCAATGGGACAAAAGGTTAACAATAGGTGAATCTGGGTAAATGATATGTGAGTGTTCTATGGGCTCTTTTTTATTGTTGCCACATTTCTATAAGTTTCAAATGATTTTCAAAATGAAGTTAAACAAAACAAAACGCTTCACTGGCTTCCTCAGAATAATATCCGAAGCCCTTACCTACTTCCTCAGATTTGTTTCCTACTGTTTTCCCCCCTTGATGTTTAAACTTCAGCCATAATACATGACTTTAATTCATTATCTTTGTACTTACTACTCGTTAAGTTGGAATGCTGTAGTTTTACCCGCTTGCCTGCCTAGAAAACTCCTATTTATACATCAATACCCAGTATATAATCTGTCCTGTATGAGACCTGCATTATTTGATGGAATTAATCACCTGATTCCCCTAGGCTGACTGTGTTTCTCATTTCAACTCCTGTGCCCTTTTCTCACATAGTGTAATTAGTCTGTTTCCACAAAATTCAGAGTACTTGGAGAAGAGAGTTCCTCTGTCTTATTCATTATTGCACTTTGGAGCCTGAAACCCTGACTTCTGTCCTCTTGTGCTCATAAATATGTTTTTATTTGCCAGGCCATGCTGGTTCCCACACCTTTTGCCATTTGAAGTGGCCGCAACGACACGCGATTTGCTGCTGCTTCCTGTTGTTCCTAGCTGAAACTTGACTGCTGGCCACTCTCCATATTTTTTTTTTTCAATGTTTTCCCCATGAGTATGAAGTGAGCCTTTACTAATAAGGAACTGAAATCTAGTTGTCATCATTGTTACTTACAAGGCTCTCCCCACTCCAGTGACCTCCTCCTTTGACTTCAATTCTGTGTTTTGGAGCCAGTCACTTTACTTCTTGGAAGTCTCACTCTCCTCGTCTATAAAAAGGGTACACTTTAGTCCAACATCCCTTATAAGAAGTTAAGTGAGGGAGGAAAAATAATTTTTTCTCTACTTTTCTAGGTTCTTGGTTGAGACCCCTTAAGGGGAGCAGTATATGCCACCCCGAAATATGCCTCTGTGGCACAGGATTATCCTGAGCTGGTTATTTTTAAGAAACAGCAGACACAGGAGAAGCTCTGAAAATCGAGTAGAAGTTACCCTTTTGTAGGCGGCATTTACATTTATAAGGAAAATCTCCGTTTGTGAGGGTGTCTCCCTCTCTGTACCAGGAAGAGAAGCACGACTGTAAATTTCTAGAAATTCTATCAACAAAAAAAGTCTGACTTAAATCTGCATACAACCTTACCCTTGTCTCCTGCGCTTTGCCTGGTAACTGGCTCCTCTCACTCCCCATCTTTCTTTCGTCTTTAGCTGAAGATGATATTTAAGGGGAGTCTCGGCCAAGGAACCTAGAAGGGTGGAGGGAAAATTACTCTTCCTTGCTTACATCCCTCTGTAATAAAAGACAGATTAACAGCAGAAAAACAAACAGAAGCTTAATGACACATCTACTTCCTGTATTCATGGCAGATACCCAGGAAAGCCAAGTAATTCCCTGAAATGGCCAAGCCACCACCTTAAATACCATCTTCAGCTCAAGACAAAAGAAAGAGCTTTGAGGGTGAGGGGACCTAGTTACAGAGGTTACCAGGCAAAGCACAGGAGTGGAGGGTACAGTTGTTGAGTCAGACCTTCTCCACTGATGCGTGTTTCTAGAATTTTAGTCTTGTCCCCCTCTTCCTGGTACACAGAAGGAGACACCCTTACAGACGGAGATTTCCCTATAAATGTAAATTTCCCTCACAAAAGGGCAACTTCTACTCTGTTTTCAGAGATTCTCCTTGTCTGCAGCTTCTCAAAAATAATCAGCCCAAGGTAAACCTTATGCCACAGAGGCATATTTTGGGGTGGCATATGCTGCTCCCCTTCAGCTACATATTCTTTTCTGTTCTATTTGCTTAGACTTCCTGTTAAGACAGGTCATTTCATTTAATCCTTTGCGCTAATTTGTCAAAGTTCATCACACGTTAATTGAAGCTAACAAGTTATTTCTTGAGAGTTATATAAGTCGAAGGCCAGTGAGCCCCACTGGTGAGTGTGTGTTCCTTTGGATTCTTATGTTTTCATTCAGTGGAGATTATAGAGTAGGAAGAGCTTAGCACAGTTTATAGCCATCAAAGACCCTTCTAAAAGTTCCAAGTTTTCATGGCTTGTTTTTACTACCCCTCAAAACAATACGTTTTGTGGCTAAAAACTGAAGGGGTCCCTTAGAGAAGAAAAATCACGACATTGGCAGTAAGATACATTCACTTTGAGATGCCACTTGTGAGGACTGAGTATTTTCTACGCTGATGAAATAGATCACATGCTTAAAATTTGCCTGTTGGGAACATGGGAAGTACGACTTTGGGGTGATTGTTTTAGCAGGGACCTTGTCTTTCTAAGGCAATACTATGTCAGTGCCTTGGACAGTGCTTAACAGGAGTTCAATAAATATTTGGTGAATGAATAAATGAATGAGGTCAATAAGTCCATTTGGGGGAACATCAGAGCTCAAAGAGCCTGAATATATTGAAGGAAGTGAGAAAGAGAACCCAGAAGAGACAGGTTCTTCGAGGCCCAAAACTTGCCCGGAGGAGACCACGGGTGCTCCTGGTTGATGGATAGTGAAGATGTTCAGCCGCACTAGTCAAGGCCTTTCCATGGTGGATGGTCTCCAAACGTTTCTGGAATTGTTATTATTGTAACAATATCTTTTGGTTTCTCTGTGTTCCTGCTGTGTGTTGCACGCTGCAGTTTTTTGAGCCCAGGGTTTTCTGGAGTAGTCTTGCCACAGTAACGGGGTGAGTTACTGACAGTCATTCTCTGTCTCATCTGCTCTTTATCAGCACAGTACAGTTTCCTGTACCCGTCAGTGATGGGGAAATGATACAGCTGACATTACTACACGCAAGTAACCCAAAGTAATATTGGATTAATCTTCTGCGTCATTTACTCTAACTTTATTCACATTTTAAATGATTTGTAGTTATTTTTCTGAAGGACTCATTTTACTTTCTCTCTGAGTTCTTGTTAATCTGCTTGTCTCAGATTTTCTGGAGACTTTGTTTTTGCTGCTCTTCCAGTCTGGTGAATTGACAAATGACGATGTTGGGGGCAGTGGGGTAGACAGAGGCCCTCAGATGTGCTCTATAGATCATCAAAATGTGATGTACTATGTATTCTCGGCATGGACTGGAAATGAAAAAAAATGCCGCAAATAGAATTGATTCCTTTGGCCTTAACTTGGATTGGCAGCAACACAGATTCTGCTGTGGGTTGAAGTCATTTTCTGCTTCGGCACTACTCAGCCCGTGGGGAATGGTAGAGTCATGATTTAGCAGGAAGAATCTGGGAGCAGGCCAGCATCGACATCTGTTCTGAACTGTAAGTGGACTGGAAAAATGCTTTGAAAAAAAGAGACAAGAGGTGAAGGAGCACACAAAACCTTTACCCTCCAAAAGGCCATGAAAAATGACTCGGTCAATTGCAAGCAGGTTGGATTGAGAGAGAAGTTTTTATAGAAATAAAATGTATACAGTACTTTCTTCATCTTCATCTACTGTTTCCCCCTCTTTTCTTATGATGCAAGAATCATAATACATGATACAGGAAAATCTTACTAGGAAGGACTAAAGCATCACTTTCCGTCCTTGAGATGAGTCTTAATGATCGAAGCCCATTGCCTTGGAAACATCTACCCGACATCCAACATCCTTTTAGTGAATTGCATAATGCATCTCTTTTCTCCAAATATGTGACTACACCATCTTATAGGAATTGTTTAATTTTTTTTTTCTTGGCATCAAAAGGTACTCTATCAATTGAATGTCATGAAGACCATGGGTTGGAGAGAGCACGGCTGATTTACTGGAAAGAGTTTGGAAACAGGCTGGCCTGGATTCAAATTCCAGCTCCATCATTTCCTGGCTGTGTGACTTCAGGCCAAGTTGCTCTCTGAGCCTCTCTTTTTCACCTGTAATGGGGATGGTAATATCTAATTCATAGGGCTGTTGTGAGGATTATGCGTGTCCCTCGGCACACGGAAGGCATGGGGTGAATGTTAGCTCCCTTTCTCTCTACTCTCTCTGAGTTCTCTTTCCTTCCGTCTCATTGCCCTGCAGACACAGCTGCATATCCAGAGTCTTGGTTTTCAGAGAAGGTGTTTTTGTCTGATTGGAGTCAATGAACCAAATTTGGCTCGTTTAAACTTGACGTTCGTTTCTAACTAGCGCAAAGTAGCTAGAAAAGCCAAGAGAGAAAGCAGGCTGCATGGCATACACGCACCGAGAGGGAGATTCTCCGTGTACTTGGAGCAAGCACAATGGATTTTGCAAAGCTGGGGCCAGGATCAATTGGGCTATTTGGCCAAAATGCCAGATTCTTTTTGGAAAGACTTTCTGAAAATGGCAATCAAATTTCAGTAAGCAGCAAATAGATGATTCAAAATATAGAAATTATTTCCACACAATTTAGGAAAGCATTTTTTTCAGTTTCTCAGAAAAGCACGTTGCATTACCTGATTAATTACTGGGGTGTACAAAGAGAATAAAATAGCTCTTAGGAGTCCCTGGCCCTTATTCAACCTGTTTGAGTCGTGGTTTCCTTATGTAAAATGAGGGGATCAAAATGAAATTGATTATTTCTAAGGTGCCTTTTACTCTAAAATTCTAAGATTTTGTGCTTTGTTTAAACTGATACTAAAATTATTTTTACACTTCCTATATCAATAAATAACAATGATTTACTGGGAACTTACTTGGTGTGCTTCCGATCATTTATTCCCTATAATTACTCTGGGAAGCAGCTACTACTATTATCCCCATTTTACAGATGAGGAAAATGAAGCTGGGAGAATTTAAGTCATTTTTCCAAGGCCATTCAGTTAGCAAATGGTGATACTCGGATTTAACAGGAACTCTGATTCCATCTCATGCTTTTAACCCAAACCTATACTGCCTCCCAGTATACGGTAAACACATTGCTCATTGACAACAAAGCTTTATTGGCAACAGAGAAAATTCAATCTTGGTGAAAAATATTCTCTTAAGTAAATGGTATAGTGAATAATTATACATATCGGGACTGGGAAATTTTTCATTGCTTTGGGCTGTGAGTACTATGGGTAGGCAAAATGTTTTATTTACCTTGGCTTCTCCTTGCCAGGAATAGCAGGCATTGAGTAAATTATTATTGAATGAAATGTGTGTTGTATAGCGGAGTTATAAATCATTATAAAGGTTGTCAAGGGTAAAAGCAACTTTATAGCTCATTTAATCTGTCTACACCCACCCCACTATTTTATAAAAGAAGGAACTGGAATTCAAAGAGAGGAGGAAGGGAGACATAACTAGCGCCCGGGGCTTTTATTTCACAATCCGGATCTCTTCCCACTTTGCTGTCATACGGAATTCTTTGCTTCCTGAAAAACTGTCACTTCCTGCCAGGGTATTCCCAGGGCTCAAAGTGCTTCTCCTCGACTTTGAGATGCTCAGGTCTCCAGTGTAAGCCCTGTATGTTCTTGCCCATCTGCAAAGGCTGAGGGCATTGCAGGAAATGCCAGCTGGCAGGGCACAACACTCCCTTGAGAGAGGACTAATTTTGCCTGGCCCTGGAGGACTGGCCTGCCTTTTTCAGCTGTGTCTGCACCAATAGGGCTGGCTTTACAAGAGCCAAGAGGATGTTTCGCCATCTGCCTGTTAGTGGGGAACTGGCCTTTCTGCTCCTTGAACAGGGCTTCGGAAGGCTTGGTGGCTCCGGGCCAGCCCACTGAGGCACTGCTCCCGGGATGGCGTGCTGCTGAAGGAAAGGGAACCGAGCTGAGCTCCAGAGCCAGGGGTGACAAATGGCTGGCACACATCTGCAGCAGCAAGTGTGATCTGAATACAACCGAGCACCGTTGTGCACTTTCTCCTAGATAGACGTCCTTATCCTGTTCAGACAGTCAACGGAGAAAGGACCAGCTTTAAAAAAAGAAATAATTTTTTTCTTAATTACACAAGTACTACATGTTTATTGTAGAAAATTTAGAAAGTACAGAAAAATACAGATAGGAATCTATTGTATTACCATTCAGGGAGAGTCATTGGGAAGTTTTTGTTATATACTCTTTGTAGCTTTTAAAATATATTTTCTACGGATTCTACACGTGTGAGTTTTCTTTTTTTAAAAAAATACATCAGAAACATTTTTGTATACCATTAAATCTTATTTAACGATATTTTTAGCAGCTGCATAGTATTCCATCCTATGCCTATACCACACTATGCTTATACCCCTACTGTTGGGTATTTAAGGGCTCTTTAACTTTTTGTTATTTTAAGTAATATGATGATAAATTTCCTTTTTGCCTAACTCTGATTGTTTTCATAAGCAAATTCTTTTTTTTTTTTCACCTGGTATGACCTGGTAGATTATTTCTAACCCAGAGCCCCAGACATTTAAAAAGTAATATAAGCTCCAATTATAACTCAGTTATAAGCTCAATTATAACTCAGTAAAGCTGGGGGAAAAGTAATACATGCCCATTACAGAAACTCTGGAAATGTAGAAAATAAAAATAAAAATAAAAGAAAGGAGGGGAAAAAACCTACACATATTTCTAGCAACCTGTAGCAAATGCTATTAAGCTTTTGAGGTATTTTCTTTCAGTCATCTTTCTCTGTATATTTATTTGTTTTACATCTTGTGATTATATACAATTTTTCCACCTTTTTTCTTTTAAATTGCAAAACACTGGTTTATAATGTTATATAAATTTCAGGTGTACGTCATTACATTTCAACTTCTGTATGGACTACATCGTGTTCACCACTAAAAGTCTAATTGCCGTCCATCATCATATAAACGTGCCCCTTTACTCCTTTCACCCTCCCCCGACCTCCTTCCCCTCTGGTAATCACCAATCTGTTATCTATAACTACGTATTTGTTTGTTGTTGTTTATCTTCCACACGAGTGAAGTCATATGGTATTTGTCTTTCTCTGTCTATTTCATAGCATCATACCCTCAAGGTCCATTCATGTTGTTGCAAATGGCAAGATTTCATCGTTTTTTATGGCTGGGTAGTATTCCATTGTGTGTATAGACCACACCTTCTTTATCCATTCATCTGTCAACAGGCACTTAAGCTGTTTCCCAGTCTTGGCTATAGTGAATAATGTTAAGCAAATTCTTAAAAGCAAAATTGTTGAGTCTAAGTCATAACTAGTTTCTAGTTCTAAAGCTTTGATGACCACTGCCAAATTGCCTTTGAGCAACGTTATGCCAATTTACTTTCCCACCAAAGGTGTATTAAGAGCAAATTTCTCAGTGTCCTCACTAACATGGGGAGTTAGCTTTAGAATGTTTGCCAATGTGATAATTGACAAATGTTAGTGTTCCATCTTTACACTTAAATGTAGGTGGTTGACCACTACATGTTTCTTTAATTTAAGCCAAGCTAAGGTCACAAAGTTTCATGGACACTCAGGTTTGTTCCCAGATAAAGACAATCACACGAGCCATTTTTGCATATATAATCTTTTTTTTCCTTGTTAATTACGTGAAAGTCATGACGCCATCCTAGACTCACCTTTTCAGTTTGTAGATGATAATACTCATCTTGGAGCAGATAATCCTTTATTTTTCTTTTCTTTTCTTTTTTTTTTTTCACGGAAGAAACGTGGTCATCCTGCCTTTTGCAGTCACAATAAAGAATATTTCCCACAATGGCTTATTTCCATGAGTATCTTAGGTATGCTGCCAGGAAATTCAGTATAAGTGCTTCTGTGTAGCAATATTTTGATAAGAAGAAAATGTATTGTAATGTTCTGTTTCATAAATTAAAAGTATTGTTGGAGTGTATGTTTTTTTACCCACTAGAAAAGAACAATTTGAAACATCTTGGGTGGAGTTACTTAGAAGATGCTGGAAAGGAACATGGCATTCTAGTTGGTAGGATGGTTTCAATAATAAAGAGTGAACATGGCTAGGTTATTCTACTAGACTGAGGTGTTCAAGAGAACGCCTTATTCATCTTTGTATTGCTAATGCCTATGGCGGTGCTGGAAAATGGAGTCTACTCAGAATTTAGTATTTCTCATGAATGTTTGTTCTTGATCTGAGAATAAAACCATCGATGGTAAAGGAGAAAAAAGAAGTTCTTTATGTTTCTTACCAAAGAAATGGAGATGATTAGATAAATCTCAATTTTTAAGCAGTTTTGTAGTCGTACATTAAGTAAGCCAGTGTCGTTACCTACCTATGGTTTTCCCAATATTTGCAAAATCACCTTTTATAAAAATATACACAGTATATTTCTGAAGTATTTATAGTTTATCATTTAGATGAAAAATGTTTGCAATTAACAAATGCTTTAATATCGATTGTTTATTCTCTGTATAGGCAGAAAAGTTTTTCTGTAATTGCAGCAGGGAAAGAAAATCCTAAGCAAGATGATTTTATTTCTGTTTTAAGATTTTGGCTTTTCTTATGTTAAGGAAGACCTCAATAAAACGCTAATGCTGTAGCTAAAATCTTAGCTCAAGGTAGTGTGCTCTAGTGGACAAAGGAGATGGGGGTCCATGGATCTGGATTCTGAACCCAGCTCTGTGACCAGAGAGGAAACTTTGTATAGTCCAACACCCACTTTAGGTCTCAGCCTTCTGATCTGCAAAATGTGGGACCTGGACTATTGCTCCCTTCTGGGCCAAACAGTCTCATTCTCTCTGTGATTTTGATAATTGTAGCTTAGCCAGGTAATGTCAAATTTGGCTGAAATCTAACAAAAGCAAACATCACTTTGCAAAGTCTCCCTTTGCAGAAGTATTTTCTCTTGTGTTCTTTCCCTCCTGTTTTTGGCAGCATGCTATTCCCATTACTTCTTGTACGGCGTAGATAGAAATAGTCTTTCCCCTTTCTTCACTTTCCAGGGCATATCTTTGGTTGAGAGAGGAAATGGAAAAGATACAGCGGTGAAGAAAGCTGAATTATTCTACACAGGCAGGTGCAAGGAACTACCCAAGGAAAGAAAAGAATGAGGAGCTGGAGAATTGAGAGGGAAGGCTGGAATGGTGAGTGTTTGAGGGAGAATGACTGAAGAAGTTAGAGCAGCTGACATTGGAGGAAAGGCAAGGCAAGGTGAATGTTTGCTAAAGAAGATGTTTAGGAAGCTTTGCTCTGTGTCACTCAATGAAATTCCTTTTTGCTCCCTCTTCAGGAGACCCAGAGTAAAGGTCTATATAACTCTTCATTGTTCTCTGGAGAGGATTGTCTTCCTTACGGATGTGACGGTGAGAAGAACCTGGGCATGAGATGACCCTGCTGTGTTCAGGTTAGACTTAACAAGCTAGAGAGAGACACTTCAACAGCAGCCAGCGCTCATAAAATACTATTAAAAAACAGAAAAACAGACCATTTATTATGGGTCAGCCCCATCACATATATGTTCTCTAATATTTTGAACAATTCAATAATGTAGATTTCTTTTCCCCCCATATAACACTCTGCCTCTGGAAAGCTGGGCATTTTTATCTTAAGGCATTGCAGGTCTGCTTTTAGGAGAGGCTCAAAGAAATATTGAATCAAATATGCACAATTTTGCAAATTTCTGCAATAACCTCAGCTATTGCTATCTGTTCTTTGCTGGATTAAAAGTTAATTAGGTTAAGGGCCAGCCTTGTGGTTGAGTGGTTAGGTTCATGCACTCTGCTTTGGTGGCCCAGGGTTTCACTGGTTCGGATCCTGGGCACGGACATTGCACCACTCATCAAGCCATGCTGAGGTGGCGTCCCACATGCCACAACTAGAAGGACCCACAACTAGAATATACAACAATGTACTGGGGGGATTTGGGGAGAAAAGGGAAAAATAAAATCTTAAAAAAATAAGTTAATTAGGTTAATAATTTGAATTATGTTAACATTACATTATTAAAAATACATATGAACTGAAGTTAAATCTCCAAACCTACTGTGCATAAAAGTATGAATGTATTCTTCCAAACCAAACATTTAGATATTATGATAATAGGATGACTATTTAGATAATAGGAATATAAGTTTTCATAATTTTAACAGCAAAGTGAAAGAAATATGAATCATTCTTATATTGAGCATGTGTCACAAAAGCCAGAGCAAAGCTTCTAAGTGTGTATGGAACCTGGTTCCCCCTCCTGGTTAGCATGAAGTTACTCAGGAATTGGGATAGCTAAGCATAGAACCAGGCCTCCCGACCCCCAGGCTTGGTTGGATTTTTGTGGCATGGATTGCCTCCAACACAAAAGACCCTTCTCGACTCATACTCTCTCCACTTTCTCAGCAACCTCTAAAAACAGTCATTCACTTATAATTACACTCTGTGTCTCCAACTGGGCCAAGGCTGAACTCAGGCTCTGCTGGGTGCTCAAATGATCAGGCATCATAAAAAGTCTTGATGCTCCCCAGAAGTGCTGTAGCAACCTACGCCCCAGCTCTGGTCTGCACTCACGCCCACAATGGCCAGGTTATTCCTTCCGAGAGAAAGAAACCAAGCGCAAGAGGCAGGATGTGGTTCTTCATAATAAACGTTTGGCTGTCTCTGCCCAGTACGCACATGGTGCCCTCTCCTGGCAGAGCAGAGCATTTCCAGAAAGGGGATGGAGAATCTGATTGCTGGTGACTTTGGGTCTTTGACTAAATCATTCCGCAGCACATACTAAGATTTTCCAGCTAGCTCTTTATTTATTTATTATGAGCTTTATTTGAGTTAAAGATAGAAAACAATATACTTTTATTTGTAATTTAAGATGCAAGTTGCTATGGCAATCTAAGATGGTTTACAGTAATTCCTTTTATATATTCGTCATCATATTATCCTTTTAGACTTTTTAATATATAAAGAATAAGGTTAATTAGTTATGAAGTTTAACAATAATCAGAAAATTTTTTTCAAAAGAATTTCCTTAGTGTGCTATTAGTATAAAGCTCATAATAGGCAAGATATTTATATTAAGGGCATGAACCCAAATCATTAAATAAAAATAAAAGCATATTCTTAAAAAGGTGCTAAAGAAGAAGGTGCATCAAAAATATGCAGTCTACATATTTTTCAAAAGGATGTGAACTGGGGCTGGCCTCTTGGCATAGTGGTTAAGTTTGGCATGCTCCGCTTTGGCAGACCAGGTTTGCACGTTCAGAGCCCAGGTGCAGACCTACACCACTTGTCAGCAGTGCTGTGGTGGCAACCATGTACAAAGTGGAGGAAGACTGACACAGATGTTAGCTCAGGGCTAATCTTCCCCAAGCAAAAAAAAAAAAAAAAAAGGAAGATTGGCAACAGATGTTAGCTCAGGGAGAACAGGGAGAAAAAAAAAAGGACATAAACTGTATGTTTAGGCACTGTCTTCTCTTCAGTTTTCCTTTGCCAACAATATACAGCAGGACTTTTGATGTCCAGATGCTACTGGGGAAAGATGACAAAGGCAATTGTATGCAGACAAGCTTGTGTATAATGTAGAGACAATGTAAAGATATCATTTCAAAATTAAGGTTTGCAATGATAGCTGATTGATACCCAAAAGGCTTGGAGTGTCTTCAGGTAATTAAAAAATACAAATCTGTGTATATTATGCCACTAGAGTCATGTCTTCAATGGTACTTGATGTGCAGAATTTCCACCTTTAAAACGACTTTTTAAATTTTCTGCACAGGCTGATATTTCATTTCTGTGCTGTTTTATAGGCTGGCTACATAAAATAAACTTTATTTGTAAGTAAGATGTTTATTTATAATAAACAGGTGATCAGTCATGAGAAGCAACCACTTCTCCTACGCCTTAGTGTACAATAGACACATTCTAAATATCAAACGTTTAACATATAGATACTGGACTTTGAAAAATGGCAGTCTTGGGGCTGGCCCCGTGGTTAAGTGGTCAAGTTCATGCACTCAGCTTCGGTGGCCCAGGGGTTCACCAGTTTGGATCCTAGGCTCAGACCTAATACTGCTCGTCAAGCCATGCTGAGGTGGCGTCCCACATAGCGGAACTAGAAGGACCTACAGCTGCAATATACACCTATGTACTGGGGGCCTCTGGGGAGAAGAAGAAAAAAGAAAAAAAAAAGATTGGCAACAGATGTTAGCTCAGGGCCAATCTTTAAAAAAAAAAAGACAATCTTAAAAATTCCCCATGTTTCATCATATTGCATAGCTGAAATTCATCTACTTTTTGTAAAAAGTGTTCTGTTCATTCAGGCAGAATTTTGCCCCAATCTCCCTCCATTTCCTGCTATCATACTGTACGGTGGATCCACAAGTTTATTGTGCGTGTACCTTAAACCTTTAAGTAGTTCACAGTTTTAACACAGTTCTAAAGTAGCACCTTCATCAAATACGAAAATAGTTCAGGGATGCTGCTGGTGAGGTGAAACAGCCCACGTGTGGTTGAGTCCTGCCTCCATTGCTTCGCTCAGGGAGAATGCCTTGTGTGTGCCTGTTATGATCATTAGCTCCAACAAACAGATCTATTCCTCCAGCTTCTTTTATTTATTTTTTTTCAAATGCATCACATTTGGTTTGTAAATTGACAGCATTCCCATGAAGGGTATCAGCATTCTTAGGATCTATATCAATATGCTTTAAAAAGTTATTTGAGGGGGCCGGCCCCATGGCTACTGGGTAAGTTTGGTGCGCTCTGCTTTGGCGGCCTGGGATTCAGTTCCCGGGAGCAGACCTACACCACTCATTGGCAGCCATGCTGTGGTGGTGACCCACATACAAAGTAGAGGAAGATTGGCACAGATGTTAGCTTAGGGTGAATCTTCTTCAGCAAAAAAAAAATAAAAAGTTTATTCCACACATAAGAATGGTAGATTTCAGGATAATTGCTTGGAAATCCTACATATTCATCCATGTCAAATGTCTTCACCTATTTAAAACAAAGGTCTCCATTCTGGTGATGTTCTATTAGGTTTTTTTTTTTTTGAGGAGGAGGAGGATTAGCCCTGAGCTAACATCTGCCACCAATCCTCCTCCTTTTTGCTGAGGGCGATTGGCCCTGAGCTAACATCTGTGCCCATCTTCCTCTGTTTTATGTGTGGGACGCCTGCCACAGCATGGCTTGAAGTGGTGGTATGTTCATACCCAGGATCTGAACCGGCAAACCCCAGGCCACCAAAGGGGAACGTGGGAACTTAACTGCTGCACCACTGGGCCAGCCCCGTTAGGTTTTTTATAAGACACTAACAGTGTATGTTAGTACACCCAGTGGACCAAACTACTTTTCTGATGCTGGAACAGCAGGAGCCACTGACAGAAAAGTCACCTGTTTTATTTTGCATTATTAAATAAGCAACTATGTTTTCATTCTTCTCCCTTGGAAAGAGTTGTGAATGACCACCTGCACAACGTTAGCTTCCAAACTTGCAATTATTTACAGAGTAACTTGGGTGGTGCTACAATTTCAGATGCAGCGAACCAAACTCATTCTGTACAGAGAAATGGATGCCACTTTCTTTTTTTTTTAAAATCAAACTATTCTCTTCTTCTTAATCATGATAATTTTCTAGCTCTTTTGTGCTGATATAGATGTGTATTAGCATAATAGCCAAAGATGATGAGCCATTTGATAATGGACTAGATTTGGAGAGACAATCTGCATGTCATTTATTAATAGAGAGTGCAGCAAAGCACTGATGCTCACTTTGTATTTTCCTTCCATGGTGTTGTTGCCAACAGAGGCCTGAAATTATCCCATAGCCAACCACTGAGGACTACTGTGTTTTGGGACACGAAGAATTTGGCACAAGCAGCCTGATGTCACAGTGTGATGCAAATTGCTTACACCTTACTTTTATTTCCCATACATATTATGAAACACTTCCTTAAAAAAGCCTTCTTTTTATCTATGTAAAATATTCTGATTTAAGAGCCTAACCACCATGCATAGTCGATGACCTAGAATGCAAGTTCAGCTTTAAACACTTGAAACTGGGGCAAGAGGCCTCCTTTTCTCTCTTGCCAACCTTGCTAAAACACTATATTGAATTTCCTCAAAGCAAAGGAAAACAAAAGTCTTTTATATTGCCATGTATTTTTAAACCAGTGGCTTCTTTTGTGAAGCTCTATCTATTGCATGATTAAGATGAAAAGACTGTTCATTCTGAAAGGAAAATTCTTTTAAAAATATTGTTGCAAATCTTGTAAAATACAGTATATCAGGAAATTTTTAGTTTTCTTTGCAATGAGATTTATTTTTTAAAAAAAGAGTAAAGATTAATATAGACATTAATAATTTTAGAACTAGGGGCCACCCCATGGCCGAGTGGTTAAGTTCGTGCGCTCTACTTCAGTGACCCAGGGTTTCACTGGTTCGGATCCTGGGCGTGATCTGGCACGGCTCATCAGGCCACACTGAGGCAGCGTCCCACATGCCACAACTAGAAGGACCCACAACTAAAATATGCAACTATGTACTGGGGGGATTTGGGGAGAAAAAGCAGAAAAGAAAAAAAGAAGAAGATTGGCAAGAGTTGTTAGCTCAAGTGCCAATGTTTAAAAAAAATAATTTTAGAGCTAATATTCTATGTGAAATCTATGTATTAGGTTTCAATGAAGTGAAAAATATTCTGCAGAGATGGAAATATGTCACCCTTTGTATTTTAGTCATGCTCTTTACAAAGGATGTGACAGCGTCAAAGACAGAACAGATAGAAAATGGAAGCATATGTTTAAAATAAAGACCTTAGGCAACTATGACCATCACACGTGCTGAAATTTGGCTTGCTCTGCTGTTGTTAAAGGGCCCATGCAAATTTAAACCCTCACAACATTTATATATATCACGTTAGAATAAATATTCAAAGACAAAAAATTAACTGTATTAATCAAAATAAAAGGCTCTGTCTTAATTTCCTCATTTGAATAAATCTCCTCAAAGCGAGAGGCATGCTATTAAAAATTGTAACTGCAAGTACAGAAATCTTGACTTTTGCTTAGAAACAACTCAGAATACCTGCTTCAAGGAAACAGAGGCATAGCCTGTCAAACCTTTCACCAGGTTGAAAAATCAGCTTGTGGGGCCAACCTGGTGGTGTAGTGGCTAAGCTCGCATGCTCCACTTTGGTGGCCTGGGGTTTGCCAGTTCCAATCCCGGGCGCAGACCTACACACCGCTAACCAAGCCATGCTGTGGTGACATCCCACATACAAAATAGAGGAAGATTGGCACAGATGTTAGCTCAGTGACAATTGTCCTCAAGCAAAAAGAGGAAGATTGGCAACAGATGTTAGCTCAGGGCTAATCTTCCTCACCAAAAAAAAAAAAAAAAAAAAAAATCAGCTAAAAATATTTAGCAACCTTATTCATACTCTCAGAGAGGGAAGTGAGTGGCTTACAGATTATACTATTATTTCTATGGATCATATTTTGAACTGTCACTAAATTTTACAGTTTGGTTCTTTCTGCTTTGGCAAAATATGAAAGAACCTGTACTAATTTCAATCTCTATTTTATTTTTTTAATGAATAAATGACCAAGCTATGAGTCATTTTAAACATCAGGTGAAATTTTAATTCTACAGTTTTAATTTTTAGTGTTTCCTACTGAGAAACTTATGAGAGAAGGTAATTAACAGATTTAAAAGAAATTATATTGAATGTAGTACTTTTCCAAAGTCCTCATTTTGGGTGCTTATAAAATTGGTGGGTTGTTGAGGAGTGTCACGTTCTAATTCAGTTCACTCAGCTCATTTTGGGAGGCAGGAAGCACCTTTCTCTGAAAAGGTTGCATGGAAACTCACTCCAAGGCAGTCATTCATGCTGTGAGGTAATATCACTATGATGTGTGAGAGTTTATAAAACATGTGCACATTCGTTAATCCATTTGATTCTCATAACAACTCCAAAATCATGAAAGCAGACACTACTGTCCTGTTTCCTAAGGTTCCAGAGGTAAACTAACATATCCAAGGACACCGAGTTATTAAGTGGTGGAGGCAAGCTTTGAACTCCAAATTCTTGTGACTCCAAATTTCAAGTTCTTTCTACAACCTTAGAGTAAAATTTTCTAGATTTTTTTGGTCTTGTTGTAAAATTGAGGAGTAATTGACATACAACGTTATATTAGTCTCAGGTGTACAACATAATGATCTGATATTTGTATACATTGCAAAACGATCGCCACGATAAAAACTAGGTCCTTTAATAAGCAAAGTCTTACTGCCACCAGCACTCCTCATCCCTCACCAAACCCTTCTTCTGGGCTCAAGTGGTGGCCTTCCTGGGTCACGGGAAAAGTAGGGAAGCAGAGGCCAGTCTGAGCTCATGATGCTCACTGGCATCTTGGCAGCTAGATTTGTGCTGTCACAGTTTTACCTCAAAGGAGTAAACTTTAGGGGCTGGCCCCGTGGCCGAGTGGTTGAGTTCGCGCGCTCCGCTGCAGGAGGCCCAGTGTTTCGTCGGTTCGAATCCTGGGCGCGGACATGGCACTGCTCGTCAGACCACGCTGAGGCAGCATCCCACATGCCGCAACTAGAGGAACCCACAACGAAGAATACACAACTATGTACCGGGGGGCTTTGGGGAGAAAAAGGAAAAAATAAAATCTTAAAAAAAAAAAAAAAGGAGTAAACTTTAGTAAAGTTTAAATAGACTAGGACCGTATGTTGCACAATTCCTTTCCATCATCCCATCACCATAGCAACCTACATGCCAAATAAGCAAATGTTTATCAGGAAAGATTACAGGAAAGTGCCATCAAATGCTGCCTTCATTCCTGGTTCCAAAGTTATCTCCAGGGTCTCAGCTGGTGCTCGCTCTCCCTGCTTCCTGGCATCTTCTGACCTTCAGCTCTTTCGCATGAGCACTGGAAAAGTCCCACATGGATCCCAATACTCCCAACATTTGGCACCAAAGCTCCCACTTGGGTATTTCCATGAAGTTTCCCGATAGCCCACCCCCAGAGATAAGAATTATGCTAACATTACATAAATGCTACTGGCTAAAAAAAAGAAAGAAGGAAAAGGAAAAGATTTCTGTTCTAATAGATTACACAGATTTCAAAAAGGATTGCCAGTTATCACTGAATGATAATGTGATAATAATGAAAAGCAAATAACATTTATTGAGAATTTTTTATACACCAGGCAACGTGCTAAGGGCTTTACGGGCATTATATCATTTAATCCTTACAGCCACTTTATGAGATAAGTATTATTCTTATTCCCATTTTACAGATGAGGAAACAGACGCAGAAGTTGAAGGTAGATTACCCTAACTCACTTCGCGTGTAAGTTACATGGCTGAAATTTCCACCTAGTCTCAGAGCAGCACGTTGGTCATAAAAGCATTGTTTGGAGAGACAAAAGGAAGGACATCTGGGACAAGGGTGATTGAAATAACCATTGACTTCCTTCCTCAGCCTAAATCTGATTTCATTTATATAAAGCTTCTGTGATTTGACAGGAAACAAGCGAGACTGAGATGAATCATGAACGGGCCATAATTTTATTAGAATTTTGTAGCTGATCAAAGTATTTGTTGTGCTGATGTGTAAACAATGCTCTATGAGATGCTCCTCTTCTGCCCTGCAGATCAAAAGCAAGAAGACTGCAGGACACAAAACACAGTTTAGATCGTGCAACAGAGTGGTTTCTTTGCACTACAGAAGTGGAAAAGAGTATTAGATTGATTTATTATTTTTTAGACAACCTATTTATCTTTTTGTGTTTGTGCTTTAACACAAGTGAAGAGGGCCAATAAACAGCTTTCATGAGTGACGTAACTCTTGTGTCTAAAAGGCCCACAAATAAATGTACGTTATTTCTTCATTCATTTCAATATGACAGCCGTGTCAGGGACTTTTTCCATGGGAAGCGACTGAAGTAGAAATAGCTGTTTGTCCTATAGACTCTTGGTGGGCTAAGATTCAGAGGGAGAATCTTCCAGTCCTGTGAAGAAATTGAAAGAGGGAGAGTTACCTCCTACACACAAGCTTTGATGGATTACCTGTTGAAAACCAGGAAAGACAGCTTTCTGAAGAGTAGTAAAAGATACCCAATCCAGGAACTTTCTTTTAGGTACTTGTACTTGGGACTTTCTGTCACATCATAGGACAAAGTAAAAACAACAAGAGAAACTAATAAACAAACCTACATAGCTGAATTTCCTTACTTTTCCATCTTTTTTTAAATTTAAAATTAATTTGTTAGCATAACATATTTATTCGTTAAGTGTGTATTGATTCATAGATTTTTTTCTAGAGTATATAATGGACTTTATTTTTTAAAGGAGTTTTAGGTTCACAGACAAATTGAATGGAAAGTACAGTTATTTCCCATATACCCCGGGCCCCGAAACGTTCACAGCCTTCCCTGTTATCAACATCCCCCAGCAGAGTGGTATATTTGTTACAATCGATGAACCTACGTTGATATATCGTTATCACTCAAAGTTCATAGTTTACATTAGGGTTCACTCTTGGTATTGTTCATTTTAGGGGTTTGGACAAATTACGATGGTATGTACCCCCCATTGTAGTATCATACAGAGTAGTGTCACTGCCTTAAACATCCTCTGTGCTCTGCCTGTTCATCCCTCTCACCCTTCTATCCTTTGGCAACCACCGATCATTTTACTGCCTCTATATGTTTGCCTTTTCCAGATGTCATAAAATTGGAATCACACAGTATGTAGCCTTTTCAAATTGGCTTCTTTCACTTAGTAATATGCATTTAAGATTCTTCCAATCTCTTCATGGCTTCATAGCTTATTTTTCTAGTCACTAAGTAATATTCAACTATATGGATGTATCATAGTTTATTCGTTCACCAATGAAGGTCATATTGGTTGCTTCCAAGTTTTAGCAATTCTGAATAAAGCTGCTATAAACATGAGTGCAGGTTTTGCTCTGGACAAGTTTTCAACTCCTTTGGGTAAATGCCAAAGGATATGATTGCTGTATCATGTGGTAAGAATACAGTTTTGCAAGAAATAGCCAAACTGTCTTCCAAAGTGGCTGTACCATTTTGCATTCCCACCAGCAATGAATAAGAGCTCCTGTTGCCCACATCCATCCCAGCATTTGGTGTTCTCAGTGTTCTGGATTTTGGCCAATCTAATAGGTGTGTATTGGTGTCTCACTGTTGTTTTAATTTGCATTTCTCTGATGACTTATGATGTGGAGAATCATTTTATATACTTACTTGCTATCTGTATATCTTCTTTGATGAATTGTCTATTGGTCTTTGGCTCTTTTTTTAATTGGGTGTTTATTTTCTTATTATTGAGTTTTAAGAGTTCTTTGTATATATTAGATAACAGTCCTTTATCAGATATGTCTTTTGCAAATATTTTCTCCCAGTCCATGGCTTTTCTCTTCATTCTCTTGATATTATCTTTCACGGAGCAGAAGCTTTTAATTTTCATGAAGTTCAGTTTATCAATTATTTCTTTCATGGATCATGCCTTTGATGCTATATCTAAAAGTTATTGCCAAATCCATGGTCATCTAGATTTTTGCTTTTGTTATCTTCTAAGAGTTTTGCATTTTACAGTAAAGTCTGTGATCTATTTTGAGTTTATTTTTGTGAAGGATGTAAAGTCTGTCTCTGGATTCATTTTTTTTTAATGTAATGTTCAGTAGTTCTAGCACTGTTTGTTGAAAACACTATCTTTGCTCCATTGTATTGCTTTTGTTTTTTGTCAAAAATTAGTTAGCTATATTTTTCTGGGTTTATATCTGGACTCTCTATTCTGTTCCATTGATCTATTTGTTTATTCTTTTGCTCGTGCCACACTGTCCTGATTACTGTAGCTTCACAGTAAGTCTTAAAGTGCAGTAGTGTCAGTCCTCTGACTTTGTTTTTTTCCTTCAATATTGTGTTGGCCATTCTGAGTCTTCTTCTTTGAGAGAGAGATGAGCCCTGAGCTAACATCTGCCACCAATCCTGCTCTTTTTGCTGAAGAAGACTGGCCCTGAGCTAACAGCCGTGCCCATCTTCCTTTATATGTGGGATGCCTACCACAGCATGGCTTGCCAATCGGTGCCATGTCCGCACCCAGGATCTGAACTGGTGAACTTTGGGCCACCAAAGTGGAACATGTGCACTTAACTGCTGTGCCACTGGGCTGGCCCCATCCATTCTGAGTCTTTTTTCCTCTCCATACAAACTTTAGAGTCAGTTTGTTGATATCCACAAAATAACTTGCTGAGATCTTGACTGGGATTTCATTGAATCTACAGATCAAGTTGAAAAGAACTGACATCTTGACAATATTGAGTCTTCCTATTCATGAACATGGAATATCTCTCCATTTATTTAGTTCTTTGACGTCTTTCATCAGAATTTTGTAGTTTTCCTCATATAGATGTTGTACATATTTTGCTAGATTTATACTTATTTCAATATTTTGAGGGCTAATATAAATAGCATTGTGTTTTTAATTTCAAATTCCACTTGTTCATTGCTGGTACATAGGAAAGTGATTGACTTTTGTATATTAACCTTGTATCCTGCATCCTTGCTATAATTGCTTACTAGTCCAGGAGTTTTTTGTTTATTCTTTTGGATTTTCTACATAGACAATTATGTCATCTGCAAACAAAGACAGTTTTATTTCTTCCTTCCTATCTGTATACCTTTTCTTTCTTTTACTGTCTTATTGGATTAGCTAGGACTTCCAACACAATGTTGAAAAGCAGTGGTGAGAAAGGACATCCTTGCCTTGCTCCTGATCTTAGTAGGAAAACTTCAAGTTTCTCACCATTAAGTATGATGTTAGCACAGAATTTTTTGTAGATATTCTTTACCAAATTGAGGAGATTCCCCTCTATTCCTGGTTTACTGAGAGTTTTTCTCATAAATGAGTGTTGGATTTTGTCAAAAGTTTTTTCTGCATCTATTGCTATGATCATGTGATTTTTTTCCTTTTTAGCCTATTGATATAATGGATTACATTAATCAGTTTTCAAATGTTGAACCAGCCTTGCATACCTGGGATAAATCCCACTTGGTTGTGGGGTATAATTCTTTTTATATGCTGTTGGATTCGATTTGCTAGTATTTTGTTGAGGATTTTTCCATCTATGTTCATGAGAAATATTGGTCTGTAGTTTACTTCTCTTACAATGTCTTTGTTTGATTTTGCTATCAGGGTAATGCTGGCCTCATAGAATGAGTTAGGAAGTACTCCCTCGGCTGCTATCTTCTGAAAGAAATTGTAGAAAATGGTATAATTTCTGCTTTAAGTGCTAGTAGAATTTATCAGTGGACCTATCTGGGCCTGTGCTTTCTGTTTTGGAAGGTTATTAACTATTGATCCATTTCTTTAATAGATATAGGCCTATCAGATTGTGTCTTTTGGATTGTGTGGGTTTTGGCAGCTTGTGCTTTCAAGGAATTGGTCCATTTCATCTAGATTATCGAATTTGTGGGCATAGAGTTCTTCACAGTACTTGTTACTATCCTTCTAAAGTCCATAGAATCTATGGTGATGTTTCCTCTTTCGTTTCTGATAGTGGTTATGTTCAGTAGCCTGGCTAGAGGCCTATCAATTTTATTGATCTTTTCAAAGAAATAGCTTTTGGTTTCATTGATTTTTCTCTGCTGATTTTTTGTTTTCAATTTCATTGATTTCTACTCTAATTTTTATTATTTCTTTTCTTCTGCTTACCTTGAATTTCATTTGCTCTTCTCTTTCTAGTTTCCTAAAGTGGAAGCTTACATGAGTGACTTTAGATCTTCATTCTTTTCTAAAATATGCATTCCATACTATAAATTTTCTCTAAGCACTGCTTCACTGTATCCACGAATTTTGATAAGTTGTGTTTTCCTTTTTACTTGGTTTGAAATATTTTTAAATTTCTCTTGAGATTTTGTCTTTGACTCATGTTATTTAGAAATGTGCTTTTTAATATCCAAGTATTTTGGTATTTTCTAGCTGTCTTTATGTTGTTGATTTCTAGTTTGATTTCATTCTGGTTTGAGAGCAGACATTGTATGATTCTAGTCTTTTAAATTTGTTAAGGTGTGTTTTATTGTTCAGAATCTGGTCTATCTTGATAAGTATTCTATGTGAACTTGAGAAGAATGTTTCTGCTGTTGAGGATAGAATAGTCTATAGATGTCTGTTATATCCAGTCGATTGTTGATGCTGTTCAGTTCAACTATATCCTCACTGATTTCTGCCTGTTAGATCTGTCTATTTTTGATATAAGGGTATTGAAGTCTCCAACTATAATAGTGAATTCATCTATTTACCTTTGCAGTTCTTCAGATGTGTTTTGCCTTACTTAACTTTGCCTCATGTAGACACTCTGTTGTTAGGTGCATACATGTTAAGGATTGTCATGTCTTTTGGGAAAATTGATCCTTTTATCATTATGTAGTACCCCTCTTTATCCCTGATAACTTTCCTTGCTCTGAAGTCTGCTCTGTCTGAAATTAATATAGCTACTATCACTTTCTTTTGATTAGTGTGAGCATGGTATGACTTTCTCCACCCACTTACTTTTAGTGGTGAGATGGAGGGGGAGGGCAAGTGTTCTACAGTTCTCAAGTTAAGTCTCAGTCTTTTAGTGACCCTGTGTCTCTGGACTGTGAACTTCACAACTGCTTCTCTTTGTCTTCCTCTTCCTTAGGTGCGAGAGAATGGCTAGATTGCCCTGGAACTGGGTATTTTTTTTCTCCCACACAGAAGGCTAGAGCTGGTTGAAGTTGTATATTTGCCTTCCCCTGGCTCAGTTGGACTCTGATAAAACCCCATCAAATTAAGCTCTGGTCAAAGTGTTTCTCCTGAAGGCAGACATTGTTAAGAAGAACAGAATGATCTGGCATATTTCAAATGGTTTCTTTTCCCCTGCCTCTGCCAGGAGAGAACCTGGTAGAGCTCCAGGGGGTAAAATTTATCAAAGTGTGTAGTCCTCCTGATGCCTGGGTGCCCTGGAGTTTTATCTCTTACACTTGTCCACCCTGAGCCTCCAGCAATTTGTCAATTATGGTTCCAGTTTCCCTACCCTGGAGCTGGTTTCCGTGGTAATTTCTTCTCTGGTAAATTGTCATTCTCTGTCTCCACACATTTGTCTCTCCACTTTTAGGGGAAGCAGTTTGCCCTGTGACTTCACTTCTCTAATGAATCTAAGAAGTGTTGTTGATTTTTCAGTGTGTTCAGCTTTTTACTTGTTGTTAGGATGGAGTGACAACTTCCAAGCTTCTCATATGCAGGACTGGAATCCAGCAGTCCCCATGCACTTTTTTCATAAATGAGACATACTGAGGTTAAAACTTGTTCCTTTTCTTCTATCTGTCGATTTGTAGCAGCCATAATTATCAGTGAAAGAATTTATTCATAGAAGACTCTGTATGTATGTAAGTTAATCTTGATATAAAAAGAAATATATTTTACATATGTTAGATACTATGATTTCGGACATTACAACATAGTAGTGGACTGAATGGTTTTGGAGGCAGACACACTGCGATTTGAATATTGGCTTTGCCGCCTATGACCTGTATGGTCTCAAGTAAGAAATTTAACCAACTTGATTTTCAGTTTTACATCTTTTAAAAAATGGATAATATATAAATATAAAAATATAATATACATATTTTAAATAAGTACATATAAGTAGAATAGGATATAAGAAATATAAAATATATTTTAAAAAGGATAATAATGCCTATGCACAGAAAAGAGTTGAAAGACATAGCAGTCCTGAGATTGTTATCCTTTGAAAGTTCTGCTTGCAAGGTTGGCCCTTGGGTGGCATCTGGGAAGTGGAATTTGGGGAGGGTTCCCATAATTCTCTTATAAGAATGGCTCACTGTGATTAAACTGTTTGTGCAAATGATACGGTTTATGCCAATCACCAGTTTTCCTTCTGGGAGTCTGGAATTTTAGTACATGTTAGGCAGAGAGTGCCTATATGAGCAGCCCCCCGTACAAATCCTGGGCACGGAGTCTCTAATGAGCCTCCCTGGTAGACACTGTCTTGCATGTGTTGTTACAACTCATTGCTGCAGGAATTAAGCACATCCTGTGCGACCCTACTAGAAGAGGACTCTTGAAAGCTTGTAGTTCTCTCCAAGCTTCTCCCCATGCACCTTTTCCCTTTGCTGATTTTTCTTTGTATCTATTTACTGTAACAAATCATAGCCGTTAGTATGACGACATGCTGAGCCTTGTGAGTCTTCCTGGCAAATCATTGAACCTGGGAGTGGCCTTGCAGACCCCTTACACAGCTTCCTTTACTAAATTTTTCTAGGTATTAAATGTGATTACACTTAACATAATATTGTAGTAATAAATAATAATAAACACTAATAAATGATAGCTAGAAGTATTATTTATCTTGTGATAACCTGGTGAGTCTTATGCTAAAGGACATGGGACAGAAAAATGGCACTAGCCAAGCTTGAGCTTTTCTGAACACTTTCCAAAGTGAGTTCCCTTAAAATAACCACAAATAAGTACTGAGCTTTCATTTCCAGTAGAAAGATAAGGATACTGTATTACTGCTTGGACCCTTCTGCTGGACTAGCACTGCAGTGACAGCTTTCCACATATCAGCCAGATATATTCTCAGATCTTTTGTGTGTATGTGTGGCGGGGGAAGGAGGAACATTGTACTGTTCTGAGTCTGTGAGAAAATAATTTGCCCTAGCCACTTCCTGTGTTTAAAGAATTGTCACGTATTAATATCTGACAAGAGCCCATTTGCAATCAAGACATGATGACAACAGGATGTACTTTTTTTTTTGTCAAGGTAGAACTCTCATGCCTGGCTAATCAACTAGAGAGTTTGGTTTTTGCACGCCTCAGGAAGAAAAGGTCCTAGGTGGTTACCGGGGTTGCAGTCTCTAGTTTTTACTTACCTAGGCTAGGTCCCTACATGCAAATTGAAGTGCTTCTGCTGGGTTCTCTGGCTTTCAACCACCTTCATTGTCATGTTTATCAAAATTAGATGACAACTTGAAGCATATGTATGTTTTGGTCACTGCTCCAGCTCAGGTACTCAGTGACATGAAAAACTGCAAATTTTATGAGGGGCCTTGTGCAGGAAAGTGCTCTGCAGCAGGTCCAGGCTGAGGTATGAGCAGCTGTCACTTGGGCCGTATGATCCTGCAGGCCCCATGGCATTGGAGGTCTCAGTAGTAGAAAAAGATGCTGTGTGGATTTTGTGGCAAGCCCCTGTGGGAGAATCACAATTCAGGGCCTTGGGAATTGGGAGCAAGGCTGTGCTATCTGCTATAGAGAATCACAAGCCTTTAAAACACTATTCCTGGGGGCCAGCCTGGTGCTGTAGCAGTTAAATGCACACATTCTGCTTTGGCGGCCTGGGGTTCGCCAGTTTGGATCCTGGGTGTGGACATGGCACCGCTTGGCAAAGCCATGCTGCGGTGGGAGTTCCACATGTAAAGTAGAGGAAGATGGGCACGGCTGTTAGCTGAGGGCCAGTCTTCCTCAGCAAAAAAGAGCAGGATTGGCAGCAGATGTTAGCTCAGGGCTAATCTTCCTAAAAATATGAATAAGTAAATAAATAAAAAACTACTCCTGCCATGCTATAAGATTCTGGTAGAGACAGAAAGCCTGTCAATGGTCACCAAGTGACCATGCAGTGAAATTTCTCATCACGAGGTGGGGCAGATCAACCAAGTCATAAGAGAAGGGGGTTCCAGCAGCAATCTATCATAGAATGAAGGTGCTACATCCAAGACTGAGCATAGGCAGGACCAGAGAGCACAACCAAGATGTATGAGCACTAGCCCAGACCCCCCCATGGTACCTACCACTGTTACCCCAGTGCCCCTCCTCAGCTCACACCTATAGCTGTATGGGGGATTCTGCACGACCATCCAAAGGAGGAAAAAAGAGTATTAATTTGCTTTGTGATGGGTCCACCTTGTATGTGAATGCAAGCAGGAAATGATCACTAGCTTCTCTATAGTCCCCTCAGAGGTGGCTTCCAAAGACAATGATAAGGGAAAATCTTTCCTGTGGGTAGAGCTTTGAGTGGTGCACTTGGTCGTCCATTTTGTGTGGAAAGAGAAGTAGCCTGAGGTTAGAATATATACAAACTCATGGGCAGTGGCAAATCACCTGGCCAGTTGGCAAGGGCCTGGAAGGAAAAGATTGGAAAGTTGCAAGGAGATCTGGGGTAGGGACATGAGGATAGACATACAGCAGTAGGCGTGAGTGCTTCAGATGTTAGCATCTACCAGAGAACATCTACAGAAATGGCACTAAACAACCAAGCAGAAAAAATGACCCGGCCAGTTGACTGACAGCCAGCACCTGTCATCAGCCACCCCAGTGCTGGCATGATAGACACATGAATCGAGTGGCCATGGTATGGTGATGGAGACCATGCAGGGAACAAACATATTGATTCCCACTTATCAAGACTGCCAGTGACCAATGTTGAATTGCCAGCCATAGAAACTAGGGAAGAAGTTGACTATATTGGATTTCTTTTATCCTGGAAGGGCCAGCAGTTCATTCTCAAGAATAGACACAAGTTCTGAGAATGGGTTTGTCTTTTCCTGCATTCTGAGCCCCAGCCAGAACCTCTCTGAGGGCTTACAAAATGTTTAATTCAGGGGCTGGCCCAGTGGCACAGTGTTTAAGTTTGCATGCTCTACTTCGGTGGCCTGGGGTTCACAGGTTCAGTTCCTGGTCATGGACCTACACCTGCTCATCAAGCCATGCTGTGACAGTGTCCCACATATAAAGCAGAGGAAGATTGGTACATATGTTAGCTGAGCAACCATCGTCCTCAAGCAAAAAGAGAAAGATTGGCAACAGATGTTAGCCCAGGGCCAACCTTCCTCATCAAAAAAAAAAAAAAAGTTTAATTCACTAGTATGGGATCCTATGCAACTTTGTATCAGATGAGGGACTAACTTTACAGCAAAGGAGATGTGGGAGTGGGTCCATGACCTTCATCTTGTCACACCACATGCCATCGAGTAGCTGCCACGCTGAGGGAGTGAACAGCCAGCTGAAGGCACAGCTTGAGGACAAGCTCAGATGCAATACTCTGAGAGGTTAGCCTGTGCTGGGATCCTCCACTGGGACTTGCTGTAAACTCTACAGCATATCTCTGA
Source organism: Equus asinus (assembly GCF_041296235.1). NCBI lineage: Eukaryota > Metazoa > Chordata > Mammalia > Perissodactyla > Equidae > Equus > Equus asinus. Next base: position 31,865,880 of record NC_091812.1, read on the forward strand.
CACCAGAGGGTCTGACAGATCATATGGCCTGGTGGCAGGGCTCCTAGCACAACTTGGATTCAACACAGAGCTTTTTCCCATTCTGGTCCTCACTCAAAGCTGGTGGCCTTTTGTGTCACCCAGTATGTGGGTCAAAGTCATACTTCTGGGTGTGGAATGTGTGGCCTTCAGAACCCAAAGAGGCCCGGCAGGCATTGTGTTTCCTTCTTCATAGTAAGAGATGCAAAAATGCAATAATTATTCTTTTACTTTGAAGAGATATTCTGGCGTCTCCCTTACTATCCGGCCCCTTGACATTTTATAGATATGGCAAGTCCCGAATATTCACAGGGTTTCTCTCTCATCCTCTGGCGCACATGTATCTTACCAAGGTCTCTGATGTGCTAGCCGTTTCTTGCTCATCCAGTCCAATCAACACAATGTCACCAGTGTAATGGATCAATGTGACGTTCTGTGGGACGTCCAGATGATACAGAACTCTTTGGATCATATTGTGACAGAAGGAAGGAAAGTTAATATACCCTGGGGGAGAACTGCTAATGTATATTGTTGTCTATTACATGTGAATTCAAACTGTTTCTGGTCCTTCTTTTCTGACTAGAATAGAAAAGAACACATTTGCAAAATCAATTTAGATAGAAAAGAACACATTTGCAAAATCAAAATCAATTTCTGAACTGCCATTGTCCCAGCCATTGAAAACATTTACAATAATTTACATAGAAATATTTTCAAAGTGCTTAAGAATAGTGATTGTTCTCTGGGATATTTACAGATGGCCTATACAATCTATGTACAGGTGGCATGAACTATGGCACAAGTTGTATTGCTCTAATATAGCTTTCTAGGAAAAGTTCATATTTGCCAGGGTTGGCAATGCTGTCCAAAATTCAAGGGTTACAGAAACCTGGTAACCACATCCAAAGCTGAAGTAGAATGTGGACAGAAATATTTACAAAGTAATATAAAAACTGTCAAGTACACAAGCAGGATCCATGCAATGATATCTTGACATTCCTCCAGACTTGAAGAAGAAAGAGACTTCAGCTTCTGGCTCAGTTACCATTCTGAAGTGGGATGTTATTGGTTTAGACTTCAAAGGTCAAGACTTGTCTCAGAAGTCAAGCTAGATTATCATCTGTGCTTACAACTGATATTGCCGGGTACGTGTGTCCAACAGAAGCACTGTGTCTACCAAGGTCTATTGACAGGTTCTCTTCAGTCTGTATGCCTGAGGCTGTACGAATCTCCTCTATCAAAGACATCACATCTGGCCTGGCAGCTGTGATTAGGCTACTACTTGGTTGAGTTTCCAGTAGTCTACAATCATCCTACCAGACCCATAATGCATTTGCCAGACTGGTGAATTAATGGAGATAGATGGGGATCACAATCCCTAAATCCTTCAGATTCTAGGATGCAATATTGTTTGTTTCTTAATAAGGAGGCATGGGCTACATCTGCAGCCTCAGAAGACTCAAAGGAATGTAGGAAATCAAAATCTTTGGGGGGGTAGTCTGTCCAGATGTCCCATCCTGTATGTCAGAATCCCTAGTTCCCCAAACAGGGCCCCAACCCTAGCATAACAGAGCTTCCTTGGTCAGGCTTTTAATCATCTTTGAAGTCCAACCACTCTATTAAGACCATGCAAGAGATGAGAACTTCTTTGTATGCAACCAGAGAGGCCCTCTGCGTTTCACACTTGGCTTTCAATTCCCTCTTTCTTTGCCTCAGCTATTCTTTATCTTTCTGTAGTACATCAGTGGTGCTTAGCGATAGACATCCAACACTGTTATCCTTATGGCTACTATTTCCTCCATGTCTCAGATGCCTGATTCATCACACCTGCATTCCCTTTCACAGTTCCACCTTCTCAGTTCACCACCAGTGAAAATTGATGACAGAGATTGTCTGTGCTTCAGTGATGGAGTCTTTGTCACCAGTCTGGGCAGTGAATGATCCAGCTACAAACCCTATCTTATCAGCTGCTCTCTCAGACCACTCCTGGTACAGTCCAGATTCTCCAGAAGCAGATGCTGAGACAGAGTTTGGGTTGCAAGATGTTTGTTAGCGGTCAAGAGTTTTGTAAGGAAGGGGAAGCCAAGAGAGAAGAGTGAAAGGATTCAGAAAAGGCCTCCCCAACATGTACCACTTTGGCAGTTGGAATATTTGAGCTAAAGGCAAGCAAGACCCTCCTGGATCAAGAGAAACTTTTACCTCTCCCTTAAAGAATTTAAATCAGAGGCCTTGCCCATAATAAGAGTTATTACCAGAAAGAAATTTTTGTGATTTGTCTGTATGGCAGGGCAAACCTATAATTACTGAACATCTGCTCTTCTTATGTGAATTACTCTCCTCCCCTCTGAAGCCTCAGGCCCCTATCCCATTCCTTAGCTCAAGATGGCCTATATGCCTCATTTTGCCTTTTTGTCCCTGAAACTTTCATGTATATGAGCTCTCTGACCCTCTCATTTTGTGGGGTTCCCATGCGCATGAAATGAAATTCAGTTTTCTCCTGTTAATCTGTCTCATGTCAACTTAATTCTTAGACCAGCCAGAAGAACCTAAAAGGTAGACAAAAATTTTTCCTCCCCGACAAGTTGACTTGTGATGCAGGCCTGGCAAAGTTTTCACCAACTTGACTAAGCAGCATCAGAGTGAGTTTGGCTGTCATGGTTGTCCATCATGGGCCAGAATGCCTAAGCCTTTGTATTTGTCTTCTGTCAGTCACCAGATGGAAGCACCTCTGAGAGTCACCTTGGATGATGTGACTCCGCAGCTAAGGCAGACCATGAAGGGACTGACAGTTGGAGGATGTCTGCTGACTGCAAGCCTGGAAGGAAGATCTGGGCAGTACGTCTTGGCCTGCTACACAGACTCACCTTGCTTCATGCACTGCCCTCAACTCCCTTAAGCATTTGGGCTCCCACACCCCCTCTCTCCCATTCACTTTTTCTCTCTTCTCTGTTTATCCCTACTCTGCAAAATCCTAGCCCCCAACAAATCCTGCCCTCAAACCAACCATCTCCTGGGCTGAGTGCTAGTGGGTAGTGGGAGAACCATTTCTCTGTTTTGTCATCTCTCTTCTTTTAGGGACTGCCAGGTCTGAGCTGGGTTAATATTGACCTGGAGGGGAACAAGGCTTTAATAATAATTCCTCATATTTGCATAGGGATCATAAAGCCCTTTCAAATACTTTTTTTTTATTGAGGTCATAATAGTTTATAACATTGTGACATTTCAGTTGTACATTATTATTTGTCAGTCACCGTATGTGCCCCCTTCCCCCTGGTAACCACTAATCTGTTCTCTTTGTCTATGTGTTAGTTTATTTTCCACACATGAGTTAAATCATGGTGCTCGTCTTTCTCTGTCTGGCTTATTTAGCTTAACATAATACCCTCAAGGTCCATCCATGTTGTTGTGAATGGGATGATTTTGTCTTTTTTTATGGCTGAGTAGTATTCCATTGTGTGTATATATGTACATACCACATCTTCTTTATCCAATCAGCAGTTGATGGTCACTTGGGTGGCTTCCACATCTTTGCTATTGTGAATAATGCTGCAGTGAACATAGGCGTGCACAAGTCTCTTCAGATTGTTGATTTCAAGCCCTTTGGATAAATACCCAGTAGTGGGATAGCTGGGTCATATGTTATCTCTATTTTTAAGTTTTTGAGAAATTTCCATACTGTTTTCCGTAGTGGCTGCATCAGTTTGCATTCCCACCAGCAGTGTATGAGGGTTACCTTTTCTCTACATACTCTCCAGCATTTATTATCTTTTGTCTTGGTGATTATAGCCATTCTAACGGGTGTAAGGTGATATCATAGTGTCGTTTTGATTTGCATTTCTCTGATGATTATTGATGTTGACCATCTTTTCAAGTGCCTGTTGGCAATCTGTATATCTTCTTTGGAAAAGCGCCTATTCATATCCTCTTCCCAGTTCTTGATCAGGTTGTTTGATTTTTGTTGCTCAGTTGTGTGAGTTCTTTATATATTTTGGAGATTAACCCCTTGATGGATATATGATTGGGAATACTTTTTCCCAGTTGGTGGGTTGTCTTTTTGTTTTGTTCCTGGTTTCCTTTGCCTTGCAGAAGCTGTTTAATCTGACGAAGTCCCATTTGTTTATTTTTTCTTTTGTTTCCCTTGTCCGAGTAGACATGGAAAAAATCCTTCTAAGACCAATATCAAAGAGTGTACTGGCTATGTTTTCTTCTAGGATTTTTATGGTTTCAGGCTTTACCTTCAAGTCTTTAGTCCATTTTGAGTTAATTTTTGTGTATGGCAAAAGATAGCGATCTACTTTCATTCTTTTGCATGTGGCTGTCCAGTTTTCTCAATACCATTTATTGAAGACTTTCGTTTCTCCGTTGTATGTTCTTGGCTCCTTTGTCGAAGATTAGCTGTCCATAGTTGTGTGGTTTTATTCCTGGGCTTTCAGTCCTATTCCATTGATCTGTGTGTCTGTTTTTGTACCAGTACCATGCTGTTTTGATTGCTATAACTTTGTAGGGTATTTTGAAGTGGGGAGTGTGATGCCTCCAGCTTTGTTTTTTTTCTCAGGATTGCTTTGACTATTTGGGCACTTTTGCTGCCCATATGAATTTTAGGATTCTTTGTTTTATTTCTGTGAAGAACGTCCTTGGGATTCTGATTGGGATTGCAGTGAATCTGTAGATTGATTTAGGTAGGAGGGACATTTTAGCTATATTTATTTTCCCAATCCATGTGCATGGAATATCTTTCTATTTCTTTATGTCATCGTTGATTTCATTCAATAATATCTTATAGTGTTCATTGTGTAGAACTTCACCTCATTGGTTGAATTTATTCCTAGGTATTTTATTCTTTTTGTTGCGATTGTAAATGGGATTGTATTCTTGAGTTCTCTTTCTTTTAGTTTGTTATTAGAATACAGAAATGCAACTGTGTTTTGTAAGTTGATTTTGTACCCTGCTACTTTGCTGTGGTTGTTGATTATTTCTAATAGGTTTTCCAATGGATTCTTTAGAGTTTTCTATATATAAAATCATGTCACCTGCAAAAAGCGAGAGTTTCAATTCTTCATTGCCTGTTTGGACTCCTTTTATTTCTTTTTCTTGCCTAATTGCTCTGGCCAAAACCTCCAGTACTATGTTGAATAAGAGTTGTGAGAGTGGGCACCCTTGTCTTGTTCCTGTTCTCAGAGGGATGGCTTGCAAATTTTCCCCATTGAGTATGATGTTGGCTGTGGGTTGTCACATATGGCCTTTATTATGTTGAGGAACTTTCCTTCTATAGTGTTTTTTTTTTTTTAAGATTGGCACCAGAGCTAACATCTCTTGCCAATCTTATTTTTTCCTTCTTCTTCTCCCCAAAGCTCCCCAGTACACAGTTGCATATTCTAGTTTCAGGTCCTGCTAGTTGTGCTAGGTGGGACACTGCCTCAGCATGGCTTGATCAGCAGTGCCATGTCTGCGCCCAAGATGCAAACTGGTCAAACCCTGGGCCACCAAAGTGGAGAATGCAAATTTAACCACTCAGCCACAGGGTTGGCCCCTATACCTATTTTGTTGAGAGTTTTTATCATAAATGGATGTTGTATCTTGTCAAATGCTTTCTCTGTGTCTACTGAGATGATCACGTGGTTTTTATTCCTCGTTTTATTAATGTGGTGTATCACATTGATCGATTTGCTGATGTTGAACCATCCCTGAGTCCCTGGTATAAATCCCACTTTATCATGGTGTATGATCTTTTAAATGCATTGCTGTATTCAGTGTGCCAATATTTTGTTGCGGATTTTTGGAAGTATGTTCATTAGTGATGTTGGCCTTTAACTTTCCTTCTTTGTGTTGTCCTTGTCTGGCTTTGATATCAAGGTAATGTTGGCCTCACATAATGTGTTAGGAAGTTCTCCATCTTCCTCAATTTTTTGGAAGAGTTTGAGAGTTAATAAGTGTTAAGTTTTCTTTGAATGTTTGGTAGAATTCACCAGACAAGCCATCTGGTCCTGGACTTTTATTTTGGGGGAGGTTTTTTATTACTTTTTTAATCTCTTTACTTGTGATTGGTCTATTCAGATTTTCCATTTCTTCTTGGTTCAGTTTTGGGAGGTTGCATGAGTCTAAGAATTTACCTATTTCTTCTAGACTGTCCAATTTGTTGGCATATAGCTTTTTATAGTATTCTCTTTTAATTCTTTGTATTTCTGTGGTATCCATTGTAATTTCTCCTGTTTCTTTTCTAATTTTATTTATTTGAGACTTCTCTCTTTTTTTCTTAGTGAATTTGGCTAAGGGTTTGTCAATTTTGTTTATCTTCTCAAAGAACAAGCTCTTTGTTTCATTGATCCTTTCTACTTTTTTTTTTGTTTCAAATTCATTTTATTTCTGCTCTGATTTTTATTTCCCCCCTTCTGCTGACTTTGGGCTTTGTTTGTTCTTCTTTTTCTAATTCCGTTAGGTGTAGTTTAAGATTGCTTATTTGAAATTTTTCTTGTTTGTTAATGTGGGGTTTTATTGCTGTGAATTTCCATCTTAGGACCACTTTTGCTGCATCCCATATGAGTTGGTATGGTGTATTTTCATTCTCATTTGTTTGCAGACATTTTTTATTTCTCCTTTAATTTTCTTCAATGATCCATTTATCGTTCATTAGCATGTTGTTTAGTCTCCACATATTTGTCACTTTCCCAACTTATTTCTTGTAGTTGGGTTCTAGTTTCATAGCATCATGGTTGGAAAAGGTGCTTGATATGATTTCAATCTTTTAAAATTTATTGAGGCTTCCGTTGTTTCTGTATATATGGTCTATCCTTGAGAACATTCCATGTGTATTTGAGAAGAAAGTGTATTCTGATGTTTTTGGATGGAGTGTTCTCTAGATATCTATTAAGCCCATCTGGTCTAGCTTTAGTTTAAATCTACTATTTCCTTATTGACTTTCTGTCTGGATGACTTATCCATTGACGTAAGTGAGGTGTTAAAGTCCCTTACTATTATTGTGTTGTTGTTAATATCTCCTTTTAGATTTGTTAATAGTTCCTTTATGTACTTTGGTGCTTCTGTGTTGGATGCATATATATTTATTAGTGTTATGGCATCTTGGTGGAGTGTCCCTTTTATCATTATGTACCGCCCCTCTTTTCTCTCATTACCGGCTTTGTCTTGAAGTCTACTTTTTCTGATATAAATATGACAACACCTACTTTCTTTCGTTTCCCATTGGCTTGGAGTATTGTCTTCCATACCTTCACTCTGCGCTTGTGTTTGTCTTTAGAGCTGAGATGTATTTTCTGGAGGCAGCATATTGTTGGGTATTGTTTTTTAATCCCTCCTGCCAGTCTGTGTCTTTTGGTTGGAGAATTCAATCCATTTACATTTAGAGTGATTATTGACATATGAGGGCTTAATGCTGCCATTTTATCGCTCATTTTCCCGTGCTTCTTGTCCTGTATATTTTGGAATACCAGTTCAGTTTGGTAGTTCTCCATGATGGTTTTCTTAGTTTTCTCTTTATTTATCATTTGTTTCTCTGTTAAGATTATTTGTTTAGTGGTTACCATGAGATTTGTATTAAAAATCTCACAGATGTGATACTCCATTTTCTGATAGCCTCTTATTTCCTTAGACTAAGCCAATTCCGTCCCTACCTCTTCCCCTTCTAAGTTATTATTGTCACAACTTATTCCATCTTGTGTTGTGAGTTTGTAGTTAAAATGACAAGATAACATTTATTTTTGATGTTTTCCTTCTCTTTAGATTTCATGTTACAATTAGGTGTTTGCTAACTTGTTCAGATAGAGAGCTGCCATTTTCTGATTTTGTCTGCCTATTTATCTCCTCGCTCAAGGCTTTGTAACCCCTTTATTTTTTTTCAGGTATGAGGACCTTCCTGAGCGTTTCTTGTGTGTCTTTTTTTTGTAGGGGGAGGTGCGGGGTTTGTGGCAGTGAACTCCCTCAGCTTCTGTTTACCTGGGGAAGCTTTTATTTTTCCATCATATCTGAAGGACGTTTTCACAGGATAGAGTATTCTTGGTTGAAAGGTTTTTGTCTTTCAGAATTTTGTATATATCGTTCCACTCTCTCCTAGCCTGTAAGGTTTCTACTGAGAAATCTGCTGAAAGCCTAATAGGGGTTCCTTTGTAAGTTATTTTCTTCTGTCTTTCTGCCTTTAATATTTTTTCTTTGTCACTGGCTTTTGCTAGCTTACTATTATATGCCTTGGAGAAGGTCTTTTAACATTGATTTAGTTAGGAGATCTAATAGCTTCTTTCAGTTGTATTTTCAGCTTCTTCCCCAGGTTTGGGAAGTTCTCAGCTATTATTTCTTTGAACAAGTTTTCTGCTTCTTTCCACTTCTCTTCTCTCTCTCTGAAATACCTATAATCCTTATGCTGTATTTCCTAATTGAGTCAGATATTTCTCTAAGAATTTCTTCACTTCTTTTTAGTCTTAGTTCTCTCTCCTCCATGTGCATCACTTCCATATTTCTATCCTCCAAGCTGCTAATTCTGTCCTCCATAATATCAGCTGTGTTATTTGGGGATTCCAGATTTTTCTTTATCTCAGTCATTGTGTTTTTCATCTCCAACATTTCTGATTAGTTTTTCTTTATGGTTTCAATTTTTTTGTGAAGAAGTTCCTGATTTCATTGAACAGTCTATCTGTATTTTGTTTTAACTCATTGAGTTTCTTTGTGATAGCTTTTCTGAATTCTCTGTCATTTAGATTATAAATTTCTGTGCCTTCAGGATTGATTTCTGGGTGCTTGTCATTTCCTTCTGGTCTAGAGTATTAAGATATTTTTTTCATATTGTTTCATGACGTGGATTTGTGTCTCTGCATAGCCATAGTATTTGGTTACAGCTTCCACTTGCTTCCACTGGGTGGGCGTCAAGAGCTGTGTATTCTGAGCCTGCCACAATCTGTGGCTTGGTCACTCACGGCTGCTACTTTGCTATGATATGGATGGGTGCTCTGGCTGACCTGCTAAGCTGGAGCACCAGGTGGGGGGAGGGACGCTTTCTTCTACCTGTGCCATCCTGGGGGCTTCTCACTCTGTCCTCACTATCTACTCTCCTGAGGTGCTGGCTTGATGAAGACACCCTTGCAATAGCTTAACCACCTCTGTATGAGGCTTTCCTTCTGGCTGTGAGGGAACTTGTAGAGTGAAGGTGTTCCTGTGGAGGGCCACCCCTCCCCCCTCTCCTCTGAGAGCTGTGCACTGTTCCAGGGTTGCTGCCATTTGGCATATAGAGGAGATTTTCCTTACCTCCTTGCACTTCCTCTGGGGATCCAGCACCTCTTCCTTCAGACATATGGCTGCATAGGTCTCTCAGATGTCTTTTGTTTTGTGTGAAAGGACATATGAATAACCTTTTCATTGTATCTTAGAGGGGAGAGTGTAAGGGAAGTGCTCACTCCACCATGATGCTGATGTCACTCCTCAAATACTGTTTTGAGTTTTACTGCTCTGTGAAGTTTCATAACTGCTCTGTGAAGAAGCTAACACTATTTCTCATCTTACAGATGAAGAATCTGAGGTCTAGAGAGGTTATTTGACTTACCCAATCTCTACAGGTCCTGAGTGTCAGACCCAGGACTTGACTCAGGTCTTCTGGTCCTGAGTCCAGGGCTTTAGCTGCTACATCCCAGCTATTGCACCTTCCTTGCAATGGGAAGACTCATGAAGAAACAAGCAATTATTTGCATAAAGAAGATAAGAACTAATAATATTCTGGTACTAATTTTGATGTGACGGTGGGGGATGTCCCACATGCCACCAAGCAATTCTCAGACACCAACTGGGTATCCTACAATTCAACTCAATTCTGACACTGTCTACCTGGAAATAGCATCAGATTTCACGGTTAAGGGTTCAGTCCTACAAGACTGCCTCCCCACCCACTTCAGACCCCAGTCACAAGTCCACGTTGTCACTTGTTCTTCCAAGAACCTCCTCCTTGGGTAGGATTAATTTGTTAGAGTGGCTCACAGAACTCAGAGAAACATTTTATTTACTAGATTACTAGTTTATTGTAACTCAGGAACAGCCAGATGGAAGAGATGCGTAGGGCAAGGCATGGAGAAAGGGTGAGGAGCTACCATCGCTCTCCAAACCCCATCTTTTGGGTTTGTATAGAGGCTTCATGACACAGGCATGATTGATTAAACCATTGACCACTGAGAACTGATTCAACCTCCAGCCCCTCTCCCCTCCCTGAGGTCAGCGGATAGGACTGAAAATTCCAACTCTCTAATCACATAGTTGGTCCTGGCAATTAGCCCCCATCCTTCAGTGCTCTCCAAAATTCACCTCATTAACATAACAAAAGATACCTTAGTTGCTCTCATGGCTTAGGAAATTCCAAGGGTTTTAGGAGCTCTGTGCCAGGAACATTGGAGGAAGACCAAATATATTTTTCTTGTTATAGTTCACAATATCATAGCTAACATTAAGTGAGTGATTGCTGACTGGTTCCAGGACCCACCATCTGGATGTTGGTGATATTCTGGGTTCAGCGAACTGGTCTAAAAGATGCAGTTTGATCCCAATAATCTTTCATCTGTGTTCTCTTTCCAGGGTCACTAAAAATCACTGTTTACCATGGGGAAATGGAATGTCAGCATTCTTTTCCCTCTTCTCTGCCTTTGCTCTTACCCTTCTACTGTCTCTTTTCCACATAGCAGCTGGAATGAGCTAAAATATGTCAACTCATGATACTGCCCTCCTGAAAACCTTCCAATGGCTTCCCGCAACTCTTAGAAGATAATTCAAAGTCCCTCTCATGGCCCCTAAGCCTCTACATGGTTTGACTCCAAGACACGTCCCAGACTTCCTCCCCACTCTTTCCCTTGCTCACCTCCCTCCAACCACAGTCGCCTCCTAGCTGTTTCTCAAACACATGGAACACATTCCCTCTTTGGGGCCTTTGCATTTTCTGTTCTGTTTTCCTGGAAAACTCTTTCCCCAGATGCTGCATGCCTCACTCTTTCACTCCATTCTGGCGTCTATTCAAGTGTCTCTCAGCAAGGCCTTCCCTAACTGCCCTCTGTCATACAGCCACCCCAATGCTCTCTTTCTCTTTCCCCTCCTGTATTTTTCTTTTTGGCACTTATTAACATGTGACATTATATTATGTAATTGTTTGCTTACTTGTTTATTGTCTCCCTCCCCACCTCCACAAGAAAGTGAATTACACATGGCAGGCACTTAGTCTATTCTGTTCTTTGTTATGTCTCCAGCTCCTGGAACAAGGCCTGCCGTATAGTGGGAATTCAATATAGAGGTGTTGAATAAATAAATGCATTCTCAGTTTTCTTTCTTTTTCTTTTTTGTAAGGGATCACGGACTCTCGTCCTTAATTCACCACTTGGGACTGTAGTGAATTACTTATGCTGAAAGGCACTCTTTTCACTCAAAGTATTAACCAGAAAAATATATTGACTTCCAGCTTCTTCCTTCCTAATCTTAAGTGCCCGATTGCCTCAGCTACATTCAAGGTAGCCAAGATCCTCTGCGTCAATTAGAAATGCATGGGCTTGACCTCCAAAATGTCTATGGTCAATTCTGCCTGTTATTACCAGCTCCAGCCATCTGCTACGACTTAGCTCAGGAGTTTTCAACACGGAGTTGGTGAACCTCAATGAAATTAATGGGTGGGATTCTGGGGGCTCAAGAATCTCTTGAACTTGAGCCAGAATTGTTTGTGCATTTTTCTGGATTTTAAAGGGGACCCAATACCTCCTACAGAAGTTAAGAACTCCTGAAATAGTGGTGGTCATCACCATTCACCATGTCTTTGCCCACTCTTTGTTGCCAATATAGGGCTATTGATTAGGCAGAGGTTTGAGGAACAGCAGAGGCCTAAAGTTCTCTGTCCTCTTTCTTAAGAAGGTGTAATAGCATAAAAAAATATGGTTACTGTGAAAGTTGGCTGTAAATACTGAAGAATGAAAACCTATGATCAATCCAGCAGTTTATCTCTTTCCAGTCACCTAGAATTCTTCATGGGGAGACACACCATGCACAGTCATATATATTTAAGTCCATCCGTCCATGTATTCATTCTTCTACCCATCCACCCAAAAAGTTCCCCACAGCATGTCATTTTCAAATGAGTGAGACACTTTCTTTTTCCTTTTTAGATTCTAACCCCAGTGACAAAACTCTGTTTTCAAATACACTGTAGGTATGGCTTTCTTCCCTGCTGTCTTTAATGCAATTTTGAACTTGACCTTTAAGAATAATGCTTCTAGTAACAATTTCATAACATTGTTCAACACACTTTTGGGGGTGGTTAATATTCACCAGTGAAACTGAAAATGAAAAGAATATCCTTGCTTCTCCTTGCAATGAAAATAACTTTATGTTTCCTGTTTACTGAAGTAAGAATTGATATAAAATTCACACTTTACTAAAAATAAAAAAGTCAGTTGAAATCAATTCTAGTCTTGCCTAGAGGCCATTTCCAGACTTTTTTCAACTCCCACACATACATTTACTTTTATAAAAATGGGAGTGTACTATATGTGATTATTTTAGTGTTTGCTTTTGCATTTCATATACAATGGGCATCTTTCATTCCAAATACACTTGCATTCTTATTTAACGGCCACAGAGAATCTAATGTATTGACAAAACAATTTTATAAAAACAACCTGCCATTGATGGACATTGAGATCATTTCCTCTCCCCCCATTATCATAAACAGTGCTAGGTGAACATCCTTGTGCAAACACCCATGTGCACTTGTCTGACTATGTCTGTAGGAGATAGTCTGGGTCTTCGTCTCTTTTTCTGTAAAACAAAGAGTTGAATTGGATGATCTCTAAGGTTCCTTATGCATAAGAATCCAAATTCTGGAAGATATCTTAAGTTATAATTTGATTTTCTTGCTTTTGCATAAACGTATCTTACACAACCCAGATAGGGAAATATTTATGCTACTTTAAAAAGTAAAAAAAAAAAAAAAAAAATTAAAAATTAAATTAAAAGGAAAAAAAACCCAAACTTTTAAAGATCACTAGAGAGTCCTTTAGTAATATGTTTTAGTGCTAAATTATTACAGTTGCCAATTATCTTTTTGCCTAGTTTAAACCTGATATTGTCATGTAAATTTGTCTAATTTCACTCCCCAGTGGAGCCTCTCTAAGCCTTCTCCCTGAGAATAATGCTGTTTTTATACTTTCCAGATTTAACTGTTGAATTTTTCTCTTCTATAAATGTAATTCTAGCTCGTATTGGAGAAGAGAGGGTTTGAATTGATAAAATCCTTGGAATCATAAAGAGAGTTATTAGTTTTTCTGCCTAAATTAAAGGAGATTATATGAAACAACTACCTGTACTTTTCATTGTTCGTGTTGTGAAAGACAGAGAAAAGCTAAGGGACTGTTCTAGATTGAGAGACATGGCAACCAAATGTGATGCACCATCCTAGGTTGGATCCTGAATTCCTGCTTGGAGGGAAATTATATGAACGACATTGTTGGGCCAATTGGCAAAGTTTGAATATGGACTGTGTACGCTAACATTTCTGAATTTGATAATGTTGTTATTTTAAAAAGTCCCTGTTTCCAGGAGATACATGCTGAAGTATTTACTGGTAAAAGGGAATGACGTCTGTTGTTTATTTTCAAATGGCTCAGAAAAAACACATAAAACTGTATAGATAGAAAGAGATAGAGACAGAAATGTGATGAGCTATTAACAGTTGATGAATCCGGATGAAGGCTACACAGGTGTTCTTGTTCTATTCTTGCAACTCCTGTAAGTTTGAAATGATTTCAAAATGAAAGGCAAAAACCAAAAAAAAAAAAAGAAAAAAGCCTCTTAGAGTAGCATTTCCTTTTCTCTTCTGAGGAACATTTTCGCCTTCTGTAGTGGGCTCCCATTTAATCTGGAGTGGTGTGGGGTGAAATGTGATCAAAGATGATTAGAGCTGTAAAATTTCACTCAAATGTGAGATCAGGCTTTTTCCATTTATGTCTTATGCCAAATTTTCCATATGCTGAAAAGAAGTCAAGGAAAAGATAAAAATGCAAAAAGAAAAAAGACAAAGGCATTCAAGTGTGAAAGGAATAATGAGTTACTGTTTTCTTCAATAGTTTTTCTGTAACTTTTTATTATGAAAAACTTAAACCTACAGAAAAATAGACATACAATAAACAGTCATATATCCATAACCTAGAGTTAACAATTGTCAGTATAGTGTCACATATGATTCATTGATCATGTTTTGCTAATCCATTTTAAAGATGCCAGGACATTGTACTCCTAATACTTCAGTGGGAAGCTCTAAAAAATCAGAAAATTTTTCTTTATAACTACGACACCATTAACACACCCAAGAAGGTTAACAATAATTCCTTAATGTCATGTAATTCCTACTCGTATTCAAATTTTCTCATCTGATCCCAAAAATGTCTTTTACTGATTCTCTCAAATCAGAATCCAGTCAGGAACCACACACTGCAGTGGGTTATTGGGTATCTTAAGTCTCTTTTGATCCACAGCTGTCCCCCTCCTTCCTCTGGGCTATAACTTTTGCTCCTGTGACGAGCAAGTAATCTGTGGAGCAGATGAATAGGGAGTTTGAATAAGGCTGAATCTTTATATGTAACATGGGTTAATCATTCACAAATATTTAATTTAAAAACCAGGAGTGTTTTCATTTCTTAGAGACAAACTATTTGAATACTGTTTTGAGTGGTATTTACTATTTCCTTGAACCTCACTTTCTCATCTATATAATGGGCCTAATCATCATGCTGTCTACTCCATGGGCATGTTACAAGGATTGACAGAGTCTGTGAAAGCATTCTGTTCACTAATATGCATTTGTAAGTCAGCATTATTTTTCCAGCAGAATGACTTTTAATTTGATATTTAGCATGAGACGTTAAATCGAAACGCTGCTAAAGGCAGAGAGGAACAAGAGAAGAAAAGTCCTGTTATCACCTACTAATCCTCTTGCTCCCCTTTTTACCCCAAACATCCAAGCCCTAAACCGAAATCCATGGTCATAACTTTTAAAACCAAAGTTTCAAATATGTCATGTGGGTTCCCCGCGCCTCCCTCCAAACAACCTGAGCCTTGTACAAGCAGCTGCCAGACGTGGCCCGGGGCAAAGAAGAGGGATGCAACAAGCAGAGCTTCAGGACCGGCTGAAAGCTGTGGGCGCCAGCAGCCTGCTCTCCCACCCGTGCTCTTTCCGCCCTCCGTGCGTCAGCACCGGCAGCACACACACACCGGAGCTGACGGTGTTATTTCCTGTGTGAATGAAGGTGCAAAAGGATGGACGGATGACTGGTCGTCCTGTCACACTGGTGACACCTAGGGTCTGGCTTTATGAAACATCTCTGGTTTGCTGCCCTGCTTGGTAAGGCCAGGTTTTCGAGTGGTGCTTTCCCCGAGCCTGGGGGATGCAGGTGTGGGCATCTCTTCCTTCCCCTTTTAAACCTGTGTTTTCTGTCATTGTTGAATCTCTTTAGCTCTTCACGTCATACTGAGATTGTGGGCCCATGGGATCTCTGTGCTGGGAGGAACGTTCAGGTCATCGACACCAGCACACTGCCAATAGTAGTCAAATGTCCTTCACACTATTGCTTATTTGCAGTCAGTGAAGTGGTTATGAGCAAGACTCCCTGGGTTCAAATTTCTGGCATCTACTAGCTGTGCAATCTCACACAGATTACTTAGCTGCTCTGTCTTAGTTTCCTCATCTGTAAAATGTGGATAATGATAGTTTTTACCCCAAAGGGTTCTTGTGAAGATCAGCAGAATTAATCAATCTGTATCTGTATCTATATTTCTATCTCTGTCTCTATCTCTGTCTCTCTTTGTACTTATCTGTAAAGCACACACAGCAGTTCCTGGCTCATAGTAAGCCTTATATAAGTGTTGCTATTTGCGTGTAGCTGTCCAGCCTCCGCATAAACACCTCCAGGGATAGGAAGTCCCCAACCCATGTAGCAAGCCATTTAATCTTTGGTCATTCCAACTATCATCAGCAGCTCCTTATAATGTGTGGACTGGGGGGAGGAAGGGGACAGTAGTGCCAGAAATATACTGGGTCCTGTGGTAGACCTTTTGCATGTATTGTGTTGTAACCCTGTAGAATTATTTATCCTCATTTTATTGAGTTACATGTGACAAAACTAAAGCACATAGGATTTGGGAAACTTGCTAGAGTCAAACAATGGTTAAACGGTCCAGTTGGAGTTTGAATTGGGGCGTCTTAGGCTCCAATATCTTCAAATATTGGAAGATAACTGTCATTTTTCCATTGAGATGTTGATTTCTCACAGTGGTTGGCACCTAGTGAATTCTCAAATGATGGGAATTATTAATTTCTATCAGTACTTTGTATGTTGCCAGTGCCCTCTCGAACCATCCCTTCCCTCTTTTTTTTTCTTTGCTGAGGCAGGCTGCTTACAACATTCTCCTTTACTTGATTTAACCTGTATAAAGTATCAGTAGAGCGCTCTTGTCTCTGGACTCTGTG
The DNA here is from genome assembly GCF_041296235.1 of Equus asinus. NCBI lineage: Eukaryota > Metazoa > Chordata > Mammalia > Perissodactyla > Equidae > Equus > Equus asinus. The sequence goes on from NC_091812.1 coordinate 31,882,378, forward strand.
CCACACAGACACAATGACTCACCAGGCAGAGAGGCATTTGACAAGAGTTCCTTTTGAAGTTAGTCTCTCCTGTAGTACAGAAAGTTCGAAAGTCAGAATTCAGTCCCTTAGTGGTTCTGAGAGGTACTTCTCTTACTGCTTTTACTAGCATCATTTTTCTTCCTGAAGACTCAGAATAATTCAGTGTCAATAGGCAGTTGTTCTAACCCTCCACCAGGTACTTAGCTTAGCTCTTCTTACACATGGCCAGGATGGAGTGCTCCTGAGGCAGACTGTTCCATTTTGGAAAGCTCTTACTATTTACTTGTTTATTCAGTCATTTTTTCAACAAATATTTATTGAGAGCTGAGAACCATTGCCGTGCACTGAGCTAGGGACTGAGGCTACAATGGAAAGGAAAAACAGCAAGTTCTTCAGAAGACTAAACCAAAGTCTGTGTCCCTTGGTTTTCTACTTATTGGTGTCACTTCTGCCGTCTGGAGCAACAAGACCAGGGTAATTTCTGGTCCTCACAATAACCCTCTGTATACTGGAAGATGGTTTTCCAGTTGCCTGTGTAACTAAAATTTTTTTCTGCAAGCTTTCCTTGTAAGGGTGTTACTTTCTTTAATATTGGCAGATGACCTAAAGGTGATGAAAACAGTGGGTCCTGTTTACTTTCTCTGAGCCTCCATTTCCTTGTCTGTGAAATGAGGATGTTTATACATAACAGGTAACTGAAAATTTGAGATATGGTTACTTGTCTGAAGTAGAGTAAGTATGCGTGTGTTAATAACATTAAATAACTTTAACCGTAGGCATACAAGTACCAGGTACTCTTCTAAATGCTTCATACTTATTAACTCACTTCCTGTCATAACAACTCTGTGGGGTGGGTACTATGATTATTTCCACTTACAGATAAGGAAACAGGTACAGAGAGCTTAAGGAACTTGTGCAAAGTCACACGGCTAGTAAGTGGTATTGCTGAGACTGGAGCTGAAACAGTGTGGCTCCAGAAGCCTTGCTTGTGCATCCCTGGTTGGCAGCCATTTTTGTATCAGGAGGGGCTGAGAGAGAGACAAGAGGTGAACGCTTCAGAAGGGGAAGGGGAGTTTAGAGGCTGAACTTAGAGCCTGATCTTTGACCTTTGGTATCCTCTACTGTTTTACATAATTGCCTGCAGTTTGAAACTCACTCCCAGCTTTACAGTCTGGCCTCAAAGGGGGTTTATTTCTGTCCTGATTGTGGCACCCCGTCCATTCAGCCTCCTACTCACATGTGCTGGTTTTCTCTATACTTCATCGTGCGGTTCTTGGCAGCAAATACTAGTTTTCTTTCCTCGACACATCATTTGTTAGTTTCCTACACTGGTTCAAGTTGCAACTTACAAGCATATTTTTTCACTTAAGTGCGGTTTTCTTGGTATAGTTTGATTTCTAGCTATTTACCGCTTGAAATGAGTCTGCTAAACTAGGAAATCATAATTTCAACTCAAATCACAAAGGGATAATTTCCTTAATATATAGAGAGCTTTTACAAATCAATGAGAATAAGAACAACAGACCAGTAGAAAAGTGAGCAAAGGTTCATTTTGAACAGACAAGTCACAGAAAAGAAAATGGCTCTTGTATACCTGAAAGACACTCATCCTCAATTATTATTAGAGGAATACATTAGAGTTATGATATTTTTTTCCCATGGCAAAGATAGGTACATACCTATATCTACGTCTATATTTGGATCTACATATCTGTGTATCTGGTGATGTGTGCTGCTGGTGAGGCAATAGGTAATCCTATGTTTGCTCTCAGGAAAATACATTGGCATAGCCTCTATGGAAGACTTCAACAATTACCTATCAAAATCTTACGTAGGTCAGAGTTTTGCAAGCTGGGCACTACTGACATTTTGGGCCAGATAATTTTTTGTCCTTTGCGTTGCAGGATGTTTAGCCGCACACCTGGCGTCTATCCACTTGAGGCCAGTGGTTCCCAAATCCACAGTATAACAACTCACATGGCTTCTAGACATTGCCAAATATCCCCTGGGGGACAAAATTACCTCCAGTCAACAACCACTGGCTGAGGTTCTATATTGCTGCGTAATATCCACCCCAACCTTAGTGGCTTAAACTAACAACTACTTCATTTGCTCATGATTCTGAAGTCTGGACTGGGCTCAGCTGGGCAGGTCCTCTGCTGTTCCTGCCAGTGGTCACTCGTATGCCTGCATTTATTTGGTGGGGCAGGTGGGACTGAACTCAGCTGGGATACTGAGGTGGCTGGGTCTTCTCTCTCTCTATGACGTCTCTGGTCCTCTTTCCCAAACATGGTATCTCACTATAACGAGAAAGTGGAGGTACAGCACTCTCTCCACGTGGTTCCTCCAGCTGGGTAGCCAGATATTTACAGGGGAACTCAGGGCTTCCAAAGACACAAAAGTGAAAGCTGCCTGGCCTTCTTAAAATTGTTGTTTATTTTCAGCTAAACAGCTTTTCTACATTTCTATATCAAGTGAGGAATCTGTCTAGAAAATTCTTAAACCTTTGTAACTTCTTTTGATTTGTCTGTTACCTAGGTAAGGCCAATATAAGCAGAAACGAGGCAAAAAGTTTGCCATTGGCCTCTCCTGAGTTCACAATATTCAAAGCCCAGATTCCCTGGTCCTCAGGGCTTAACCTGACCTGGTCCTTCCTTTTTCACAACTGTAACATAAAGGATGGTCTCAGGGTTAACATCCTTTAGATCTTAGATTACCTGTCACTTCCTTGGAGATGTATTCCCTGGCCACATTATCTTAAATATCACTTGCCCCACGCACCCTCAACTCTTCGTGCAAGAGCTTTTGAAGTCTCTGCTTACATCACTCTTCCATTGTTGCATTGGGCAAAGCAAGTCACATGCCAAGTCCAGAGTCAGCATGGAAGAGGACCTCACAAGAACACGAACCCCTGGAGGTGTGGTTCATTGGGGGCCATCAAGGTAATTTCTATTCCACTCATTATTTTATTTTTTTGTACTATACATTATAATTATTGTGTTAATTTAATATATTAAAATTGTTATATTATTTTATAATTTTGTTTATTTCCTCTAGAGAGTTGATCACATCTGTTTTACCATTTGCTTGTTGGTTTACTTGGCAGTTTCCTTCTACTAAGGAGGAACGCCGACCGAAGTGCGCTGCCTTTGCTGTTGTATGCACCCTCGAAGGTCTATCAGTGTTTGTCCCGCAGGCCAACAATAAAGATTTGTTAAATAAATAACTGAGCTCTGAGTTTTTTAAACTGTATTCAGCTCATCTATAAACGGCCCTGTGTTGCTGTGACCATGGAGTGGATGGAAATTCCTCCCTCCGTTTTTAAGCACCCTGCACATTTTAATAGTGGTTTTCTGAAAACAATGCCTCAGTTTAAAGGCAATTTCTTATATCCAGATAGAATATACAATTAGATTTTTCTTTTCTTTGGTGATTTTTTCATTGTACTCTTAGAAACTTGGGATATATTTGATAACTTTTGTTAGTTTGTTTATAATAGTTCAAGGAATCTTGACCATCTTTCAAAATAGTCTCATGTTCATTTCTTTAGAGAAAAATGTAGAAATGTCACAAAAGGGATTTGTAGAATTGAGCTAGACTGATGGTAACTTCTGGCAAGTTGTTACCTGTGGGTTTTCCAATCAATGGACCGAGAGCTTCCTGGAGAGCTCTTTTGTCATCCAGATGGCCCTGAGACTGCAGGTGTTTATTTTTTCTTGTGCTTTATTTAGTTTTTAATAATAACTATAGAAAACGCAGAGAGCTTTTATACAATATACTTTGGGGAATTTCACAGCTATGAATTTATGCAGGTAAGAAGCCCCTAATCTTGCTTTTCCTTTCTAATTATGCTCCTTTGAAGAGTACGCAGGAGTCTTAATCTCTTGAGATAGAGCAGGTTTATGCTTCTTTGCTGGTTGCCTGGAAGGGAGGAACAGGAAGGAAGGGATAAAACCCAGGAGATAATGCATGATTTCAGGATATTGGTACTATTTCAAATTAAAATCTATATACATAACCAGCTTCCTCAATTGTTATACAAATTTACTATTTAAAATCTGTCAGTCCACATCTCTGAGTATTATGAAAAGGTGCGATATTTCTCATGAGTATTTCTTCAGTTTACATATATCATGCAGTCCTCATACAGCAAACATGAGACAGTGGTGGCAATACTGTGTGTATATTGGGCGTTGTATAAGAAAATCTGAATGCAAAATAAGTTACAGTTGCAACTTTTCCTAGCCGAATGGGCTCAGGCTGCTCATTTCCTTTCTCAAGGACAGTGTCCTCAACTGTGAAATGAGATGATTGGGGAAATGTCCCTTCTGGTTCTTGGGTCTGCCTGCCAGCAGCAAAGCAAAACCACTTATATAAAGATGCTTATACAGGCCCTTAAAATAGAAAAATAATAAGGGTATAGAACCTAAGAGGATTTTGTGCTAATTTTGAAGATATTGGAAGAGAATCAGGATGGGATGTTGCTTTTTTTCAGAATAAAAGGTCATGTTTTCCAATGAGAAAAAGAAAAGAGGTTTGATTCCTACTTACCTAAAAGAATTTAGAGGCTTAAAATAAGTAAATTTTTCCTTTCTCTGAAATGACTGCATCAGAATTTTAGTTCTATCAGAATTGCTTACATCATAGTTTAAAACAAGTATCCAGAGAGTTTAACTGGAAATATACAGTCTTCATAACAAGCCGATGAAGTGTGAGAATGAGGTTAGTTGGATGGAAGGACATAAGGAAAGAAAAGACGGTTTTGTAGACAGTCAGCTGCACCACAGCAGAGAAAGGCCACACTAACATTCCGTAATGTTATGGCACCAGGTCAATGGGGGAAAATTCTTCTAAGACTTCTAATTAAGATGAGGATGGCAAACAGCATATCAACACCTTCCTAGTGAGGCATTAGTCACCTGGAGAATCATTTCCACACCCATAAACCAAGTGTAACAGGGAACAAGTATGAACAGAAAAACATGATTGAAAAGTGATCTGTTCAGACCCTCATAGAATGAAACACTGTTTGTAGGAATTAGTTTCTACAGCCTGGGGGAAAACAGAAAGGGAGGACTGAGTGATAGTAGAGCCAGGTTCTGTCTTAAAAGGATTTGGAGCTGGAAAATGCATCGCAAGCAGAGGCACTAAAGTGCTGAATGCAGGCACATACTTTTTCCAAATCTTCGTATTTGTTCCTCTCTCTTCTTCTGAAGAGCTCTGCAAACTCCTTTGTCATCCACTCAGCAAGCAGTGTCATTCTGCAAACACTGTGCGAGGTCCCAAGGATTTATAAATGAATGAGATTCCATCTTGAATCTCTGAATCTTCAGAGGTCCAGTCTACCAGCTGTGAGGGAGTGGGCAGGATGGGAATGGCTGGGGGTAAGACCCATTAATAATCATGGCACAGTGTGGTAGGCTTGTAGCAGTTGTGCATACAGAGCCATCAGAGCTGAGGGGAGGCCCTGACGGACCCTGGAATGTTCACAGAGAGGGTGGCATTTGATATAGTTCTTGGGAAATGAAAAGCATAGTGGCAAATGTGGGAAAGTGTTGGGTCAGTCAGGGTACAGAATGGGGGAACTGGTGTAGAGAAGGAAGACTTATTCCTCTATGCTCTAGTTTCTTCTGGCTGGTCTAAGAATTAAATTGACATGAGACAGAATAACAGGAGAAAATCAAACAAAGGTTAGTAACATGTACACATGGGTGAAACCCTGGAAAACTGAATATCTCACCAAAATGGCTGAAGCTACCACCTTAAATACCATCTTTAGTTAAAGACAAAGGAGGATGCTGGGGTAGTGGTTTAGGACTTCAAAGGAGAGGGAGGTAATTTACATGGATATGGAAAAGCAAATGTTTGGTAAACAAATGTTTGCTGAGCCATCTCTAGACAATGGGACCAAGAGAGAACCTTGACAAAAATGGGCCTTGCTAAGCACCTTCCTGCCTATCACACCTAGAGTTATCTATGGTGACAGCTCCTTCCTGGGACAGGCCTTCTATCTTAAATTCTTGTAGGCAGTTAGGGGGAAGGTCAAAGTTTCTTTCAGAGTCTTTTGTTCTTAAAAATAATCAACCCAAAGAGATACACTTTGGGATGAAACTTCTGATGCCCCACTCTGACGTTCCAGAGTGATGGGGAAAGGGAAGCGTACACAGAGCCAGAGAGGTTTGAAAGAAAAAGGCACGTTTGGAATATGGCTGCTATTTCTTACCATTAAAAAGAAAGTTCCAGCTTCCACTAGGTGATGCTCATTATATGTTTCTCATGGCCTTCATCTCCAACCTGGATCCCAAGAGCACTCAGTTTTCTATCCCCACCAAAAAAGTTATTGGGGTGTAACCTGATATAAGATTCCACTTTAGCCAACCATGGAGGACTAAAGAAGAGGTGACCAGAGGCAATTTGCTGAGCACTTGTTAGGTGTGAGCTAAGCCCCTTACATTATTACCGTATTTAATTCTCATAATGACTTCATGGGCTAGGTACTATCACTATTCCCATTTTTAAATGAAGAAACTGAGCACAGAGAGGCTGAGCATCTTGTCCAAAGTTATACAGCTAGTGGGCAATGGACTGTGGTTCTAATCCAGGCAATCTACCCAAAGGACCTCAACTCCTAGCCAGTGTGCTATCCTGCCTCAAGACTGAGCACTGCCACCACCAGGAAAGATAAAAAACAAAAAAACCCTACATCAGAAGAGCGTCCCACTCATCTCCTCATCTAGAACAGCATAATGGTGAGGGTGTCGCATACCATGTGAGTGGGTGAGATGGAGATGCTCGGACCAGATCTGCCTCCAAGGGAGGACATGTTGCCAGTTCTGAGTGCTGTCAACAGCTGGCCCTTCCGGGGGACTGCCTCAGCTGCTGAGTCACATTCCCCAAGGTCATTCGACTTCCCATTACGGGCAACATCCAGTGCCTGAGTCAGGAAGCTATATAAAGGTCCAGCCATCTAGGCCTAATAATCCTGAAGGGCCATGCCAGCTCCAGGGCCTCCGAGGGGGTGGGAGGGAAGGGATCGGCCGAGCCTGTTGTCGGGTCCACATTGAAGCTCCAATTCTCCCTCTGCCCCGTGCTGCTTCCTATCCCTCCCTCCACAGATGTCAATCCCCTGGGCATTCCTTAATGAACATCCTGCCACTCTGTGTCAGAGCCTACTTCCCTGGGAACCCAATTGGTGACAACAGCAATTCCACTGACCAGAGAAGTTTGTGGCATCTCAGTTTGTTCTGTCCCTTTGTAACTTCCTTTCACATTAGTTTCCTTCCGTTTCTCATGTTCCAGATAAATAGATAAGAGTTTATAAAATTCTCAAAGGAGGGCTACACAAAGATTCAATCCTCCCCCCCTTTTTTGTGAAAAGGCTTTATTTAGAGCAGTTTTAGTTTCACAGCAAAATGAAACACAAGGTACAGAGAGTTCCCTAAATCCCTTCCCCGACTCACGCACAGCCTCCTCCACTATTAGCATCCATTTCCCCTGGTTTTGGTAAGAGTTATAGGTGATGGAGGCAAGACCTTTTTAAAACCAAAACTTTCATTAAAACAGTTTACAGTCATGTGTCATTTAACAATGGGGATATGTTCTGAGAAATGCGTCCTTAGGTGATTTCGTCATTGTGTGAACATCATAGAGTGTACTGAAGGGGAACAAAATTTGCTCCCCCCTCAAACGTGTCTCTTTAACCTGAGAACTGTTTTAGACTGATCATTTTTAAGAAACAAAAGACACAGAAAGTTTTTCTTGTTATCTCCCCCTTAACTGCCTAAAAGAATTCAGATTAAAAAACTGTCTCAGGAAGCAAGCCGTCACCTTAGCATAACATGAACTAGGTGGTAGACAGGGAGGAACCTAGAAAAGCCTGTTCGTTGGGCTCCCCTCTGTGTTATTCTGTTTCTCTGTGGCCAAACACTTGTTTGCCAAAAGTTTGCTTGTTTTCACCTACCTGTGAATTGCCTTCCTCCCCTTTGAAGTCCCTGACTCTCCCCACCCCCAACATCTTCTTTTGTTTTTAGCTGATGATAGTATTTAAGGTGAGGGCTTTGGCCATTTTGGCAAATTACTCAGTTTTCTGGGGTTTCTTCCACGTATACACATTATTAAACTTTGGTTTTGTTTTTCTCCTGTTAATCTGTCTGATGTTGCTTTAATTCTCATATGAGCCAGAAGAAGCTGAAAGGGTAGAGGAAAAGTTCTTCCTCCCCTATAGTACTCACACAATCTTAGAGGGTACAGTCTACCACACACTTAAGCTATATAGTACTAACCTTATGCGACCACTGTCATCTACGCAGACCATCATTGGCTGAGACATTGTAATGTGGCACATGACTGCATATGAATTTTTAATTGTTATTTTTAATGTTTGAGTGGTTGGCAAACTTTATTCTGGCAGGCTCCTGAAACTTTCTCAGTCGCAGTGTCCTCATCTCTAGAATTAGAATAATAATTATTGAGAGGATTAAATTAGATAATATGTTCCAACTCCAAGCAAATTGTCTGGAACTTAATTAAAACTCAGAAAATGGGCATTTTTGTGTAAAGTGGCATTACACAGGCCACAGGGTATATTTGTTTCCCACGACTGCTGTAACACATTACCACAAACTTGGTGGTTGGAAACAACAGAAATTTATTCTCTCATGCTCCTGGAGGTCAGAAGTCCACAATCAGTTTCAATGAGCTGAAATCAAGGTGGAGACAGGACTGTTCTAACTCTGGATGCTCTAGGGGAGCATCCTTCTCTGCCTCTTCCAGCTTCTAGTGGCTGCTGGCATTCCTTGACTTGTGGCTGCATCACTCTAATCTCTGCCTCCATGGTTACATTGCCTTTTCCTCATCTGTGTGTGTCAAATCTCCTCTTTGGCTTCCTTTTAAAAGGATACACATGACTGCAGCTGGGTCTACTCTGATAATCCAGGATAATCTCCCCAATGCAAGATCCTTAATTTAATCTGTAAAGACCTTGTTTCAGTATAAGGGAACATTTCCAGGGTCTACTGATTAGGATCTGATATCTTTGAGGGGCTATTTTTCAGCCTACCACACATGATACAGTTCCTGCCCTGTCTTTATAAGGCATAGTCCTAAATATTTCATCTTTAGACTGCTAAAATAGCCCTTTATCTCTTCATTTGTCATTCGAAACCATCTGTCTTACAAAGCAAGCCTCAATAAATTGAAGAAAATTGAAATAATATCAAGCATATTTTCCAATCACAATGGTATGAAAATAGAAATCAACTATAAGAGAAAAGCCAGGAAAGTCACAAATATGTGCAGACTAAACAACATGCTACTAAACAACCAGTGAATCAATCAATCAACCAGTGAAAGGAAAAATCAAAAAATACCTAGAGACAAAGGAAATAAAAACATACCAACTCTTATGGGATGCAGCAAAAGCAGTACTAAGAGGGAAATTATAGCAATACAGCCCCACCTCAACAAACAAGAAAAATCTCAAATAAGCGATCTTACACTATACCTAAAAGAATAAGAAAAAGAAGAACAAACAAAGCCCAAAGTCAGTAGAAGGAAGGAAGTAATAAAAATCAGAGCAGAAATAAATGAAATAGAGACCGAAAAAAAAAAAATGGAAAGGATCAAGGAAACTAAGAGCTGGTTCTTGGAGAATAAAATGGAAAGGATCAAGGAAACTAAGAGCTGGTTCTTGGAGAATATAAATAAAATTGACAAACCTTTAGCCAGATTCACTAAGAAGAAAAGAAGACTCAAATAAATAAAATCAGAAATGAAAGGAGAAATTACAGTTGACACCACAGAAATAAAAAGAATTATAAGAGAATACTGTCAAAAGCTATATTCCAACAAATTGGATAACCTAGAAGAAATGGATAAATTCTTAGATTCATACAACCTCCCAAACTGAATCAATTAGAAATAGAGAATCTGAAATGACCAATCACAACCAAAGAGATTGAAACAGTAACCAAAAGACCTCCCAGAAAACAAAAGTCCAGCACCAGATGGCTTCTCTTGAGAATTCTACCAAACACTCAAAGAAGATTTAATACCTATCCTTTTCAAACTATTCCAAAATATTGCAGAGGATGAGATGCTTCCTAACTCATTCTATGAGACCAACACTACCCTGATACTAAAGAGAACACAAAAATGGGAAATTACAGGCCAATATCACTGATGAACATAGATGCAAAAATCCTCCACAAAATATTAGCAAATCAAATACAACAATACATTAAAAGGATCATATACCACAATCAAGTGGGATTTATTCCAGGGATGCAAGGATGGTTCAACATCCACAAATCAATCAATGTGATACATCACATTAACAAAATGAAGAATAAAAATCACATGATCATCTCAGTAGACGCAGAGACAGCATTTGACAAGATTCAACATCCATTTATTACAAAAACTCAATAAAATGGGTATAGAAGGAAAGTACCTCAGCATAATAAAGGCCATATATGACAAACCCACAGCCAACATCATACTCAATGGTGAAAAACTGAAAGCTCTTCCTCTAAGAACAGGAACAAGACAAGGATGCTCACTCTCATCACTCTTATGCAGCATAGTACTGGAGGTTTTGGCCAGAGTAATTAGGAAAGAAAAAGAAATAAAAGGGATATAAACTGGAAAGGAACAAGTGAAACTCTATTTGCAGATGACTTGATTCTATATAGAGAAAACTCTAAGGAAGCCACCAAAAAACTATTAGAAACAATCAACAACTACAGCAAAGTTTCATGGTACAAAATCAACTTACGAAAATCAGTTGCATTTCTATACACTAACAATGAACTAGCAGAAAGAGAAATAAAGAATACAATCCTGTTTACAATTGCAACAAAAAGAATAAAATACCTAGGAAGACATTTAACCAAGGAGCTGAAAGACCTATACAATGAAAACTATATGACATCATTGAAAGAAATCGAAGAAGACATAAAGAAATGGAAATATATTCCATGCTCATGGATTGGAAGAATAAATATAGTTAAGATGTCCATATTACCAAAAGCAATCTACAGATTCACTGCAATCCCAGTGACATTCTTCATGGAAATAGAACAAAGAATCCTAAAATTTAAATGGAACAACCAAATAACCAAAGAAATCCTGAGAAAAAAGAACAAAGCTAGAAGTATCACTCCCTCACTTCAAAATATACTACAAAGCTATAGTAATCAAAACATCATGGTACTGGCACAAAAACAGATACACAGATCAATGGAACAGAATTGAAAGCCCAGAACTAAAACCACGCATCTACGGACAGCTAATCTTCAACAAAGGAGTCAAGAATATACAATGGAGAAAAGAAAATCTCTTTTCTTTTGTGGTGCTGGGAAAACTGGACAACCATATGCAAAAGAATGAAAGTAGAACATTATCTTATCCATACACAAAAATTAACTCAAAATGGATTAAAGATTTGAATGCAAGACCTGAAACCATAAAACTCCTAGAAGAAAACAGGCTGTACACTCTATGACTTTGGTCTTAGCAGTATCTTTTTAAATACTATCACTACTCAGGCAAGGGAAACAAAAGAAAAAACAATCAAATGGGACTCCGTTAGACTAAAAAGCTTCTGCACAGTAAAGGAAACTATGAACAAAACAAAAATACAACCCACCAACTGGGAGAAAATATTTGCAAATCATATATCTGACAAGGGGTTAATTTCCAAAATATATAAAGAAACCATACAACTCAACAACAACAAAATGAACAATCCGATCAAAAAATGAGCAGAGAATATGAACAGACATTTTTTCAAAGAAGATATACAGATGGCCAACAGGCACATGAAAAAATGTTCAACATCACTAATTATGAGGGAAATGCAAATGTGGGAAACTGGCCTACAATAAAATATCACCTTGCACCTGTCAGAATGGCTATAATTAACAAGACAAGAAATAACAAGTGTTGGAGAGGTTGTGGAGAAAAGGGAACCCTCATACACTGGTGGTGGGAAAGCAAACTGGTGAAGCCACTATGGAAAACAGTATGGAGAGTTCTCAAAAAATTAAAAATAGAAATTCCATAAGATCTAGCTATTCCACTACTGGGTATTTATCCAAAGAACATGAAATCAATAATTCAAAAAGATATATGCACCCCTATGTTCACTGCAGCATTATGCACAATAGCCAAGATGTGGAAGCAATCCAAGTGCCTATCAGTGGATGAACTGATAAAGATGTGGTGTATATATATATACAATGGAATACTACTTAGCCATTAAAAAAAGACAGAATCATCCCATTTGCGACAACATGGATGGACCTTCAGGGTATTATGCTAGGGAAGTCAGTGAGAGAAAGACAAATACCGTATGATTTCACTCATATGTGGAAAATAAACAAACACATAGATAAGGAGAATGGATTAGTGGTTACTAGAGGAGAAAGGGGTGGGGGGAGGGTGAAAGGGATAAAAGGGCACATAAGTATGGTGATAGACAAAAACTGGACTGTTGGTGAACACGATGCAGTCTATACAGAAACTGAACTATCGTGATGTACACCTGAAATTTACACAATGTTGTAAGCTAATATCACCCCAATAAAATAAATAAATAAATAAAAACTCATTTGCCTTATTTTAAGACCCTTCCTTTCTCTCCCAGAAGGCAATGTGGCTCCCAAAGTTGGGTAAGGTTTTTTTAAGGTCGCAGCACCAGACCGTGTTGCTATTTTGGCATCTTTCCAAGGTTTTAATTAATTCAAGGATACATTCTAGCATTTTTTCTCAGACTTATTATTCCAGGCACCTCTAATTCAGTAGGTTGCGGTGGGGTCTGGGAATCCAAATTTTTCAAAGTGCCCCCGGGTAATCTTATCATCACCAAGATTTGGAATCATTAATTTCTACAAAGCCCTTAACCAAAACCCTCGAAGTAGGGAATTCCCCTTCCCGCCTGCCCTGTGTGTCGTGGTTACATGACAGAGTTTTTATTAAAAGGGTGGGGGGAGAACCGACAAAAAATCGCAACCCTGAAAGCTGAACAATCCTATCTGTACAGTATTCACTGAGAGTTCCCTAGCGGGAAAACTTCCAATTCCGAATTAAATAGAGGATGATGACGACCAGGATTTGGCAGTCCTGCTGCTGTCACTAGCTCGGGACCTCGTGGGTCTGACTGATCAAGCCCGGGCCGCGCCCTCAGCTGGAGCCAAAGCTTTTCCAGGATGAGAGCGGCTCCAGCAAGGGGCGGGGTGGCGGCCGTCAGGCTACTCCAGCCGGTGGCGGACATCCATAGAGAGGTATTTCCAGAGAAAGCCGAACTTTGGGGTGGGCGGGGGAGTGGCCTGGGGCGCCACTCCTGTAAGCGGCAGCCACTCCAGAGTAGCGCGGGCAGGGGGCGTGGGGAGAGGTAGGTATATTTATTCAGCATGACAGGGGCGTGTTAGGTCCGCTCAGAGCCGCCAGAGGAGCTATCCTGAGAAACGGCGAAGAACCCAGCGCCCGTGTTGGCCAGGTGGGGGCGGCCGTGGTGCGTGCGGTGGTGGGAGTTGTGGAAGTCCCTTTGGGGATGATAGGGCGCAGAGTCAGGCTCAGCCGCGAGCGATGAAGGTGCAGTGTCCAGCTCAACTGTGGGGTCATGGGGCACAGTGTTAGGCTAAGCCGGGAGATGACTGGGGCGTAGAATCAGGTTCAGCCACGAGCTCTGAAGGTGCAGTGTCCGGTTCAGCCGTGAGGTGACGGGGGCGCAGTGTCAGGTTCTGCTGGGAGTGACGGCAGGGGCTCAGAGTCAGGCTCAGCCAGGAGGTAATCGAGGCCCAGAGTCAGGCTCAGCTGCGGGCGATGGGGGTGCAGAGTCAGGCTTAGCCAGGGGGCGGTGAGGGGCGAAGGCTCAGGCTCAGCCAGGAGGTGATGGGGGCGCAGGCTCAGGTTCATCCGGGCCGGATGCGCGCGGCGCGGCACAGGTAGGACTTTGCAGCAGCAGCTGGGGACGCTGGGTGGGGGCCCTGCCCCAGCCGCGGGGCGCTCGGGGGCCGGTCCTGTGCTCCGCAGAGAGAGGCGCTGAGCCCCGGCGGCCAGCTCGCGCGGAGCTGGGCGGCGGGAGGAGCCCTGCGCGGCCACCGCCTCCTCCGGCCGCAGGCTCCTCCTCTCCCCCCGCCTCCGTCGGCGCGCCCGCCCGCCCAATCCGCAGCCCTCGGCCCCGCAGAGCCGGGCAGCTTGTTTGGCCGGCGGAGGCTGAGCGCGACCCTAGCGAGCCGCGGCGCCCGCCGACCAGGGACAAGCGCGACTCCAGCGACCCTGCTCCGCCTCCCCATTGTCGCGGGACGCTCCGGCCCGCGCCCTCCTCCTTTTCCTCCTCCTCTTCCTCCTGGAGGGGAAGGAGCGGAGAAAGCCAAGCGGCTGCTCCGGGAAAGAGTGAGCCGAGGCCCCTGTCCCTGAGGCTCGGGGCTGGAGGAGGAGGAGGCGGAGGCGGAGGGAAGTGCGCGTCACTCCCGGGAGGAGAGTGTTTCACCTCCAGGCAGAGGCTGCAGCTGCCAGTTGCGTAAAAGCAGCAGCGGCGGCGGCGGCGGGCGCCGGGCGCCGGGGCTAGAGGGACTCCTTGGCCATGGAGGGAAGATCCGGACCCGGGGACGCCAGGAGCTCGGCTCCGTTTCTCTGGACCGCTGTGTAGGCACCTGAATTAGCCGACGCTAAGCGGGGGCGGGGAAGGTAAGAAACGACGGGGCCACGCGCTTTCCGTCCCGTCTCCCTTGTTGCCTGTTGGGGGCCACTGCGAGGACGCAGGCAGCTGTCCCCCGGCACCTTCCCGGCTCCTGACGGCCTGGCTTTTGGGCATTTCTGCCGAAACGGAAAACATCCTCCCGGCCCCCGCAGCACCCTCTGCGCTCCCCCCGCGCGCCTCTTTCCCGTCTTTGGATTAGGAGTAACGAGACTCCCCCGGAGTGAGTCCTCTGCGTAAGAAAGGGTCTTTGGGAACCAAGTCTTGATTTCTTTCTCTCCCTCTCTCTTTTCATTACGTTTACGGGAGAGGGAACAATGGACCTTTGAAAGTCGGTGTGAACAGCCTTAAACTTTCTGGAGAGGGCTGCGGTGGGGGAATAAACCCCACAGGAAGCCGTCTACAGTGAAAGGTTGATGGAATGTGCATTGCAGAGTCTGGGCTTCAGTGCGCGCGCGCGTACGCCTTCGGGGTGATCTTTGTCTCTTTACTATTCCCCTGGGTTGGGGGGGCCCTCCGCACCCCACCGCCACGCCGCTTTCTGTTAGTTAAGCTAAGGCGAGGCTTGAACATCGCGTGCAGCCTTGTTTAAAGCTGGGGAAAGCCTTAGCCCTGGACCCCACTCCCAGCTTTCCTCTGCAGAGTTGGGAGGTCTTGGCAGAGGAGGGGGTCCCGCTCTGTGAGGACCCCAAAGTGCAGCAGTTAATGCTAGTTGCTCCACCCCTTGCAATAAAACCAAGGTCTTGACGTCCCTGGATGCTCTCTGCTGAGGGTTGATGAATGTCACCAGACCGCGCAATGGAGCGGAAACTACTCAAATTCTCCGCATAAGGTTAAGAAAACAGACTTTGATATATATCTCCTTTCATCAGGCAGTAGGGGTTAAGGATAGAGTGCTTAATAGTTTTAAGAACTTTCCTTACACGCAAGAGCCGCTCACTGGCTGCTGTTGACTCTCCTTGTTTCCGTGTGACAATGTGATGTGATCTTGCATAATTGCACGTGTGAAGGGTGTGCAGCTGTTTTCGAGAGAAGAAAGTACGAAGTGAGAGGAATTTAGAGGAAGGGGGATGGAGGGAGGTTTCACCTGAGCGGAGGGAGCCCCCTGTACCTTTGATGAGCTATGCAAAGGGCTCTTTTGAGTTTGCATTTCTGGGCAAAGCAGAAGAAAGTGCAGTAGGCACTTCCTCTGCTTGGTAAACATTGGGTAGCACCTTAGGGCGTTTTATCCTTTACATTGAAATCACTCCCCTCAGCTTTCTGTGTACCTGCCCTGCAGAATCTGTGTGTGGGTGGGTGGGTGGAACTGGAAGTCTGCTGGCTTTCCCTTCAGTCCACCTGATGCTGTTTTAGCTAATGAATGGGTTTACAGGCTCAGAAAATTAAGATTAGAAGTGAGTTCTGTGTCATCACCTGTTCTGCTTTAACAGCCTGTGTGAATGAGCGAGCAAGCCGGCTGAGGACTGGTCACTGTGTGTGTGAACAGGGAAGTCACGTCGCTAAATTCTTACATGGTGCTTGTTTAGATTTCCTTTGTCATAGCTCATTGTTTGAGTAAAGTCTCCTTTCTTGATCTAACCTGTAACCCATAAATTTTCAGAAGTCTTAGATTTCACAACAGGAAAACAGTTCTAATAGACCGAATCAAACCTGTTCTCAAACAGCGATCTTGGAAAGGAAGACAAAGACAGTAAGGTAGTCTTGTGGGCCTTGTGGGTAGTCATGTGAAGCTGAAAGGCTACTACTTACTAGCTATGCACCTCTGGGCAACTTCTGAACTTGAGGATGATGAATCACACTTCAGAAAGAAACTTTAAATGATCACTATCAAATTCACAGTTTTAAACTCACATGGGATGCTGTATGTAAATGTGGACCTTGTAAAGTGCTGTAAAATATTTGTGAGTAGTGCATCATCCATCCACCCCCTCACTCACCATCCATTCAACTAACAATTCTTAATCACCTGTTGTGTGTCAGGCCCTCTAGAAGCAACCCGAATGTCCACTTTGTGGAGTGTTCTTGCTGGTAGGAAGAAGGAGTTGGCTGGAATGGTTGAAGCTTGGGGGGTCCCAGGGAGTGAAGATAATCTGTGTGGTGGCTTTCATCTATGAAGAAAGATAAGACAACCTCTGCTGTTGAAATGAGTCTAGCCAGGGAGAAAAGGAAATGAACAGTTAGAAGGCCCAGTAAGTATGTAAGTGTTTGGGGAGTTACTCATAGAATGCTTTAAGAACCCAAAGGAGGACCAGATTGGGGATTGTGGGGGAAGCAATTTTATGAAAAATAAAATTTACAATATCAGACAAAGTAGTAGGGACTTCTGAAAACTGGTGTCGGGGTTCCATCTTGACATGTAAAGACTGGAGGACTTGAAGTCAGATTGAGTCTAAAACAAGACTGACAATTGCTAAAAATTTGCTGTTGGGCATATTCCCTAATTCTCCACACATTGTTTCTTCATCTGTAAAATGATTTCAAAAATACTTGATGGAATTCTTTGAGGGCTAACCTTGATTTAACTTGCTATGTCTATGATAAAGTACAATACAAGCTGCCACTGTTTGGTATCAAAAGGTACTTTCAGAATCTGTTCTTTTTAAAGCTGTGAACAGACACAGATCATAACTTTGTGTACCTGGTGTCAGTCACAGATTTTTATTTTTTCGGCCCTTTCCAGAGTGTTCTGAACCTCGCCTTGACTGCAAGTCTGCAGACTTTAGCTTAGCTATTGTCAAATGGCATTCCACACTTGTTCAGACATCTTCCCATCCCAGCCACAGGAAATCTTTTCATGGCGTTGAGCTTGTGAGCACTAATTAGCAGGCTGGCCTGTCTGGTGCAGTACATCAATTGAGAAGGGCTTGTCTGGGTCTGTACTGTAAGTTCCCTACTCTGCTCTCTGCCTCCCAAGTCAGGCTAGCCCTTCTGCTTTCTTCTCTCCTAACAAGATGAATCTAGAAAAGGAAAAAGAAAGGAAGAGAAAAGCCATGCATCTGCGTTTTTGAGACCATGAAAATCACCCTTACTAATTTTCTCCGTTTGTAAAGAGGTGTAATTTTCAACTACCCTGTTAAAGAGAGGCTGTTCTCTTAGAAGCAGCTGCTGCTGTCTCGGGGAAACTCGAGTCTGTAGGCAATACTTGCTTTAATATACTTGCCTTAATTCTCCACTAGAAATGGACTTAAGCTCATCTGACATTTTAATAAATTGCCTTTGAAAGAAATCTATACTCAGATATTTAAAGCTGCCGTGTTCAATGTGACTTTGGAGGGGAGGGCGGTGTGAATGTAAATCAGTTTTCAGGACTGTACTACATATGCTGAATCTTAGCATGTAGTTTGAAAGGGCCTTAAAAACAATATTAAAATGAAGTTGAGGCCCAGAGAGGCTAACTAATTAGGTAAGGTCATATAGTAAATTAATGGCTTAGCACGAATAAGAATCTCTTTGTCCCTATTTACACCCAGCCATTTTTTTCCTCCCATATTCTCTAACTTGTTTCTGTTTAGTTTTGTTAGCAGTTTAGTTATTTTAATGTTTTAATGGTGAAATAATTTGCAAATGGGCTTAGAAACCCATTGCACCCAAGTTTAAGGCGACAACATACCTTCTTTTTAGTCTGGGAGAAGTTACGCATGATAGGGTGAACACAGTGGGGTGATGTTACTTGTAATAAATTTCTGTTAAATGAGGAACTAACTGTAAAAAAATAATCTTAGCTTTACTTGCATTTTCTATATAAATAGTACACAAATTTAAAATATTGTAGAAGTGTACATTTTTTAAAAGGTGTAAGTTCCTGGAAATATTATTCAGATTTGGGTTATGAATTGCATTAGAAATATGTCTGCGGGTTCTTTTGTTTTCCCTGTACTCGCTTTGGGAAGCCTTTAATGTTAGTTGTCAGGAACTGTGTTCAGCAAATATTTTATTGCATTCCTAAGATACGCAGGGCATTGTGCTGGTTGCTGTGAGCAATACAAAGATGAGCAAGGCATAGCGTCCTTATTAAAACGACTCCTTAAAAAAAGTGAAACAGACTGGGCAGCTGTGGATAACTTAAAACACAGAATTGGTATCGCCCAACAAATCAGTCCTTTGATCTAGGAGGCAATTCTGCTTTGAAATTGTTATTATTAGACTAACTTTGTAATTATATTCCTGACAAGACATTTCCTTACTTGGTGACAAGTGATAAATCTTTTACATTTATTTTATCAGGGCTCCATCTTAGTTTGGACATTAAGTAAAAATTTGGCAACATTTGATGAGACTTTATAGTATAAAAAGTTTGCCTAGGAGAACTTGTAGCAGTCTTAGCTTTAATATACTTAAAAGGAAAAAAAGTGGCATAACACTGCATAGATCTGTGTTTGGAACATTGTTGCCTAAAAGGGTTACAATTTAAGACAATCCATATTGAGCCATTGACAAAAGAATTGTCCTAATTGACTCTGAGTTTGATGTATCTTAAAACGTATGACTATCCACTGCAAACTAGATGTCCTGGTCATGTCTGATTACTGAGTCTCTCCTAGAGTGAAATTGTTATTGATTTGGGGGCTCTTGCCCAATTATTGGCTTGTGCTTGCAGACTGCAAGTCTGCTGTGGTCACAATGGTGTCCGCTAATGGTGACTCACTTCCCTGAAGGATATTTTTTTTTACATACGATGAGGGCAGAAAGTTAATTATTAACATTTTAGGGGTTGGAAAGATTAAGTTTAATACAAGGACAAGTGCCTAATTACTGTTTCAGAAAGAATGAGAAAGTCATTAAAAAAACTCTGGTAAAAAAACCCAAAACACAACTATTTTGGCTTATAATTTTTTTCCTAGTTTTGTTGAGATATAATTGACGTATGGCAGCGTTAAAGTGTACAAACATTGTTTTTTTAATACCACCAGTGCCACCAGTATAAAATCAACTTTGTATGAGGATTTCAAAAATATTATACTTCATTATTGAGAAAGATGTGGCTTTAATGGCTCAAGAGGTGCTTGCTGATAGCCATTCTCCAGCCATCCTGTGGTATACTCAGACAGAAATGAAGTGCTAGTAATGTGGAGGAGCTAGCAGTTTGATGGGAAATGGGCTGTGTATGGTGGGTTAGCTGAAAAGGCCAAATGAGAGATGAACTGTCTTCCAGCATGTCTTTTGATTAACGCGATGTTTAACGTTAATGATGTCTTTTGATTAGTGTGAATTGCTGCTTTCCCAAGTGCCCGTGCTGATTTTGACACTGCCTGTCTTTACCATATGGCCACCCTTCATGATGTCTGGTCAGCTCCTGGATAACTTTCCCAGGCTGCCTGGTGACCATGTTGTCTGAGCCTGGCTTTAACCTTAAAGCATGTCGTCTTTCTCCCTGTTTGGGTTTGTGGCACCTGAGCTCATCGTGCAGCCCGTTTGCCTGTCCTGTGGCTGCTGGCTGTATTCTGTCGCTGGCCAGTTATGCAAAGTCCAGCCACAGCTCTGAGTAATTGCTCATTCATTGGGGGTCCTGCCTTTTGACTCTCGGGCACCCCTGAGTTTTGATGAACATCATGGAGACTGTTGAGGAGCTGTAATATGGTCCCTTTGGTAGGAGGGTTTCACATGCCCCAGGAGGACAGGGACTATGACTAATTTGTATTTTGGCCAGGAGCTCATCTCCAGGTGACACTCTGCCTGACAGCCTTCCAGAGAATATGAAGACTGTGTGAGTCTGTTTTCCTCCCATATTGGTCATTGTTGGACAGTGTGTTGTCATTTTAGTGGCAGAGTTTAGTGGCAGATTTTAGTTCACACACACAAAGGGAGCTGTTCGTAGTAGTCTGATGTATACATTTGGGAAAGTAAGTTTGCCAGGGCTCTTGAAAATTTAAACTCTCTTCCATTCGTAGGGATTTAATAAACTCAGGCCATCACTTCCTAAGACCCACCAGCCCAGTGTCCTTGCCCCAACATGCATTGCAATTAATTGTTTATTTGTGTCGTCTCCTGCCCTCGACACTGGGCTTTGAGCTCCTTGAAGGCAGAGATCATGTATATTTTTTTTTTGCACCACTAGGTCCCTATCATCTAGCAGAGCTCTTGTCCCATAAGAGATGCTCAAACCTGAACGTACTCCCTGTTTGGCAAGGCTTTTCTCTCAGAGGTTGAAACTGTATAAAAAATAGGCCATGTGTGGTAGGTAAAAGAAATAGTACATTTGGATTCTGGTACGGGCCCTGCTGTGAATAGAAACTTTACTTTGATGCTGGATTGAGTAGCCCTGGATCACTCCACTCTGGGCATCTCATTATTTATCTGGAATATTTCCTAGTTTGAAAGGCATGTCAAAACATACTCATTAGATGTTTCCTACTGTCATTGCATTTTGATTTCTGGATATCACTAGAATCATGAACTTCTGGCATGTCTGTGCTTATTTATCAAACACGTCTCTGTTTCGTTTTCTTTTTTCCCACCTTTCAACATTCTCCCAACATAACTTTCTTGGGTCTTTCTTCTTGAGAAGTATTTGAAAGCTTTGTCCCTGGCACTCGGCAGAGAATGCAGCCCACAGGCAGCTCTGCCCTTTGCTGTAACCTTCATTAAATCAGCCTCCCTCAGGTCAGACTTTGGTTTTGGTTCTTTCTTTTGAAGGCCAGCTGCAAGGCTGATGACATGCCTGCGCCTGCCATTGTGTGCCTCTGCACAGCCATCCGTCACTGTCAGCAGCTTGGGAGCCTCTCTGCTGTGTCCTCCCGGCCCTTGGGGAACAAGGGCGAGGGGGGACGGTCTAAGGAGGATTGGGAGGGAGAAGAGAAAAGAGAAGAGCCTTTCAATAGAAAGAATTGAGGATAAAAAAGAATCTGAGGAATAATAATTGGAAAACAAGAAACAGAAGTGAAGAGCAGAGGACTGGTGGGTAAAATGACCCTCTCCTTCGTTCTCCCATTTTCCAAGTTGAAGAATGATCTGCCTCCAGTTTTGTTTCTCCTTTAGATCTTTGCTTCCATCCAGGGCCCTGTGTACTTTGCTTTTATTTTCCTTTTGATTGGGCAACGAGTGTTCGATATTCTTCATCATCCCTTTCTCCCCGTTGATCTGTAAGTCTGTATTTATCCTCCCTTTGTGTCTCTTTTGTTGCCTGTGATAATGTTCACCAGCCTTTTCGCTGTATCAGCCATCTTGGCTTTAGGGTCACGAACTGCGTTTTGTGGATACGCTTACCAGATTTGAAAAAGACAAGATGAATGAGTATATTTGGTGGCAGAAAAATCAGACGCTGTCTCCTGTACCTTACATAAATGAGAGGAGTATAAGAATGAATGAAAAATATTCCTTAAATGTTACTTATTTAACTTTAAAATGGGAAAGTGTTAACTTGATTTACTTTGGACATTAGATATTATAAATAAAGACTCCTTGTTTTGAGGAATCCATGTTTTAACAGGAGATTCAGTATAATTTGTGGAGGATCTATCCACTTTAGTGAAATTGTAGCTAATGTGTTAATCTGAATTCCTTAAACACAGACTCATAAGCATTTATTCTTTCATTGTTTTTGACATAAACAAATTCTTAGTATTTTCAGTTAATTTTTCTTTTCCAGGGATGTACTATTTTCTGACTATAGTTTTCTAGCAAAGAGGGTGTAGCTTAACCAAAAAGTGAATTTCTAAGCGTGGGGGGGGGAGGGAACAAACATCTAACTTTAATACTCCAATTCAAATGCATAGTGGCAAAAAAAAACCCCCACTCTTTAGTAAATTTAGTCTTTTTAGGACTACATACTTGAAGTGTTCCTTATAATTTCTCTGTATTATATTTTAATAGAGTTAGCATATATTGAGAGAATTATTTCCTTTGAGGGAGGAGATAGTGTGAACAATACATGCTACCAAACTAGAAGTCTGGTGTATATTGGTGTTTATGTGTAATAGTAGCTTAACTTGTAAGAATATCATTCCACATGTGCATCTCAATTGACCAAGTGGAGAAAAAAGGTAGGGGAATAGATTTGAAGTTTCTCAGTCCCTTATCCTTTCACTTCATAGGGAAAGATTTGTAATTAAGGGTTGGTGTGTTCACTTCTACCTCTCAACTTTGGCCGAGGTATGCTCATCAATGTAAGTAAACTAACTGTGCAAAGGGTCTTATTTCTTGGGAATGTACCAGACAATTGCAGGTGATGGTGACTCATCTTGATTTTGAGAGTGGAAGGAAAAGGAGAAGTGCAAGATAATAATGGAGAATGTGTCTTGTGCAACAGTGTGAAGGCTCTGTCCTGGTTAGAATTCTCGGGGGAGTTGATTCCTGGGGAGTAAGCGTCCACAAAACCAAGCAGATCTCTGAATGAAAGGGAACTTCATTTTTTCCCACCAGCTGTCTGTTTTCTCCCAAATAGATATACGTAGAGACCTAGCATTTATGCTGAATTCCTTTCCGGTGGTGGTTGTAGAAGAATGTATTTTATCCTGTATGCTGTAGGAATAGAATATGTAATAAAATATATTCCTCTAAACTACATAGAAAAGGATTTTCCCCCTTGAAACTAACTTCAACCTTTGTTTTTGAAAATCTTTATAATATGTATTTAAATACACAATCTTCGTGAGAATATCGATCACACTTAAATATTTGACCAATTGCGAAATTAAAGGGACTAAAAGTCAACATTGCTAAATTTATTTGTTATTGAACAATTTTGTGTGATTGAGGTAGTGAGCTCACTGTTTGTCAGCTACAGACATAATCTGAATACACAACAAAACTCAATGAAATACTCTACCCCATCGCACCCCAAAAAAACCCAAACCTGAAAATCACCTTGATGTTACTCTGTTGTCTTTCTCCTAAAAATAGGAGGTCGGAAGCTGGAACCATTAACTGAAAGTTCAAGGCCATTAGGAGCTGGTTGAGAATTTTATTAGGTCATTATTACTAATAATTGTAAACCTCTATGGTTTGTTTTCATGATAATTCATGAACACTTCTCTTTCCTGGCGTGTCTTACTTTTTGCTGTGACGGAGCATACCAGTCAGTGTGTTATAAAGACCTACCAAGATCTTAATAAAAGGAAAAGTTTCCTCAGCTGGATTTTGGCCAGTTGTACTGAAACTCTTGGAAAGCAAAGACTGTAACTTGTAGAATTGACCTTTAAGTTGGATACTGCTTCAAGAATTTTGTCCTTAATCAAAGAATAAACTTGATGAGATCATGCCAACTTCTTGACTGTTCCTATAAGCCTGAATTTTCCATTCAAAAATAAGTTCTCATAGCAAGTGTAGGGAGAATTAAAAGAGCTTAAATGAGTCAAGAGTATTGCATTTTCATTAGGGTTCAATGTGATGGAGCCAATCTGCATGGCCAGCCGTGGGACCCCCTGTGCATTGGGTTGGAGGGGCTGGACAATTTTGAGGACTGAGCATATGGTCTACAGGACGAATGTCCTCAACCACTGTGTACGTGTGGTAGGCATTTGTCTTCCATGTTAGCATCTGAGCCATGGAGAGAACATGAACACTCAGCCCTTTTAAAGAGCTCTTATTAGTTTTGAATTACTTTCCCTTTGATCCCAGCATTTATTGGCTGTCAGCGTAACAGTATAAAGTGGAGTGGAACATTTTCCTTTTTCCTATGTGCCTGCTGCGTTTCAGAGGTGTGTTGTTAAAACTGTTAGAAAATATTGTGAATGGTTGAGCTTGTCTAGATAGCTTGCTGCTCTTTATCTTTAGAATTCCTATTTGCAGTATTAATAATACCTTTTATTACCCACTAGATTGCATACTAGGATTGTATTTTGTAAAAACTAATGCATTGACTCTTTTGCTTGAAGTAGTAAATGTTCTTGGTTTTTCCCAAGTCAGGACAACTGATATATAGAGATTAAACAGATTTCCCAGAGCCTCAAGGAGGTTGAAGGAGGATTAATGGGAAATTCCAGTGTGTGTGTGTGTGTGTGTGTGTGTGTGTGTGTGTACGATATACAGAGGATTAGTGTGATCTAAATTCATCAAGCACTTATGAGAACCTACCACGCGTCAGGTCCCTTGAGAATACCAAGATGAGTAAGATGTCGTCCCTGACCTCAAGAGGCTTATAGTCAACTGCGGTAGATGGCCAACTATGTACATTCCCTGAAACATGAGGCAGAAAGCAAGAGGATCCAATAAGCATTTTAAACAGAGGACAGGGAAGGACAGGCAAGCAACTTCTTGGGGAATCCAGGGAAGGCTTCATGGATGAGATAGTGTTTGAAAACTTTAAATGAGACTATCTCAATTTTGTTAAAATCATAGCCCTTTTTATAGGTCAAAAAAATCCTAACAACCATGATCTCCTTTAATGTTATTGAAATTTCCAAATAAATTACTTTCTATGATTACTACTGTATTACCGCGTGAATTAATTGAATGCTCTTAGCAACTGTACAAGCCCCTCCTACCTTGAGATACTGTTTGAGGTTATGTACTCTTTATCCAAGAGAAGGATTTTATTTAAAATAACAGCAAGTTTTTAAGGTGTGTTTTTGTGTGTGTGTGAAGGCAACTGGTAATTAGACAGAAGTACTAGGTTTTGAATGATTCCCTTTTTTTCCAGCATTTGCATGTATATCTTTTAAGTTGATATGACAGTTTCATATACTTAGTAATTTCTTTCATTATCTATTTTAAATGTTTGCCTAAATTCCCTGTGCAAATTTTTAATTGTTTAATTTTATTTATTTATTTTTTGCTGAGGAAGATTAGCCCTGAGCTAATATCTGTGCCAATCTCCCTCCACTTTACATGTGGGTTGCCACTGCAGTGTGACTGATAAGTGGTGTAGGTCTGCCCCTGGGATCCAAACCATTGAACCTGGGCCACTGAAGCAGAGCACACTGAACTTAACCATGGCGCCTCAGGGCTGGCCCCTAATTTTATTTTTTAATTAATTAACTAATTACCAAGCCTTTTGGGCTACCACTTTATATCATCCGGTAAATAAATACTCACAAGATAATTCTTCCAAGAAACATCTAAATACCAAAACTTACACTTCAAAAACTTTGTGGAGTGTGTTTCCAAATTCAGTATGAATGACTTGGGTTTTCTCTCATTTTGGATTATCTGTCTTTAGGGACTCAGCACAGGCTGTGACAGCCCTTAAAATATATCAAAGAATACTCATGTGTTCCTTCTACGTAATATGTGCTTTCCACCAGAAATGCAGCCTTTTAAACAATGACATGTAATACAAACAAATTAAGTGTATTAAGTAGAAACATTGATTTGTAGTAAAAATTTTAAAATGGCACCTGATACTCGCCTTGAAGACCAGAGGAAACTCTTCATCCTCTTTCCTCTATGAGGTGCCTCCTTTGTTCTCAAGACCCCAAACTCAAACTACAAGTACTGACAACCATATGGATTAAACAACCGTTGTTGAGATAGCTTGGGAACCTGACCACCATTTTTACAATATTTGCTTGGTTGATTTCTCTCGGCCTTCAATCAAGTGATTTAAAATTGAATTTAGCAATTGCATTTCTTAGGGATGCTGTCAATCTTTTGTCTGTCCCCCATAAATCCTAACACTATCCTCTAATGACAGCAAAGGCTCACAACTGCTTATTGAATGAGTGAAATGTCAGGTTTTTGCCCATGAATAGTTTACATCTATAACCATCAATATACTTTTAAGTAATTGATTCACACTACTACTCATAACGTAAACTCATAAATGTAAAGTGAAAGCCCAAAGCGATGTATTTGGATCTTATATCTTTAAAAATTTTAGTAAATTCAGAGGGAAGTCTGGATAAAATATGACTTTTTTTGTTGTAATTTTATTCTAAGATATTGTTGCAACAATGTGTTACTTAGGAAAAGAATGATTGTATTTGCTGCGTATGCATTTACATGTTTTTTGGTAAAATAGAGTTAATGGGCTCAGATTATACATATATATACACACACATAACTGTATATATACACACACACATTTGTGTTTAGAAATAGTATTTATATATACACAAAACTATATAGTTTTGCAGAAGAATTATGGGGAAAACACAACTGTGATTATTTTTGATTTATTGACTTTTAGATTGTGGCAGACACCACAAACTGAATTTCATGTTAGGATACCATTTTGTGAATGTGAAGACACTAGTTATTCCCAGTGGGATGGTGACTTCATTTAGCTTCTCACTGCCTTTTGTTTTATTGTGGGTGCATCTGGAGAGACATTATCTCCCACAAAAGGGTCCTCTAGCCTGTTAAATAATAACAATCTTTCTCACCCTGAAACAATGAAGTATCGGATGATTGCAGCCTCAGACAAAAGATTCCCACTCCCGTTTCAGGGCAGATTATAGTCATGATTCCCCCCACCCTGGCGAGCCTGGCACTCAAGAATATCTAGTTTAGTCCTTTCTTTGTTAACAGGCGATCATAAACGGGTCTTTGTTGTACCACTCTCTCATTTGTTCCAGTGGGATGTATCCATTATTTCGTTCTTCTGCTTGGCACACGCAGCAGTTTCTTCCATAGCACCTTGGTTCATGCTGTTTTCCTTTTGTCATGAAACTTAAGCTTCATCTAAGTAATTGCTTTTGTTCAGAAATCAAACCCCACAAACCAAGTATTTTTGACAGATACACTGAGATTGTTCTTTGCCCCATGTAAAATCAGCATCAGTTCTTGATTAGATTCCCTTCCTGTCCCCATTAATTTCCAGGTTGTTTGGGTCCTGGGAATGCTTATTTGTGGCTTCTCTAATGACCACATTTTGTGTTTAATGGATTTGCTGCAGTTTAGAGCAATTTGGACGTACACTTATAACCAGGATCTTATTCATTGTTTTTGGCAGAAGATGAGGGTGATTAATTATAAGGGTATTGAATGAAGTCAGGTGACTCTGAGATGCTCTAGTTTTGAAGGAAGGGAAGTAATGGGAGAGGTTGAACATCATGTTTCTGAAGCCATTGAGCACGTCTTATTTATCCATAGTCATTGCAATAAGAACCTTATATGTCATAGCCCTTCCTCCCTTCCCTTCCCCCTCCCTCCCCTCCTCCCTGCTCTCCTTCCTACCTCCCTCTCTTTCTCTCCCCCTCCCCTCTATCTCCCCCGCCTCCCTCCCTCCCCCTCCCTCCCCCTCTTCCCCTCTCCCCCTCTCCCTCCACCCCTCCCCCTCTCCCTCCCTCTCTCCCCCTCTCTCTCCCTCTCTCTTCCTCCCTCTTTCTCCCCCCATCTCCCCTTCCCTCCCCCTCTCTCTCCCTCTCTCTTCCTCCCTCTTTCTCCCCCCCATCTCCCCTTCCCTCCCTCTCTCCCTCCCTCTCTCCCTCCCTCTCTCCCTCTCTGACGGGCAGAGTAAAGGTAAGGTTTCATTCAAAACTTACTCTTTCATTCAGAAACTTAAAAGTGCTTACTATAAAGAATATAAAAAATAAAAAAGGACTTCACTTTTTTGTGTGTCAGCTTCTCTTAGACAAGAAAGAATCATGTATAGTCTAGTGAACTTCTGCGTGGAGAATTCCGGAGATTACTGTGCCCTTTCAGACTCAGCACAGTTTAGTTTCGCCCTTGCGAAATTGATTCTTTGAAATTATTGCCTCTCAGTTGTTTAGAAAGACACAGTAGGGTAACTGTTAAGAGCCTGAACCCGAGAGTCAGAATGTGTCTGAGTCCTGGTTCTCCCATATGCCAGCTAATTAACTATTTTAGGCCACAGTTTTTTCTCATGTGTAAAATGGGGATAAGGGCACCTACTCATAGATCTGTTGTAGTAAATATATTAAATGAGTTGATATACGTAAGGTGTTTAGAACAGTGCCTGGCAATAAGTGCTCTATGAGTGTTAGCTATTTTTTTATCATCTTAAACATAATATTTGAATGCCTACTTTTTTTTTTAAATTTGAGGATTTAAAGAAATAATCTCGACTTTAGCTTTCTCACTAAGTGAATCGAGTCTCTAGTGCTGACACAGGTAGAAATACTTAAGTTGCTTCCCCACGAGACGAATCTAGTGAGGAATTAAATACTAAGCGTGAATGCTTGTCTGTTAGAACTTGTGAGGGCCACCCTGTGATCCTCATATGACGCATGGACTTTAACTTCAATTCGAAGAGCTTAGAAGAATGATACTCAAAGTGCGACCACCTGCTGCAGTGTCACCAAGGGGTGTTTTTAAAATGTAAAGTCCGTCCAGGGCCCTCTTTGCACAAATTTCATTAGAGTGAAGAGCCCAGGAATCTACATTTCTAACAAGCTTCCCTGGTGATTCTTATGCACACTGAAAATTGAGAAAGTTGCTAGGGCTCTCAACCCGGCGCTCGTTAGAATCACGTGGGGAACATTTAAAAGACATATATGCTTGGCTCCCAGGCTCAGAGATCCTGGTTTAATTGTGTTAAGGGCATTAGCGTTAGCAGATCATAATGTGTGGCCAGGCTGGAGAAGCAGCGGCATTGGAAGATGAGCAATGAAGGGGACTTTTGAAGCAGTTTGTTATATCATGGATGTAAGCTGACTTGATATTTTCAAAAAGTCATTTTACTGGGTTACCAGGGACAGGAGGAAATGGGGAATTATTGCTTGATGGCTACAGAGTTTCTGTTTGGGATGATGAAAAAGTTTGGGAAATGGATGGTGGTGATGGTTGTACAACCTTGTGGATGTACTTACTGCCTCTGAACTGTACGCTTAAAAATAGTTAAAGTGGTACGTTTTATAATATGTATCTTGTACCACAATAAAAATATACTAAAAAAAAGCCGTTACAATTCTCACATTTCTGAACCTTAATTTTTTTTCTTTTCGCAGTGACAGTGTATCATGCATGCCACTGATTCCAGGGGACGCTCCCCTGCTTTCCTGCAACCTCAGAATGGAAACAGCCACCACTCATCTGGCTATGTTCCAGGGAAGGTTGTCCCACTGCGCCCTCCTCCTCCTCCAAAGAGCCAAGCTTCAGCCAAACTGACCTCCATCAGACAGGAAGCCCGGGCCACCTTTGCATTCTCATCTGAAGAGCAGCAAGCCCAGAGAGAGAGCCGAAAGCAGAAGAGGCACAAAAATACTTTCATTTGCTTTGCTATTACTAGCTTCTCATTTTTTGTTGCACTGGCAATCATTTTAGGAATATCCTCAAAATATGCTCCAGATGGTAAGTGCATGTGTGTGTGTGTGTGCACGTAGAACATATTCTAGGAGAAGAAAGAGGGGAGGAAATGGTAGAATAAACATTTCTATAAATCTTTTGTTATCTGAAGTTGGGTCTAGTTGACTAATACTACGATTCGGTAATATGAGGTGTAACTTCTTACAAATGAGAGCAATTGTTAAAGGAGTCCACTAGAAATGATCCACTTAAAGGATGGCTCTTCCTTTCCATTTTGTCACTTTGTCTCAGGATGTTCTTGGAGAATTTCTTTTCGAAATTCTAATTTTAAAAGTCTTTACTTAATTCTTGTGCTAGCACAGTTTCATCCTTTGTGGGAGGTATGATTTTCAGATGGCTCAAAGTTTTTTTGATCATAAAGGTAGTGATAAACTACATTTAATCTTTTTAAAAAAATAAGTGAAAAAAATAAGATTTGAGTTCTGTGGTTTGAAACTGGCTGGGGAGGCAGTTCCAAAAGAGAAGCTTCAAGTATTTTTGAGGAACAATGTATATCCTTAAAAGAAAACATCCCGTAGGAGGTATAAGTTCTGATATATTTGTCTACAAATGACTCATGACTTCGTGGTCAACATCGTGTAGGGACGCTTTAACTTCTTAGGAGGCCTTTGCTTTTCCAGTTGGTAATGTATCCATACTTTGAATGATTTTGAAGAAGTTTGTTGTTAGTCAGCCTGAATATAATACCAACAAAGAATGGCCTCATAACAGAATCCCATTCATCCTTCTCAAAATCAGAGGGCTCCGTGCTATGGAAGGAGAAGCAGACCATAACAGCCTGCACTGGGTACCATATTTATCTGCATTTTTTTTTACAGTCTACAACAGATTGTTGTTGAATTAGGTACCTCCTTAAATGGTTATAACATTTGAGAAGGATTTTACCATTTATAAGACCTGCAAATATTATTTTATTTAGTTTTCATGGGTGCTTTAGGGAGCTTACAGACTTCAAGGTCCTGGAAGAGGTAGTGTCCATACTTGTAAGAGAATAGACCTGAAGTAAGAGAGATGTGCGTATCAACATCTTTGTTGGCCATGCCAATAGACCACATTATGAACTTTTGACCTTGCTTTCCATTGCACACAGCTTTAACTGTCTCTCCCCTTTTCTCCGGCAGAATAGCCAAGTTCACTGCTGTTGAGTCATTCTTTCCAAGTAATCTGCAGTTAAAGGGATGCTAGATTAGTGGAAAACTAGAGCTGAAATCTGTGGCTTTAAATGATGTCTTCCATCTAAGACATTCAATCGCTGATGTGGTTCCTTGAATCAACATTCTTTAGTTTCACATTTTGGCAGGATAAGTGCAGAATATCAGTGGAAAGATCTGGTATGCTGAACTATTTCAGGGTCAGCTTCACTGTGGTTATTGCTGTTACGTAACTTTGATAACGCACCCACTGCTCAACAAGCGGGTAGCAGGAAGGTGGGGCTGGCTGAGCTATTTTTCAATGGTTTTTGCATACCACAGATATTCTCATTAAATGTACTTTACTGGATGGAAACAGCCTAGAATTTTTGGTGATAGTTCTAATGAAGCATGCTCTCCTGGGGAATAACTAAACAATTGAGAGGAATTATATAACTATTGTGGTAGGCTCTAGATCTCAAAAGACTGGATATTCTTCTCCATAGCTGAGTACAGTGCTTATCACATGGGGCATATGTTTGCTTGTGACATGACATGACGGAGAAGTCCAGCTAGATGTTGTATGGGAAGAAAGGGAGATAGAAGAAAAGTTCAATGAATCTTCACTGTTAAGTCAGAACAAATTCATGAGATTTGTTTCTTCAGTGGGAAGAAGAGTTTAAGGCTTATTCTTAGTATAATAGTGATAATCACTGATTTATCAAAAGAATTAAATATCAACAATTATGAAACTGCTGTGAGAAAAATCAGTTCCATGGGTAATTGCCAAGGACTTAACTCGTGAGACTAATTTTAACTGCAGTAGTTTCTGTCACCTGAAAGAGAAAGCATAAGCCTAGGGCCATAGAAGTGCTTAGAAGTAAGATGTTTGCATTAGTGTTATGCAACTTCAAAGTGAGGAATCAGAATTTTCTTTCTATGTAGACTAGTATCTTTGTGCTATACCCAGTCTCTCTACTTTTGCGTATATTATCCCTAAAGATGTACCTTCCACTTTCATGATTCCCAAGCATATCTTGTCTATTCCTCCCTTTGCTTAGTTTCAATGTAGTTTACACCTGGCTATTCCAGCTGAACAACCACCTGGGCTTGGAGAGCAAGGGATGCTTGCATCACTAGTGCTCTTATCGCCCCCTCATACTCCTCTTCGCTAAATACACTGCATCACTTGGGGGTCTAGTGTAAACTGTTCCACTGAAGCTGCCTCAGTTACTCCAGCCCCACTCCTACTTTCTCAGCTCTTTTGCACCTAAATTAGCTACCACATTATTCAGTATTCAGTTATTTCATACATGGTGGCTTTTTCTCTCCAGCTAGATTATAAGCTCTGAAGGCTGTGAACTCATTCTATGCTTTATACATTTTACAGTGTCTAGTACAGAGTGGACAAATTGATCCTCAGTAAATACTTGGTCATTAGTCCATCAAAATTGGTGTGTTTTGCCCCCCTCTTCCAAATTAGACTAGAAACTAAAGATCTCCTGCGTTGAATAGCTGTGGCAATGCGGAATACTTTTACATTTTCATCATTACCTATTCAAGAGGCAAATTCCAATTCTAGTGAAGGAAAACGGCGAGTAAACCTCATTTCTTAAAGGGGAACTTCCGTATCACTCAAGTTGCTACGTAATCTTGCGTTTGGTTGCTCTAATCTGTAGTTTCCTCATCTCTGAAAATGAGAAGTTGGATCTTTGGCTGTTTGCTGCTTATAGTTTCGTTGGGAAAGTGTTCATGTCTGAAGATAGCAATATTTATCAGCTGCTGCCTTGCGAATGAAAGAGGTGCTGTTATCGCCTACTTTATAATTCACTGTGCCAGGAAGGAACCTGAGAAGACCTAATACACATATTGCTTAGCAATTTCCGTTTTTTTATTCACCAGTATGTTGTGAACATATTTTCTTTTCTAAAACAGCTTTCCAGTGTGGGTCCAAGGACAGTTCACGGTTTTGCTTCTTACTATTATTTCCAGAGTAGAGTATTCAGGGAACTTGAGTTTTATCTTGTAGAGTTTGGCCCAAACTAGATGATAGGCAGCCACTTAGTTTTGTGATGAAATCTTTTTTATGTTTTGAGGAAGTAAAGGTTTTGACATGTCTCTGCTGCTGGGATGGGATTTCCCTCCTTATGGTAGGAAATTAAACTATGTCAGTCCATTACTTGCAGATTGCAATAAATGATGGTAATGCTTGGATTTGTCTAAAAGTATTCTTGCATTTTGTTGGATTGATGGGATATCAATGTTGCATTGTTTTATAGAGAACTGCCCAGATCAAAACCCCCGTCTCAGGAACTGGGATCCAGGTCAAGATTCTGCAAAGCAAGTCGTTATCAAGGAGGGAGATATGTTCCGTCTGACCTCAGATGCCACAGTGAATTCTGTAGTCATTCAGGATGGAGGTAAGTAAAGGTCCCTGTCTGTGGGAACTGCAAGGTTGCTCTTTACAATGGAGGAAGATTTGATGTTCTTTATATAGAAAACTTTTCTTAGCCTTTAGGATGTGGTGTCACTCCAACCACGGAGACATGAAAAGTTCCTAAGGTAGAACTGAAGAATTCAAAAGCTAGAAGGGCCTTAGAAATTACTCAAGTCAAGACTCTTGATGTATAGAAAAGGGAACAGTTCCAGAAGGTAATCTCATAGCTACATCTTTGTTACAACTAAGGAGAGTGATGAGAGAATTAACATGGGTTAACCATAGGTAAAAATGAGATTCATATTTGTAGGCTCTTAGATCTTTTCCTAGAAATGATTTCCCTCTAAAGTGAATGGATTGAAATTCATATACATGGGCATTTTTAGTGTGTTGAGATATGAACTCTTCATTTCTTCCTTCACTGTGTTTTGAAAGTAGGTTTAATTTCCTAAGCAGACTCCTTTTCCCAACTTAATTGCGGAAGTATCTTTTTTTCCCTCTTAAGGTGAAAGCTATTTCTCTGTATCTCAGAAAGATGTTTCAGAAGTTGGCTTACACTAGTGTTGTTCTCTGCAGGACTACTTGTATTTGGGGATGATAAAGACGGATCCAGAAATATTACTTTGAGGACTCGTTACATCCTGATCAAGGATGGTGGGGCGCTTCATATTGGAGCAGAAAAATGCCGCTATAAATCCAAAGCGACAATTGCCTTGTATGGCAGGTCAGATGAAGGTGAAAGTATGCCAACATTTGGCAAAAAATTTATTGGTGTGGAAGCTGGCGGGACACTGGAGTTACACGGGGCACAGAAAACATCGTGGACGTTGTTGACGAGAACACTGCATTCTTCAGGCTTGACCTTTGGGTCCTACGCCTTTGAAAAAGACTTTTCCAGGGGCCTCAATGTTAGGGTCATTGACCAAGACACAGCCAAAATTTTGGAAAGTGAGAGATTTGATACCCATGAATACCACAATGAGAGTAGGCGACTTGAGGAGTTTCTGAGGGTCCAGGATCCAGGACGGATTGTTGCTATAGCTGTTGGAGATTCAGCAGCCAAAAGCCTCCTACAAGGAACCATACAAATGATCCAGGACCGCTTGGGAAGTAACCTGATCCAAGGACTGGGCTACAGGTGGGCATATCTTTTCCTTCCCAGCTATGTGTTAGGGTCTGTGTCTGTGTGAGAGGAGAGGGAGGGTGGAGAAACACACCGCACCACAGCTGGGCTTCAGGTGTCAGAATGGCTACTACCATTTGGAAGTCTGGTTCCTCTTCCTTTGAAACGTGGGACCGGAGGACAAGATACTGGTTACAGAAGCCCTTTTCTTGGCTTTGGTTTATGAAGCACTTTGTGAAGCATAATATCGGGCTTGTGAAAAGTTAAGAACAGAAATGTGGTACTGACACAATCAGGCAGTTTAAGGATGGTGTACTTCCCTCTTTCACTACCTTCTGAATGAAGCGCATGTGAAACTCAGGCCAACTGAGGCAACTTATGAGTTGAATGGTTAGGGCCCAATTCCATGCGAAGGTGTAAAAGTTGTCTAAAAGCCTGAGGGAGTGGAACATGCACAGTTTTCTTTTTCTTGTCTTCCTTTGGGATCCTTTGCGTGCAGATCTGAATCTGCTTGTTTGGCTGGTGGAGGTCTGTGGAGCCGAGGCACACGTGAGGGAGGAGCAAGCTGGAGTGCCAGAGAGGAGGATTCATTTCTACATTGGTGGTTCTATAGACTATGGTGCCATGATTTCCTAATGCAGCCCTGAGTCTGAGGAAGTAGCTGGCTCAACATTTAATTAAAAAAACAGAAGTTTTAATTCTGCTTACTGTTCTTAGTAAAGTCAGGGAATATCTGCAGTGAAAAGTGAGACGACTTCAAAACTTGCATGTTGAAATGACCTCATTTTTTCCTTTGATGGTTGGGTGATCTAATTATATTTTCCTTTGGGCGGTTGTTGGAAGGGAACATCATCTATAGGAATTCTAGAGAAAGTTAAAAAAACAAAAATTAGTGAAGAAAGAGGATCTGTAATGTTTTTAAAATGCGTTTATTCACCCAGGGAATACTTTGGAGATGCTAAGTGCTGGGTACCCATAGATGCTTAGATGAGAGGATACCATCTCAGAGCCAGCGTTTAACCTAGTGGATAAACAGAGACCCAAATAGACAAGGATCATGCAATGAGACATTTGCTGCAACTACAGGCTGTGATGGGAGCATAAATAGAAGCAGCCCTCAAATTGGCCTGGGGATCCGTGGAGGCTTCCCAAACAGGAGAGGCCTGAAGGGTGGTTAGGAGTGTGCTGTGCAGGCAGTGGGGAAGGAGGGCTTTCCAGACCCTATTTCCAGAATAACATGGCCAAGGTTTTTTGGTTTTTAATTAAGTATAATACACATACAGAAAAGTGCTAAAGACAAGAATGTAGAGTTTAATGACTTATCACAACATGATACCTGGGGAGCTACCACCCAAGTCAAGAAATAGAACATTGCCCAAGCCCGGAAGCCCCCTCCTGTCCCCTCCTAGTCACTGATCACTCCCTCTGCTCACCAAGGGGAACCACTCTCTGCAATGTGTGGTGAACACTAAAGTTTAGGTTTGCCTGTTTTTGAACCTCATATAAATGGAAGCAGACAATATATCATATTTGTGTCTGGCTTCTTTGCTCCACTCTGTTACCCAGTGTCATCTATGTCATGGCATGTAGTGCTGGCTCATTTTTGCTGTTTATTTTCTATTGTGTGACTATGCCACAATTTATTTATTCCTGGACATCTGGTGGTTTTCCAGTTTGGACCTCTGTTATAAAAAGAGTTTCTCCGAATGTTCTTTTACCCGTCTCTTGATGCACCTGTGCACATATTTATATAATTTATAAACCCAGGAGTGGAAGCATGGTCTTTTCAAAGTTTGACACCTACTTTGATTTATTATCCAGTAATGCCAGGGATTACAACTTTTGGTTTTTTTATGTCATTATTTGTTCTAGATTTGTGTGATCACTAGCTATGAATATTTTTGTTTGACTTTTTTTGATTCCTCTCCCTACTGGTTTCTAAATTCCCTTTAACATACTGCTGCTGATTTGAGGGAGGAAAAAAGAGTTGTGATCCTTTGCCAACATTTTATTGCGTTGACATTATCTCCAATGTACATAAACATACCCCTTTGAAGATAATGTTCTCCTGTGCTGAAATTTTCCTCAAGTGGAGGAGGAAAGTAGGAGTGTTTTGGAGATAATGTCAGTAGAACAGAACATTGTTTTACAGTTGCTGAGGCAGTTCTGGTAAATAAAAGCCACCTCTGATATTTTTGCTCTCCATCCCTCTCAAATGGGAGATAATAAATTGAGACATTCTTTGTCTGATTCCTTCTGCTGTATCAAGGAATATAAATAGAGCTGTAGACACTGTCAGCCAAAGAGCGGCTAATCCACGCACGGGTGGGTGTGGAATTTAGAAGGATGGAGGCACACTTTGGGTAGCTTTTATCTGTGAATATGCAGCCATCTGTCTGGCATAGATTACATTTGGTATTTTTTTTTTTCTAGGGTAGGAGGTTGACATTTTTCTTTTCATGTTTTAAACCAGAAGTCTTAGGGCAAATTTTCTGGCTTTTTGTCTTTTTTTTTTTTTTTTTTCTTATTTTGGCCACAAGCTTGAGCAAGTCCTGGGATGTTTAATATCATAGAAATAAAATAGTGTTTTCAAACACATTGCTTTCAACAGGGAGACATATAGCAGGTAAAATTTAAAAATCTGTTGGCGAGTGATTCTACAGTTTCGATTTAAGGATATTTAGAAGCCGGTAACCCAGTGGTTCTCAGCCTGGCTTGCATACCTGAGAATTTTAAAAATCCCATGTGCAGGGCCCACCCTAGATCATTTACATCAGGATCTCCAAAGACTAGGACCCCCGGGCAATCGATGTGCAGTCAAGGTTGATAACTACTGCTCTGACCTCTGACCTCTAACTCTGGGGTTCTCAAAGTGGTGCTCAGACCAGCAACATCAACATCACCTGGGAACTTGTTATAAATGCAAATTCTCTGGCCCCGCCTCAGTGAGAGTGGGGCCCGCAATCTGATGTAACAAGCCCTCCAGGTGATTTTTTTTTTTAAAGATTTTATTTTTTTCCTTTTTCTCCCCAAAGGCCCCCAGTACATATTTGTATTTTCTTTGTTGTGGGTCCTTCTAGTTGTGGCATGTGGGACGCTGCCTCAGCGTGGTTTGATGAGCAGTGCCATGTCTGTGCCCAGGATTCGAACCAACGAAACACTGGGCCACCTGCAGTGGAGCGTGCGAACTTAACCGCTTGGCCACGGGGCCAGCCCCTCCGGGTGATTTTGATGCCTACTAAAGTTTGAGAACCACTACTCTAACTCAGTGGTTCTCAAGTGTGGCTGCGTGTTCAAATCACCTGGGGAACTTCAAAAACATATGCATGCCAGGCCCCACCTGTAGAGATGGTGATTGCATTGGTCTGGGGCTGGGTCTTAGCATCTATATATTTCTCAATCTCCCCATGTGATCCTATGATGCAGCTAGACTGGAGAACATGACAGAGTGGAGAGTTGAAAAGAGAGCAGGCGATAATCATTTTAAAAAAGAAGGAAAATAAATGGGCTTGTGGTCCAAATGATAGTGAATGGAATCGGTGTATATTGAGGAAGGAAGTCAATGATTAATTGAAGTTATAGTCATCGGTGTCTCACCTGTTACGGAGCTGTACAGACAAGGATTTACAATCCGGGTGCATTTCCTTCTATGATGTCAGTTACTTCAGTCAAGGTTTGGACTTGCAACCTCATATGGAAGAAGGGATGGAGAGATTGACAAGAATGGAATATGAGAATTAAACAGCACCTGACATAACATCTGTGTTAGGGATTTGGGTCAGTACCATGATAAAGAATCAAATGCACGTGTTCTTTTTCCTTCTAGGCAAGCTTGGGCTTTGGTTGGTGTCATTGATGGTGGAAATACATCTTGCAATGAATCTGTGAGAAACTATGAAAATCACAGTAGTGGAGGGAAGGCTCTTGCCCAAAGAGAATTTTATACTGTGGATGGTCAGAAGTTCGCTGTGACAGCATATAGTGAATGGATTGAAGGT
The DNA here is from genome assembly GCF_041296235.1 of Equus asinus. NCBI lineage: Eukaryota > Metazoa > Chordata > Mammalia > Perissodactyla > Equidae > Equus > Equus asinus. The sequence goes on from NC_091812.1 coordinate 31,920,932, forward strand.
AGGCAAGTACAGTTTATACTCTTGTAAGACATTGGTAAGTATTGTGACAGATTTTTTAAGTGGTATTGTATTCAGATAACAGTCTGGGTAGATTTCTCAACTGATTGAAGATGAAACCTATAGTTTCCCTACTCTACTTGATCTTTTAGACTCAAGAGTTCTCTCTGGACGAGAGAATGATCTAGTCTAGTTGAGGCACCCCTAATTGAACTTTGTTCTTGATTCTGAGTCATATAGTGTGGTTAACTAGTAGAAATGGATTTGTTTCCTGGATTTGGGACCAGTTGAACCAGTCTGGATGTGGTAGAGTGAGCTGTCTTTGGTTATGCTCCATGACTGTGAACATGATCTTGTACTTTGTATCTTTTCTTATGAAGATATGTCAGCAAATATTACCTTTGAAAGCATACTCTGTAAACAAACTTCTCATTTCCTTATCAATTTTTCTCGGATGATCCAGCTAATACATTTATCTTACACACAAACTGGAAAACACAGAAAGTACAAAGTAAAAATTAGTCTTTAACCCTGTTACCCAGAGATTATTATTTTGGTGCAAATAATCTAGTATTTTTTATCTTGTATATTTTCCCTCCCCTACCGTTGAGTTTGTTTTAACCTGTTTTCCTTTCTTTAAATAACATATTGTAAAGTTATCTTATGTCTTTACATTTTCTTCAACATGGTTTGATTATAATCCATCTTTAAGAAGAACTATAATTTGTTCGAATAATGCCAGCATTATTGCACTAGTGTTTATGGTACTTCTGACTTTTTTTCTTGAGCTGTTCACTGTAGAATTTTTTTAATTACCTACTTTGCTGCCAGATTTTTTGGCTTCAGGTATAGATTGGCAGCCTCTTGTCTGTGCTTGCCCACCAGCTTTCTTTTCCAACCAATTATACCCAAATTAATGAAATAGGTAATCAAGAGGTGCTTTGTTATATCTGTAATTACCCAGAAAGGCTTATTTTAGACTGGGCTTATACCTCTGTTTTTAGCAGCAATGTAGCAAAGTATTTACTTCTGGAGACAGAATGCCTGGGTTCAACCCTCAGCTCTTTCTCTTACCATATTATGGTGGGCACATGACTTAGACTTCCTCTCAGTTTCCGCATCTGAAAAATGGGGATAATAATAGAAACAACCATGTTAGAGATGCTGTGAGTATCAAATGTGAAGAATACGAAGTTTCTAGCACAGTGTGTAGAGTAAGCACTCCAATGTTAGCTATTTTAATGATGATGCAAACATGACTTGGGTTACAATGGTGTGTTTTGTATCACTGTAATTGAAGAGAGAAAATCCTTGGCTTTAAAACAAACAGATTTTCTGTTATGTAACGTGGACTTTCACATGTTGCCTCTAAGCAGCTCTCTGGGTTTGAGGTGAGGAAATGGGATCCGTTATGGGTGAGGAAGCTGGAATCAAGCCTCAGCTTCCTGCCTCCAAGACTACTGCTCTTTCTACCGTATCATGGTTAAAAAGCAGAGGTGGGTGAGAAGCATTTCTCAGCAGGAATTTGGACCTGCGTGAAGCGTTTAGTGGAACTGCCTCCAGTAAGATTTCAGGCAGAAGATAATTACTGACAAAACTCGAGTTAACATTTCCTTTGTGGGAAATTTTGTTTTCGTTTTGACATTACCGATGACTACTCATATCTGGACGAGGGTACATGGCTAGCTATCTTTTGTAGGACATCGTTTATGTCCCATGTTCTCAATGACTCTTAATTTCTGGAAGAGGTGGAAATTCTCTCCAGGAAGCAGGGAGGATGAACTTATTTCACACTTCCAATTTAGTAGCGCTAATAGGAGAGAATCTTAGGCAGGATTTTCTTTTAAAGCCAGAAGAAATTAAGGAATTATTGAATAATTCAGATCTTCCGCATCCAACCTTCTGGCTTCATCTTTTAAAACAGAACAAATTCTAATGATCTTTTAAATTGAAACTTATTTGTCTAGTAGTCATTTTTTTAAAGCATTATTGAAATTTCATATGAGAAATTGTTTCTTAGTTGCCCTTAAAAATTTATTTTGGTAAAAATCTGAAATTTTGGGTAATGATTGTTGTTGCCGCCATGAGGTTTTTGATTGTCTTTGTTCTTAACCTGCCTGTTTTTGATTCTTGGGAAGGCAGAATAATACAGAAGTTAGGAAATTGGGCTCTGGAATTGGATTAGCGTCCAGTTATGGGCTCTACCACTTTTTAGCTGCTCTTCAAACTCCTTGACCTTTGATTTCTTCATCTCTAAAGCATATAATAGTTCCTATCTCTCAAAGCTGTTTTGACGAAAGGTTATTATGCATGAGAAGTTCCAACAACTGTTAGCTACTGCTATTATTGTTAGAGTTATTGTTTGGACAAAATCCCCGTACAGGCTGTAGTATCTGGATGCAAGAAATATATATATAACACTTTAAGTTTATTAGGTTCCCTTTTTTGGTGTTTGTAGACACAAAGTCTAGAGGAACAGAATCTAAGACTTGCTCAGGTTAGGTCTTATCAGGGTAGTTGGCTCAAATCTGTAAGGATATCTGTATTATTCCTCGTGCCGTGCCTGAATTTCCCTCCTTTTGATTCTCTTAAGTAAATGTGTTCTTTCACTCCTATCATTGCCCCTGAGAGTCATTATCTCAAAGGAGCACCAGGTCACTATGCTAGTTACTTACAAGGATGATAGAGAAGTATAGATATTTAGTAAAAAGATATCTTTGGAATGCAGTGTTTTTCCTTCTCCACTGATCTTATGAAGTAGCTTCCATCTATGCCGTATACATTTCCATTAAGTCAGCTTTTGGCTTACGACAGGTTATACCATGGATGCTTAGAAGCAGGAAACACTTCTACACTTGGTTGTGTGTAAGAGTATAAGTTATGGAGAAGTTGGATTGGCTTTCAGTTTTCGTCTGCCTAACTAATGGGGAAACAACTTTGCGTTCTGAAAGGGGGTATCAGGAGAGATCAGTATTTGGCAGTCCCTGGATTACATACATAGTTGACCTTATCCCAGGAAAGGAGCTGAGTTGGACAGGGGCAGTGCCACGTGGCCTTTGGGTCACCCTGCAGATCATAGTGGGAAAGCTCATCCATTCAGCAGACATCTGTGAGTCTGTGCTAGGAACACAACTGAGTAGTGAGTACTCAGACGGACACCCTTTGCTGCCTTCGCTGATGTAACTTCTGGGGAGGCGAGCTATCCTCCAATTGTAAAGGTATGAATAGTACCAGAAGGAGGATACTGGAGAGAGAGGTTGCTGCCAGCAAGGGTGTTTGGGAAGTCTAAAGATTCGCCTGAACGTTATAAGGAGGATGGTATCTTGGTTGGTGAATAAGAGTGGAAGGATATTCTAGGTAAAGAATAAAGTGTGAGCAAAGGCACAGAAATGAGGGATTGCCTAAGGTAAGCTTTTATTCTTAATATTAAGATTGTGTGTGTGCTAACGTCCTATCTCTTGTCCTGTGCATGGATTAAATTGAAACATTGGGTATTTATTACAGACCTATTCTGTGTTTGGCAGCTGCTGCCTGAATGTGATATGTTCCTATTACACTTTAGGGTGGCTTGGGAGCAGTATTACAGTTTTAGCACTGAAATGAAGTATAGTGAGAGATTTGGGGATTGAGAGCCTTCTTCAAAATTATAAAAGAAGAGTTGACCAAAGTGACATGTTACACCCCATCATGGTTAGGGGTGCATGGGACTCTCTCTCCTTGAGGGCAGGGATCTATATTTTCTTTTCTTTCTTTCTTTCTTTTTCTTTTGGTGAGGAAGATTGGCCCTGGGCTAACATCCACAGCTAATCTTCCTCTTTTTGCTTGAGGAAGATCGTCCCTGAGCTAACCATATTTTCATCTTTTAATCATAGTGTCTGCAGAGTGACTGGCACATGGTTAGCAATAGTAAAAATTTGCTGACTTATCTTTATCTTAACTTTTGATTTGTGAATCATGAGGGGGTTGATTTTAGAAAAAGAAAAATTCCTGCTAATGCATCACTTTCTTTGTTGTCTTTTGGTTTAGGCGTTTCTCTTTCAGGTTTCCGGGTGGAGGTCATGGATGGAGTGAAGCTTCATCTGCTGGATGATGTTAGTAGCTGGAAACCCGGAGAGCAGATTGTGGTCGCAAGCACAGACTATTCTATGTACCAAGCAGAGGAGTTCACTCTTCTCCCCTGTCCTGAGTGCAGCCCTTTCCAGGTCAAAGTCAAAGGTATGAGATAGCTCAGAATTCTTCCTGGGAAACACTCTTTTCTTGGGAGTTGATTCCTGGAGTTATTTTTTTTCCCCATCATCATCATTGTCACCATCATCATCATTAGTACTAAAGGTCTTAGCAGTGGTGTACATTGAACGCTAGATCCCAGAGGATGTTAGAAAAAGGTATTTATTGACCGATAGTGTTGCTGTTAATGATATAGAGCAAGGAAATCAGTGTGTCATGCCTGTTTCTTTGTTAAAAAAAAGAAAAGATGCAGATTAGATGGATTGATATTTCAAAGGTTCTCTCCAACTTCTTTATTACTAATTTTCCACTATCAAATAATAGTAAACCCAACCATTCAGCTCAATCCATTTTTTAATACAAGTCCATCTGCTTAATTAAAAAAAAAATCCCCATGGTTTTTGAGTGCCTACTTCCTTGGCAAAAAGTAGATCTCACTATTATATAAAATGGTACCAAAAAAGGATTTTCATAAGACTACATTTCATATCAGAATCTTGAAATAGATTTTTTGAGGGAGAGCAATGCATAATGAGATTCTTACTGTAAGTTGTGTTTAGAAGGAATGGCTGCCATTTTACCAGGTACTTATTCTGAGCCTGGTCACAGGAGAAGCTTCTTTGTATGTTGTCTCAGTTATGGAATTCATTGTGCATTTCAATCACTGTGTGGCTTTCCTTGCTTCTGTACTCAAGATTATACATTTATGGTATAAAACAAAAGAGTTTACAGTAACTATTTAATAAGTACTCTTTGGGTCATTTAGTGCTTTGAAGGTTAAGGGAAAATTTTTGCTTTCAAAAAAAGGAGGATGATTGGCTCATGGCATTTTTTCCCTGTGCATCATTAGTGTTGTACTTTTCCTTCTCGATTGTACAAGGTGTAAGCAAAAGCCAAAAAACTCCAATGAACTGTGATCCCATCTGGCATTGAGTTTTTGGAAATTCCCACTCTTGTTAACAAGTCTACATGATAATGAATCTCCATGACCTCGACTCCTTGATTGATTTGTATTTTTCCTTCCTGAGTTTATATAATAAAAACATCAGAGAAAAGCTCATTATTAGAGTGCTTCTAAACTTCCAATAAAGGTGGGGATTTAAAAGAATTCTTAATAATATTAAGGTAAGAAGTGAGAAAAGATAGTAATTTCTGTACTCTTAATGTCCAATGCAGATTACTTTGGCTTTGAAGTAGAAGCAAAGACAACTTGACACCTTATTATCAACATCTCCAAAACCATTTGTTTTTCTGGACTTGCATTTGGTCCTTTGTGTGCCCTCTGGGGAGCAGAAAAGAGCATGTGGATAGGAACTAGAGAGAGAATATGGATTCGTAGTAGATTCTAGATTATTGGTGTTGTTCAAGAGAAGACCAAGCCACTTTAGTGGGGAGCAAGCTCTGTGTCTGTGTGTGGGTTTGACAGTTGGTAGTGGGGGTTCAGGCCTTACGTGGGTGGTTAGACTAGATAATCTTTAAAATCCTAGCTTCCTGGGATTCTGTGACTCTGAGGTAGTAAAAAATGGAAGCAGACAATAAATGTTGATAACGTCTTGGAGTTACAGAATAAAGAGGACTGCCTTTGACATGTTTGTTTTCTTTGTTCTAATATTCTTTTCTTTTGCCCACATCCACCAGAGACCCCTCAGTTCCTGCACATGGGTGAAATCGTTGATGGTGTAGACATGAGAGCTGAGGTTGGAATTCTCACCCGGAATGTTGTAATCCGAGGAGAAATGGAAGATTCATGCTATGCTGAAAACCAGTGCCAGTTCTTTGATTATGATACCTTTGGGGGACATGTCATGGTAGGCAGAGGGATTTAATGACGTCTTTGGGACCGTAGTTGCTAAATACACGTTTGAAAAACTTTCAAGTTTTGGAATGAGATCTATATGGATATTAAAAAGAAATCATATTTTATTTCTCTATTCACTGACAATGAGGAGATTTTAGATAATTAAAAGAGAAAGTTATATCTTCATTTAATTGACCAGGACCTGCAGTTAAACCATTTAGGAATTGTCCCATGAAGAATTAAATCCATTTACATTGGGAGGAACCAACTATACAGAGATAAAAAACCAAATCATCTCGGTATCCATGCATGCAATCTCTGAAAAAAATACACTGGATCTTTTTAAAACATATTTTGAAAGGGCAAGCAGTAGTAATATACACATAGAAAATTTGGTTCTGTAAAAATATTTTTTGTATGCAGATTTTTATTCTCTGAAAGTACTGAGCCCTCACTTTGGTAAGCATCGCTCTGAGAGCTAGCTGATTGGACTGCATTTTGCCTACATGTGTTTTAAAATCAATTTTTGTGCTTTGAGTAAACTCCAGTTGTTAGCAACATTTCTGTGACACTGATTTCTGAAATGTCGGTCAGCGTTATTCCTTTGTTTTTAGTAGTATGATTGAAAATGCAGTGGTTACAAATATTGAGTGTGCTCTGATCTTGGATCAGAGGAATTTTTGAAAAACTGAAGTAAACAATATTATGTGCTAACAAAAACATTGAGGGATGACTTAGAAATAACTTCATTAAACGACGGCAGAAGTTATAGAAATGAACAAGATGAGCCTGGAATTGACCAAAATATTTGACCAAATCAAAACATATATACGGAAATCATTTCTGCAACTTTTCTGGTTACATTTCCTTTTATTCCTAATAAGAGACTATTTTTAGAGCTCTTTAAAGCATTCACTGTGCAAAGGAGCATTTGCTGAATTATTAACTGTGGATCTGGGAAAACAGGATGCAAAAAAAATAAATGTGTTAATATGTATTCTCTTTCAGACATTTTCTATTAAAACAATATTGTTTACTACTTTCCTATAATGAAATGTATCCTTTTGATTTTGGTTACCTTGTCTGGTAGGTAATGAGAAATTTTACTTCAGTCCATCTTTCTTACGCGGAATTGGAACACCTGGGTCAGCAGCACCTGGGGCGGTATCCTGTTCATTTTCACCTGTGTGGAGATGTGGATTATAAAGGAGGGTACAGACAAGGGACATTTGTGGACGGTCTGTCTATTCATCACAGCTTCTCCAGGTGCATCACTGTGCATGGGACCAATGGCTTGCTGGTAAGTAGCCTCACGTTATGTTGATGCATATTATTGAAACAGTTAGCTCTTTAATTCTCATGACTCCTCAATTTTATATAAGGAAGCTGTTGTACCACATGCCTTACTCTGTCCTGCTTTTACTGAGAATTCTGCTGTTTTTGTGTGTTAAGGAAGCCTACTTTTTTAGCTACCCAAATTATTCTCCTAAGAGATCAATAAAACTTGACATTTGACTTTGCTCCTTCAGCTAAGATTAAAACTTCTTTTTTGCATTTGTCCTGAGCATGTTACACTGAGTAGCACTTGTCACTTAAACCATAATCAATCTTGTTACCAATGACATTATACACTTATATTTCTGCAGATAAAAGACACCATTGGATTTGACACACTAGGTCATTGTTTCTTTTTGGAAGATGGTGTTGAACAGAGAAATACTTTCTTCCACAATCTTGGACTCCTTACCAAGCCGGGCACCCTCCTCCCCACGGACAGGAATAACTCCATGTGCACCGCCATGCGAGAAAAAGTGTTTGGAAATTACGTCCCTGTACCTGCCACTGACTGTATGTGAGTAACTGGCAGAGAGAAAAACTCATGTGTGATGGTCAAGGCCTTTGACTTTTGGGGGAAGTTTTTAGTGGGCAGTATTTTTCATGATGAACGTTTAAATCACCTTAAAAAATGCCTTGCAGGGCTGTTTCAACTTTCTGGATTGCTCATCCCAACAATAATCTGATTAATAATGCAGCTGCAGGCTCACAGGTAAATAATATTGAAGTGCTTTCGGTTTTTTCCTATTCGTGTTTATAAATCTTCTCGTGTTTACGGATGTAACGTAACGTGTGGCAATCGAACACTAGCACGTCGTCGTTTTCTGGTGCCGCTTGTGGAGCTGACAGCACGATGCAGTTGAGACAGTTCCTCCAGTTCTTCTGAATCGTTTGTGCTAGTGAGGATGTACATGTATGGCAAGACAGATGCTAAATGGAGCAAAAGGGGCAGGCTAGTTTCTAGGGTTATCACGTCATCTCCAGAGTCTATTTGTAGAGTCTTATATACAATCTTTCTGGCTTCTCATCTTAAGTCATGTGTGGCCAAGTAACTGATTATTTCAGTTTTCAGTGCTGATGAACAAAGAAAGCCTCAGCTTTTCTGAAATTATGAGAATGGATTATTCTGTAGAATACTGTGACAACTGTGACTCCGGTCAAGGGACACATCCTTTTGTTAAATGCAGGGATCATGTCCCCTTGGGGATTTCATCTCGTTCACAAAGCAGCTAAACTCAACTATGTGCCTTAAACTGACTCTGTGCCTTTAATTGTTTCACAAACACAAGAATAACTTAAGAGAATGAATGAACTCTTGTTGGATGGCCGAAATGTCCCCTGGATAAGCTTGGAGAAATCTACATTTATAATTGAGTGTGATTTAAAACTCCTAATTTATAATTTACAAATAAATCTTTAAGACATTATACTATTATGATTATATCTGTGCTGAAAACTACAACACAGACATATGAGCTTTGCAGCAGTAACTAAATATTCATATTTATACATCATGGCTATTAAGACTTTTAAAGGGAAGAAATACCGAGCACTGTTTTCCAGGAGGAAGTAAAAGATTAGTGGAAGGGAGTAGTTCTTTGCGTTAACTAGGACACAGGCGCCACTGGGTGATGGTGGAGTTCACATCCTTGATTTTCCTTAAAAACCTAAAACATAAAATTCTTATTTGACAGGGCTGGGAAAGACCTGGACATTTAATTATTTCAGGTTTCCATTCATTCATTTTTCATCAAATATTAGTTGGGCCCATATGGGGTTTGTGTCGAGAGTTTCTAAGTGGCAGATGAGTTTCTGGGTAAAGATGACCGAGGGTTTGATATGCAGTCTTACCCCAGGATCATCTTCTGATCTGTTACATGACAAGTGAACAGCCAGAGCAGAGTCCTTTCAGCTGTTTTCAGAAGCCAGGGTTTGAAGATCAAAGCAAATTGCAAATAGTCCATGAAACATGTAAGGCGAGGTTGCCAGAAACCCTTCCTGGGGCTCCTGTGAGAAAAGAAGAAAGCAGGTTTATCTTTTCCACCTCATGTACATTCTTCTTCCTTTTCATTCTGTGAGTTCCTTCTTTCTTTTCTCTCTAGAAAAGCTGTTCCAGTAAAGCTCATGTTCTGGCAAGAGTTTTGCTCCCAAAGTAAATCAAACCTTTTCTTCTTGTACCTTTCCACTGCTTTTCACAAAGCTCCCTTTATCTGTTTTGACACCACAGTGTTGAACAGGAACCAGCTGCTACCCACGTCTCCATCCTCCATCCCCAAACCCCATTGCATCCCGGGAGGGTTCAGTCTGCCCTCGGCTTATAGGACTATGGTATGGAGCCTTCTCCACAACCCCACAAGTTGTCTTCTGTTGTCTGTTTTATGCCCAAAAGAGTAGAGATGGCAGACACATTTTTCACAGTAGTTTCTTTTATTAAGATCCATCTGTACATTTTCATAATGGAAAAATGTTAAATATTGCATTCACTTTCATGTGTAGGTATATATGCTTTCCACAGTTCACCTCTCTATACTCCTAAAGGACTTTATTTGCTACAGCTAATATAGTACTTATTACATATATTTTAGTTCTCTCTGTATTTCCAATTAGACTATGAATTCTTTGAGAATAGTCTGTCACCTGGCACATAGTGGGCGCTAAATGTTTGCCAGATTTGAATCAATACCACACTTTTGGACTATACGTTTAAATTTTAACAACGTGTTTAATCAAAACTCCATAATGTAAAGTTATCCTTCACATTGGGCTGGTTTTTAATTACACTACAAAATAAAAAATGGTCACAGGGATTAAGAACACTTCATTGTGATTTTTTATATCTCATTTTGAGTGTCAAAATGTTTGAACTGTTCTCTTCCTGGTAAAGTCAGTAATACTGAAATTGAACAGACAGGGTCCAGACTGAGACAGCATCCTGATTCATGCGTGTGGTGGTTTTTTTTCTTTGGCAAAAACTTGCCTCAGGACAGGAAGGGCATTGGAGTTGTTTGAAAGAAGTCAGTGAGCTCTGCGTGTTGGCGGGTAGTTGTTTAATAGGTATGACTCATCTATTGATCAGATTTGGAGGTAAACAGAAAAAAACCCATATTGCTAAAAGGCTGTGCTGTCCTGGTCAGTCACATGGAAGGGAGGAAAGCTTGTGTGCTTCTAATTCTGCATAACTTTTTAAAGTAGATAATGATGGGAAAGTTATTTTGAAAATAAATTTTAGTATCAGACAATTATTTCTATCTTTCGTCCTATCCTGCAAGCAAATTGAACTTGCTTTTTTTTTTTTAAAAGCATAATAGAACTGCTTTGAAGCCACTAGATGGGTTCACAACTTTTTATAGTCAATTCTGACCTTGAAACAATGACTAATTAATGTTAAAAAGATTAAACTTTCTTGTGAAGTGCTTAGTTTATGAAGGTGTTTCATAGAGTGGCTTTATAAAAGGAGGCTTTTAATAATCTTGTCCTGTTAATTATAGGATGCTGGAATATGGTATTTATTCCACAAGGAACCTACTGGAGAGTCCAGTGGATTGCAGCTCTTGGCGAAACCAGAACTCACTCCATTGGGTATATTTTATAACAACAGGGTCCATTCAAGTTTTAAGGTAGGTTCCTAGGTTTTAACATTCAGTTCATACGATTTACAGGGTAAAGGTTGGACTACAGTGATTACAACTGAGAAACGTCAGTTTTAGGTAGAACTTGTCATCAGAGAAAGTAATTTGTGATTAAAAATGCAGCCTCCTAACATCTCCACCTTCAGGATGTATATGCAGCTTTCTATTTACACATAGGAATATGCGCTAACATACACATGTGCATTCAATGTCAATAAATATAATAATGGACTTGACCCATGAGTCCTCATCCTCTCCTTTCTTCCCTCTTACCTTCTTTCCAATCTTTAATATCATTACATGTTTCTGGGGATGTACACATTAGATAATATGCTTCTGGGGATTAAAAAGCATATTTTCTCTCTTCTCAGTGCTGATAGATGTCCTATTGGGCATTTAATACTGATTATGTAAATAGTGAAATATTGTTTGAATAATATTTGACCTAATTAAAAATGATCCAGGTCAAGTAAACTAAAGGCCATTTAGGAGCTCCAATTTCCATGATACTTGGTACTCATCCCTCACCCCTGATGATAAATTCATCTGGTTCATTGGGTGCTCACAAGGCACTTTGATGTTTTCAGTGTATGATGCAATGCCCAGATTCTTTACCCGGATGTGATCCACAAAAAAGTTCAATTAATACTTTCTGTTTATGATTCTCAGAAGGTCCTTTAAAAACCTAAGAGTATTATAATTTGAAGAGCTTAGAATCACTTGATTGAAGACTTGAGAGAGGAAAACACTTACACAGAATTATGATTTTTGTGAGCTGAATAGTTGATTAAGGCTAATAATTATTGAAAGTAGCATTTCAAAGTGGAAATCCTCTAAATTTTGTAATTATAAGTGGTGTAAAAAATACTTCATTCTAATTGTTTTTAATGTCATATACCATGAAGATATGTAGTAATGTACTCTATTAATTATAAGCATATTAGATCTGAATAATGAGTGGATGATTAGGTTTTAATTTATTAAGTTTGGGAGTGACTATCCAGAATGGTACTTTATAGCCAAAGTCCTTGGGGTCCTCAGAGAGGAACCTGTCATCTTTGGATCAGTCATAAGTGCACAAACCCTGGCCTCTATGGCTTCATGCCTCCCAAATCTGTATCTAGTCTGGCTCAGTCATGTCTATCTGACTGCCTACTGAGTACCATTTTGATGTCTCCGGGACACATAAAGAAAATGTGTTCAAACTAAAATCCTTTCTTTTCTGACTTCGGTTTGGTTCATCTTTTCTCAGGAGATTGTTACACCCTTCCTCCCAGTTGTGATAGTTTTATTAAAGAAAGAGCTTACCTTTGTAGCAAATCTGTACTCTGTGGATTGGCAAAAATGAACTTAAATCAGTTACCCGGTAGCAGCATCCTGGTTTATGCTGGTCGGTGAAAAACCCCAAATTAGTTAGAATTCTGGAAGTAGAAAGCACACGTAGCAGAATCCAGAAGCTTCGCTGTTAAAAAAAAGAAAGCAAGCAAGAAACGAAAAGAAAAGCTCTGGATAGAAAAAGAGTGCCCAGTTAGAGCAGAGAAAGCAGAAAGAAGAAAACATTATATAATAATAACGATGAAAAGAATAAAGACTAAAATGCGCTCCCAAAGCCGTGAGAACGGAAGCGCTGTCAATGGCATTTGTGCAGCGTCTGAGGCTAGGCTGGTGGGTGAATGAGGTTGGAAGTGGTTTTGCTGAACTGGCGGAGCGCGCGGTCCAGCATGGGCTGCCTGGTTGTGTGCAAGGTCTCTCATTAGCTCTCCTGCGCATGCGCCTCAGGCGAATGGGCCTCGCGCGCGGTCTGCTAGCCTGGGCAGAGTTTAGAGGGCGTAGGGTAGAAAAGGCAAGGTCTTAAAAACACAACTAGTGGGTTCTCTGGAATCCTTCGGGGAAAGCCCTCTCTCACTCCTCGGCTTTTCTGCAGTCCCTCTTGCGGCGCTGGGCTCCCGCTGCTTCTGGCTAACTCTTTCTAGGCCCTCTGTTTGTCCCCTAAAATCCCTATTTTTGTCCCCAGCCCCATTCCCGTATCTCTGTCAGTGAGTGAAACCACTAGCCACCTAATTGCCCAAACTAGAAATACGTGAGCCTTTATGGCTTCCTCTCCCTCACCCTTAGGCATATTATTAATTACTAAATGGTAATTCACCTAGTAAAGGATTCTCACTCTATCCATTTTTCCCTGTTACTGCTGCCACAATCTAGGTCATCTTTACTTCTCTTCTGGATTACTGTAGTTGTCTCCTGCCTTATCTCCTTTTTTTTTTTTTTTTTTTTTGTCCCTTTCCAATCCATTATCCATCTTGTAGCTAGCATATTCTTTCTTGTTACCTTTATTAAAAGTCGCATTGTCTGACTCTTCTGCGGATCAACTCTGCGTCCTCTGGCATCGCTTCTCTTTAGTCATCTTCTTACCTTTCTTTCCTCCGTACGTTTCCTGTTTGTCCACCTAAGATTTGTTTGTTCTCACATGTGCTATGCTCTTTCTCATCTCCAGACTTTTTGTACCAAAAAACAGTACTCCCTTGAGTACTTTCCTCTGGGTTCTTCAGCTGCTTCCCGCCCACTCCCTGCCCTTTGTCCCTAACCCCTTCTTTTGTGTGGTTAATTCCTCCCCATCATCCTTCAAGTTTCAGCTGTAGCAGGGCACTTTTAGGAGACAGTCCCTGAATCCTCTCACTCCCACCTTGGCAGAAGTTCTCATCTTGATGCTTCCTCGTGTGCGGTCAAAGCCTCATCTCCTTCCTTTATCACATGCTTATCGTGTTGGATTGTAATTGTTTATTTGATTGTCTTCCTGCCAGTTTGTGTGTCAATAACAACAAAGACCATGGTTTTCTTGTTCATGTATATGTTTGGTGCCCACTACTAGGTAGGCACTCGACAAATATTTGCTGAAAGACCAAATGAGTAAAATTAAAAAAATATCCAGGAAAGTAATTGTTTTCATAATTGCTTTGCTTTGCTGTTTATTCCTTCCCTCTCTTTTTTTTTGGTAGACATGATAAGCTAAAACTTATTTTCGTGAATCATTATGTATGTAGATGTAACTTGGGATTCATATTCATTTCAGTCCATTATTATATTTTCCAGGCTGGCTTATTTATTGACAAAGGTGTCAAAACAACCACCGCTAGTGCTGCTGACCCAAGGGAATACCTGTGTTTGGATAACAGTGCAAGGTAGAGCCGGTCCTTTTAAATCACGCTCAAGCCATATCTTGCGAAAGCAAAATTTCCTGGATTAAGCCATTGTGCTCTTTTCTCCAGTAACACGTTTAAACCAAAGTTTTCAAAATTTGTAGGAGGGTTTTGGAAAAACACTTATTCTGCAGTTCTAGGTTCTGGGGCTGGGCTTTTTATCTTCTTGAGATGCCAAAGAAGTTGATGTTTTTCCCAGTTGTAAGTTGGTGTTAGAGAGAGTTGCAGAAAGAGAAAGAAAGAGAGATATGCTGAAGAACGTCCTAATTTGGCCTAAAGTAGAATATGATTCATTGAAAAACAAGGTGAGCTAAGCTGTTTTAGTGTAATCCCTGAAAACCAAGGCATGTAGGATTCATTGTTAGTGGTCAAAATCTATTTCAAAGGGAAAATGTCTCCAACTTGATGATCAAGCTAGTTCTGGTTTGGTCCTTTGTAGTCTCAGATTTACGTCATAGCTGGACTCTGTGTTGCTCTCCTTTATAACCACAAAATGTGATTGGGGTATGGATCAGCATTTCACCAAAGTTCTTTCACATGCTATGTATGAGCCAAAATAAATAAAATGTACCCACTGGAAATACAATTTCCTGGAAAAGATGGCAACTTAAGGTCATGTTCAGTAGAAACTGTACATGTTGTTGTTGTTTTGTACTTCAAGTTCCTTGACCAACTTAGGGATTTGAAAGGGTGCTAGATTTAATTGGCTCTGTTAATAGACTCTTAAGAAGAGGACACCAGACCCTGTTGTTCACAAGGACATAAGGTAGGAGCTACACTGTAGGTCAGTGAGTTGACTTAAGTGTGAGGCAGGATCCTTGCGACACAGTAAAAAGGCATGAGGTCAGGAGAAAACTGGGAAACTATAGGTAGTAAAATTACTCATCAGGATTCCTTAAAGGTCAAGCTGAGTCTGAAATGTTGTAAAGCGATGATCAGATAGCATTTGAGAAGCTGGGGAATTGTGGGCATTCTAAAAATGAAATGCAGGGTACTGGACACCTGATAGCTGAGCAAGATATGAAATGGAAAAATAGAGGAGATAAGAAAAAGCATATAGATGACAACCAATTATGAAGCAAGAAGAGAATGTTAAGTGACAAAACAAAAAAATCTTTGCTAGAAGGTCACTGCTGCTGTTTAAGAGTTTCTTGTGACTGGTAGAACTAGAAATGTGTACCAGTAATGTGTGCTTTCTGTTCATATTAACAGAAAAATCCTTAAACACAGCACAATTGACTCTCTTCCCTGCCTTAAAAAATTATGTGTGTGTGTTTGAATAGATGGATGAGAAACTATCTTTCAAAATCTGTTGATATTTTAGTTAGACTTGACAATAAACCAATTTATCCATAATGGCCTCTGAAGTTCTTTACCAAGTGTGTTTATATGATATTATGATAATGGTAATTTTTCCATGATTTTCTAGTTTATAAATGCATACATATTGGTAAGGAATTAGACTCTATTTGGAAGTTGTTATTGAAAAGGACCGATTATAGAAGAGGAGCGATATGACATTTTGACAGCTGGTATATACATTTAATTTTATATAAACTAGTATATAGAGTATGCCCACGTGCATTCATGCAGTCCAGACGTGAGTAAAAATGATAGAATTCTAACACAAATGAGTAATAAGCCAGCCTGTGAATTAAATGTCAGGCTCATGGGATCCAGAAGATACTAAGTCTGTTCATCAAAGGGGAAGTTGACTCAATAGCTAATCAGATGAGCCTCTCCTTGTATCCTCAACATGTGCAATTACGGGAATCGAGAAATCAGAACTTTTAACTAAAGAAAGCTCTCGGTTTGAGATTGGGAAATTTCATCCAAAAGAGTAAAATGGCGCGTGAACCAACCAGTACATTTAAAGCAGCGGACAATTAAGGAAGGGTTGGGAAGTGAGCTTAAAGCTCCTAAATGAGCATGAGGAAAAACTGGGAAAGTTAACTGAATTTTCTACAGTTAGAGGGAAGTGGGAAAGAGGGAGGGAAAGAAAGGGTATCCAGGCAAATGGTCAATGACTGATTTGTATGGATAGGAATTTGAGAAAAAATGAGGTGGCTACGGGAGAGAATCAGATGCTTCTTTATGGTACTTTTTTTTGGCCTTTTTTTTTTTCCCCCAGAATATTGTGTAGTTTCCTTTCCAGAACTCTTCCATCTGCTTGATATTATGTAATGACTGCAAAGCTGTCTGGCAGCCACTACAATGCCAGAAGAGTGGGTGATGGCTGAGTCAGACTTTTTACCCCTTAGGTCTGAGCTGTTTAGTGTAAGGGGCGTATACACAATCTAGGGGTGCACATGACGCTTTCCACACTGATCTCCTTGTAGTCCATTCTCTACAATTCTTTCACCAAGTATCAGCTAGAGAGCAGTTAATAAAAAAAAGGAAATCCGGTCACATCACTTCCCTGATTCCATGTTTCCGATGACTTTCCATCACACTTATTTATTTATCTTTTTATTTATCCACCCACTTTATTCAGGTATGAGCAGCATGTAAAGAGTTGTGCATATTTATTGTATGTAACTCGATGAATTTGAGGATAAGTATACACCGGTGAAACCATCACCACCATCAAGGCCATAGACATATCTACCACCTCCCAAAGTTTCCTCCCACCTCTTCTACTGTTATTATTTTTTAAATTTTTAAAAATTTTTAATGTTTTGTGGTCAGAACACTTATAAGATCTACTCTTTTAGCAAATTTTAAGTCCACAATGCAGATGTGTTAGCTGTCGGCACTATGCTGTATAGTAAATCTCTAGAATTTATTTATCTTGTGTAACTAAAACTTTGTACCCTTGACCATCACCTCTCCATTTCTCCCTTGCCCACAGCCCCTGGCAACCACCATTCTATTCTCTGCCTTTCCCGTTGCATTTAGAATAGAGAACCACATCCCTGCCTGGCACAGGCCCACCTCTCCGTCGGCTCCCCCGTGCTTCTTACTCTCCAGCCAACTTGCTTGTTTCTTGAATGTGCCAAGCTCACTCATGCCGGAGGACCTTTGCCCCTGCTGTTCTCTGTGTGTAGCTTCTTCTCCCATCATGCACATTTAGTGAGCACCTACTGTGTACCAGCAACTGTGGTAGTAGCCTTTGTACAAATGATATTTCCTGACCATATGATTGAAAGTCAACCTGCTGAAGTAGTTTTTGAAAAGCTATCTAGTTTTTCTTCCCTCCTCTCCCCCCCAGCCATGTAAGATTAAGATAGCAATGATCTTTTTTTAAATAGGTGGCCTTATGGAATTATTTATTTGAGTTGTTATAGTGGACAGTTTTTGACACCAATTTTTTGACCTTTTCACTAGGTCCTTGTAAGTATTTTAGAAGGAAGAGAAAGAAAAGGTAAAATTTAGTCTTCATAATTAACAAGTCAATGAAATACAATCTATTTTAAATTTAGACATTTTTAAGCTATTGTATCCAGTTTTATCTCTATATCTAAAACATTTCACCAGCACACAACTCAAACAATACTCCAGGTCACATACATGTATGTTGAAATATGTGATTGATATATTCAGTAAGTTTGTATTAGTATCATACAGCTGAAGAATTTATGAAAATGTGCCAGATTTCCTGGTCTGAGGGCTTTTGTTTGTCTTCTGGTTTTTCTTTTTGAAATGGTCTTAGTGCCTAGAATGTTCTGCAGAGCCCATTCTATAAGTTGATTTAAAAAAAATAACTAAGATATGAAAGCAATTCTCTGGAAACCTGTGTAAATAAATGTAATTTGTTTTTCAATATTTGAAATACAAATAATTAAATGTGTCTCAAGATTTTTGTTTTGTTTTGGTTTTGGTCAAATTGAAATCCTGCTTTTTGACATTTAGGCTTACAATTGTAAGTAGCTGATTTCTATTACCTTATTACTTTCTTTAGAAGTCCTGTGTTTTTTGTTTTTTTTCAACCTCAAGGTTTCGGCCCCATCAGGATGCAGACCCTGAAAAGCCACGTGTTGCTGCTGTAATTGACAGGCTCATTGCTTTTAAAAATAATGACAACGGAGCGTGGGTCAGAGGGGGAGACATTGTTGTTCAGAATTCAGCGTAGGTATTCTCTACAAGTTATTATCTGATGACGCTGTTGGATTTATTTTTTAAGGCTACTTTTAAAAACCCAGTAGACTGAAAGTACAGTGGTGGTTTCTGGAATCCTGTTATTATTACTAATAGGCAGGACAAGCTCTGAGGAAGTCTGCTAGTGTTAACAGACTGCAAATGTTTGGAATCGTCTCATTCTGCTGCTTTTATTGGAACTGAACTTGTCTGGTGACATGAGAGGTTTTTGATGAGATTGAACAGAAACTGGGAATGTAACTTTCTATAACAAACATGGTCTATGTCAGAGAGCTAAATAAAGATTTTGGAACTACCTGGAGTTTTTCTCCTTCCTCTTGGAAGCTCAGAATTTTTTTGATGCTCTTCCACTGCCATTCAAAACAAAAGTTGTGAATTCTGCCTTAATAAGTCTGTTGACTTATGTCTTAACATGACTCGAGGCAGTAAGCATCTCACCTCTTTTCCATTTATATAATTTTGGGAAAAGTCTGATGTATGTTCAGCTAAGATTAGGTGTTCTCAAGTCTAGAAAAGCGTTTTTTTTCTGGCTGACACTGACATCAGCTTCTTGGCATTTTACCATCATCTCCGACTTTTACTGTGCAAAAAAACTGATATTGTATTACATTTATAAAAGTAGCTTGGGTATTAATGTTGAAGAGTTTTTATGAGAATACCATGATCTAATGGTTTTTTAAATAATTAGGAAAATAATAATTATAGCTAACATTTCAGTGCTGCTTAGTAGATGCCTGGCACTAAATGGTTAAAATTAATTAGTATGTTTAATGCTCTCAAGTATCCTGTGAGGAACATTATATTATTATTTCAACTAATAGGTGAGAAAACTGAGGGAGAGACAGGTTGAGTGACTTGCCCAAGGTCACACAGCTGGTAATTGGCCAAGCCGAGATACAAACCAGGGGCCTTCGCTGTGGAGTCTGTGCTTTTAGTTACTGGGAAGTGAGACTTATTTTGTGCTCTCGGAGAGTAAACATTGTTAGAACCTCCTGGATTTCGTGAGAGTTAAATACTGAGAGAATTCTCTTCTTACATGATGTGATAAATTAGAACGTTCCCTCATTCTCTTTTCTCTTACAGATTTGCAGATAATGGAATAGGACTGACCTTTGCGAGGTTTGTAGTTACTTTAAAAATACTTATCTGATTATTTAAAGCTGTAAGATAAAATAACCCTTGATATTCTTTTTGTCTGCATAACACAGGAAAGTTATATCATTTATCAGCATTAAAAAATATTCATACCACTTCCTGAAACCACTAGAGAGCCAAAAATACATTTTTATTGATTAATTGAGTTCATATCAAAGTAGTGGGTTAGTATAACTAGAATTCCATGGAAGGGTAGGCCCATCATGTTTTTTCCTTGGAAGAAAACACTTGAGCTTTAAACTAAGGTCTTAAAAAGTAGAGGAGTACAGAAGAAGGGAGTAAAAATTGAGAGCAGATCAAATATTTTCTTTTCTTTTGGCACCTGGGCTAACAACCGTTGCCAATCTTCTTTTTTTTTTTTTCCTGCTATATCTCCCCAAACCCCACCTGTATGCAGTTGTATATCTTAGTTGCATGTCTTTCTAGTTGTGGGATGTGGGACGCCGCCTCAACATGGCCTGAGGAGCGGTGCCATGTCCGCGCCCAGGATCTGAACCCTGGGCCGCCGCAGTGGAGCATGTGAACTTAACCACTCAGCCACAGAGGCGGCCCCTAAATATTTTCTTTTTTAGAAGCTGGTCTAATTTTGCAATGGTCTTTAAGAACTGAATTTTATTTATTTTTTTTGCTGAGGAAGAGTTGCCCTGAGCTAATATCTGTGCCAGTCTGCCTCTATTTTATATGTGGGTCACTGCCACAGCATGGCTGACAAGTGTTATAGGTCTGTGCCCTGGATCCGAACCTGTGAACCCCAGGCTGCCGAAGCAGAGCACCCCCAACTTAACCAGTCAGCCACAGGGCTGGCCCCAAGAACTGAACTTTTTATGTTATATATTTTTCTCCAGATGACAGTTATCCTTGTTGCTATATTGAACACACTTGTCGTCTAATTGTTGTTTTTAGGGGAAGTTCATTCTCCCCATTTGCAGTATTGTTGCCCAAGACTAAAACAGTTGTTGGTGCTAAATTAAATTTCATTTCTTTCTTTCTAATTTGCAAACCACATGTTAATCTATAAGAGGCGTATTCACAGTTTCGAAGCACCTTTTAATGGCTTGGTACTACCTGTTATGCAAAGCTCCTGGCTGCTTTGAATTTTTAGCTTTTTAAGTTGTAGCTTGCCTTCATTTGAGGAGCAGTTTAAATTTTCTAGAGATGTGTGGTTAAGGATTATTCTCATTTTAACAGTGATGGAAGCTTCCCAAGTGATGAAGGTTCCAGCCAGGAGGTATCTGAATCTCTCTTTGTTGGGGAGAGCAGGAATTACGGCTTTCAGGGTGGTCAGAACAAGTACGTAGGCACTGGAGGAATAGACCAGAAACCTCGGACGCTACCCAGGAACCGGTAAGCATTGCCTTAGCAGTAGAGTGTTAAATTTAAATGATACATGGAAACCTAACCCTTATGGAAGTTTCTATAATAATCCTGGATGGATTGGTTTCCATTGTGACACTTTTCCCACGTTGTCTTATTACTATTATTATTATTACTATTGTATGTGTTATCCTCTGGAATTCTGGAACGTTAATTCTTAAACACTTCATGGATTTCATTATCAGTTTTATAACAAAGGAACATAGCTTGTTTCTCATTCCTTCTGCAA
The DNA here is from genome assembly GCF_041296235.1 of Equus asinus. Taxonomy (NCBI): domain Eukaryota; kingdom Metazoa; phylum Chordata; class Mammalia; order Perissodactyla; family Equidae; genus Equus; species Equus asinus. Next base: position 31,941,971 of record NC_091812.1, read on the forward strand.
GGCCTTATATAAACTGGTGATGATTTTTTTTTCTTTCTTGAGCCACAGAAAGTTGCCAAACCATAAACTATGACATTAGGTCAGTTCTCCCTCAAGTTTTGATGTTGGTTTTCAGAAATAGCCACTGGAAAAAGGATATTACCTATTGAAAACAGTCCTAGAAAATAAGAGTTGATAGATGCCAAAACTGACTCAAAACCTAACCACAGCTGTAGAACAAACAGTGTTTTAGATGTTGAAGGGGTTTGGGGGTAGACGTTGGCATGTTTTCTGCCAAAAGAATCGCAGTCATTAAAACAGAAATGCACTAGAAAGATTCTTCAGAGTATTTAGGGAACTATTAACTAATGAATCCATACCTCAGCTCTGAGACTCGGTTTGGGCTTGTCCTTATTTTACTTGTGAGGAAACCAGGTAGAGAAATATTAGTGTTCTAGGGGCCTTATATCAGAGCTGCTGTCAGAGTTCGTCAAGCATCAATTCCCTTGAAGTTGTACGCTGTATCTGGACATGGGGCTAGGACAGGTCAGGGGAATGGGGCAAACAGGCTGTTAGCCTTGAGGAACAGGGGTGAGGGTTGGCGGAAGGGCTTTACTAGCTTCTGGCAAAGAGTTACCCCTGCTTAGCTCCTCTCCCCCCTGCTTGTCGTTAGGAAATGTTGAGCGTCATTGTGTGCTATGCGCTCTGTCGATCTCTTCTGAGACCATGGAAGCCACTAGGAGGGAACTTCCTGGTTATGATGTATCAGGCCCTGTTCTAAAACCCTTTATTATTCACTCAGTCCTCACAAAGTCAGATGATGTAGGTACTGTCATCCTCTAGCTTTATAAATGAGTAGCAGAAGTGGGATTCAAACCCTGTTAGTTTGGCTTCAATGCTGTGCTCTTAACCATTGGGCTATTGCTGCCTCTTCTAATACATAGATTAGGGGGGAAAAAACTATATTGGTTGGGTTATGGGCTATAGTAGGATGGCGGCCAATTCAAGTCCTTTCTTTTTATTTTATATTGGCTCCCAGTTTTATTGCAAGATGCTTGCTGCTGCTTTGCTAAGGAGGATTTTCCAAAACAAAGATTCCTCATTGGCCAATGGATCCAGTTTTTATTTTACTGTATCTTTACAACCTTTTCTATGAGAGAGAACCATTTTGGGATATATCCTTAGACATACATCAAGATGCATACGTTTTTAACCAGGCTGTTTGATTTTCTCGCTAGCATATATGCTTTGATTATAAAACACTGCCAAGTTGTGAACTAGTTAGTTGCTATAGAAATTCTCTGCAATGCCATTAAAGAGTTTAATAGGGGAGAAGTCTGAGGGATCCAGATTGTTATGGGTTTTGTCCATTAATTATGGTTAATGATATATGATTAGTGGATGAAGGAGTTTGTCTTTGAACAGAAAGGAGGAAAATGAATAAGGTGCATTTCTCAATCTAGCTACCCCTTTGACATAGTAAGCCTTGAGGACTTATCCTTTTATACTTTTGAGTATATCATTTCACCTCATTACTATCATTTAGTGGCTTGAAAGGAAGTTCTCTGTTTAAGCACAGATTTGTCTTTTGTTCTCATGCTAGAGACTTTGGAACCAAAATTAAAGTATATAGGTTACCAAATAAAAGGTCTTAACTGAGTTGATTCAAGGAAGCAAAAGTCACCTCTTCAGAGAGGCCTCCGTTGTATCCAAAATAGCATCTCTCTCCTCTGCAATCGGTTGTATTACTGCGTCTTATGGTCTCCATAGGACTTATTATCTGAAATTATCCTTTGCTTTTCTTGTTGCCTTTCCTGCTACAGCATATGTTTCGTTTGATCAGGGATCTTGTCTTGGTTACCACTGTTTCCTAGAATTGTGCTTAGTGCGTATGGGTTATGCAACAGTATTTATAAAACAAATATGTGAGTGAAGCGCTGTTAAGGGGATGGGCCCATGTGCATTAAACAAAATCTTGTATTTCAACAGGACTTTCCCAATTAGAGGCTTTCAGATTTATGATGGGCCCATTCATCTCACCAAGTGCACTTTCAAGAAATATGTGCCAACTCCAGATCGGTATACCAGTGCCGTTGGCTTCCTCATGAAGAATTCCTGGCAGATAACCCCCAGAAACAACATCTCCCTTGTGAAGTTTGGTCCACATGTAAGTCTGTTGTTATGGTTCCTCCAGAGTGACTATGGCGGGAGAAGGAGGGCTAGCACATTCTCAAAGACAAGACAAAAACACAAGGGAGTCATACTGAGTATGAGTGGGAGGAGCAGTACATACAAAGGCAGCTCGTGATTCCGTGTACTCTGTCCCGGTGAGCTCAAGGTGGAAACAGGAGTCCCATGTGACCTGGGGTATTTTTGATATTCAAATGATAGCTTGAAAGGGAAAATGACTTAAAGGGACAGCACAGGGATGGAGATTGTAGAGTTTCATAAGAACAAGAAGTTCAGTGTCATAATCCATGAAGAGATTTGCGTTCTGCCTCTTAGTTCACTTATCTGGGCATATTCTTCTGGGTCACTAGAGGATAAAAGGTTTGGAAAGAAGAGCAATACTTTGGTGGTATAAAAAAAAAATTGGGTTATTTCTGATATAAATTATTGAAAGGTTTTTAGGAAGATTGCAAAGAATACTTAGAAATAATTGTTTACAGTGCAGTAGCCTACAGAAATAGTTTTCATAGTGGTTTCACCAGTCCCCCTTTACCCTGAATACACGGGACAATCTGATCACATCCGCCCAGCCTCCTCCCATCCTGCCGGTTCCAAGGTGACAGTGGCATAGAGAGACTGAGGCTCCGACCATCTCGCTCCCTCCTCTCACAGGCAGCCACAACTGGAAAGTGGCTCATAGTTCTCTCATTCATGTCCACAGGCAAACTCTGTGGTTGCCCAATTTAAAATAGGACTTGGGATAGTTTACCAAAGACTCTATCTGGTTTTCTAGACTAGCTGAGGCATGGGGCAGAGGTGCAAAGGGGGATGGCAGCTTGGTTGGCTGCTTCTCTTTCAGGTCACGTGACTCCAGGGAAGCGGAAGAGCCGTACTATACATAGCTTCCCATGTGAATGAATAGAGCAGGTCTCAGATCAGTGGTCCAGCAGGAGGCTGGCTGTTTGCATACCACTCACAAGGACCTCCTCAAGCAGAGAGTTTAGTGACCACAGATGTGGGCATACTGAGGCAGTTTGTTAGATGTTGCATGTGTTGTAGAATTCTAGAATTCTTTTTTTTATGCTTTTTGGTGAGGAAGATTGGCCCGGAGCTAAAATCCATTGCCAATCTTTCTCTTGTCCTCCCCCCCCCCCCCCCCCCCCCCGCCCAAAGCCCCAGTGCATAGTTGGATATCCTAGTTGTAGGTCATTCTAGTTTTTCTATGTGGGATGCCGCCATAGCATGGCTTGATAAGTGGTGCATAGGTCTGTGCCCAGGATCCAAACCGGCAAACCCTGGGCCGCTGAAGCAGTGTGCACAAACTTAACCACTCAGCTATGGGGCCAACCCAAGAATTCTAGAATTCTAACAGCCTAAGGGAATCGTCAGCCTGGACTTGTGTATGGTGGCGATGCTCTGGGAACAGTTCATAAAGGGACAGTTTGCCAAATGTGTTCCACCCAAAAAGGTGGAAAATAGGCCCTAAACTTCTCTTAGATTTAAACACAGGAGGTACAGGGGACAAGAGAAGAAAGCCTAGAACTAAGAATCTAGAGCCACTTGTCCCAGTCATCACCAATTTCACGTTGAGTTGCTTATCATTTACATGTCCAGTTGATTTTCGAACATCCCAAGGTGGTGAGTGCATACGAGCATTTTAGAGGTGGATCTGCGTGGCTTGAATGACATTAGTAAATTTACCGTTAATAAGAAGCAGCAAAAGACAGTAAAACACGTTACCTGCAGCCGGCTTTGTGGCTGTGTACTTTGTGTTCAATAAAGCCTGTATATTAACTCTACTTGACGTGAAAATCACTGAGTTGCGCTTGGTCTGTGTTGAGGAGAGAGAAGGCAACTTTCACTTTTCAGCAGATTCTAATGAGTCCGGTGGTCACTCAGCCATACTGAGGCGACACTTAGACTGTGTTTCAGTTTTGAACTCTGCTTATTTTTTAGTGAGGGAAGTCATGATGAAATAACTATAACATTTGGAATGAAATAAAATTTGTAGCTCTTAAGATAGAACTAATAATGGATCTTTATTTACTTGAGATAATTTGCATAGAGGGAAACGCGTAGATCTTAAGTGTACAGTTTATAATTTTTAACCAATATGTGTGACTGCATCGTTCCCCTTTCCACGACTGTTCTGATTTCTCTTACCACAGACTAGTTTTTTTCTGGAGAGCAGGTAGTAATTTTTAAGTGGAAACAAAGGGAAATACTAAAGATGAATTTTAACATTTGCTGCTTGAACTTCACAAGGCTTTGGGAATTTTTTCTCCTGGAGCATATCATAATTAATTGAAAACTTTGATTGATTGGGTACTGTGGTGACAACTGTGAACCGTAACTCAGAACTGCCTGAAGATGAAAGCGCTAATGGATTTGTAATGTAATGGATATGCAGTTGGATCCGTGCAGAGGATGCTGGGTAAGATGGCAGGAGCCCTCATTTTGCGATGTCCTTGTTTTTCACTGCTGTCAGGTCTCTCTGAATGTCTTCTTTGGAAAACCCGGCCCCTGGTTTGAAGATTGTGAGCTGGATGGTGATAAGAACTCCATATTCCATGATGTTGATGGCTCTGTGACAGGCTACAAGGATGCTTACGTGGGAAGAATGGACAACTACCTGATCCGCCATCCAAGCTGTGTCAACATGACCAAATGGAACGCAGTGATCTGCAGTGGGAACTATGCCCAGGTAGGCCAGAAGGCAGTGTGATGCCCGACTCCTTGCACCTCCTGACGGCGCTGTTTCTCTGAGGAGAAGTCTTCAGCTCTTCAGTATGATTGAGACTTTCCAAAGCATGGTTTTTCTTTAGGGAAAAAAAAAATTCATTAGGAATCATGGACTCATAGAATTTTATGCAAAACTCCCCCACTCCAGACCAGTTTAACAAGTGGAAGAGTGGGTCAAAAGAGGTGAGATGATGTACCCTTGTTTAAATATGGTTTGCATATAGTTGGGGTGAGAACCCCTATTTCCTGAGTCTTAGGCCTGGTTTTCTTGCCACACTACAGCCTTGTCCCCTGAGAGTTTTCTTCTTTGCTTTCAGGGTCATTATCTCTATTGAATCAGGGGATCTGCCTTTTGAGGCAAAATATCAATAGGTCACGTGGAAAGTGAGATGTTCCCAGAGACAGAGCTAGGAACTGGAAATGACTGGACAAGGAAAGAATCCAAGGAAGTTCTTCAAATTATGATATAATATCTATGAAAATATGAAGGGGATGATATAGATCGGAAAACACCTCTTTGAAAACATTAAGCCGGTGCGTGTTTATTAGCTCGATGCCCAGTCTAAGTGGATGGACTAATTTGGGAGGTAGATGTTAAGAGCACAGATGCTGGAGCCAGACCACCTGGGTTTGAATCCTGGCTTCATTATTTCCTTCCATATGAGTTAACTACTCACAATGAGGATAACACTAGTTCCTCTGTACGAGGCTGTTGTGAAGATAGAATGCGTGAATATACGTAAAGCATTCAGCTTGTGGCCTGGCCCATAGTGAAGTGCTTGCTGCAATTAGTATCATTTGAGGAGCAGGATTCTAAGTTGCAAAGATGATTTTAATAGTGATATTTGGATGGATGGAGGAGATTACAGAACAGAAGTACCAGTTGTGCAGAGTTTTGAAGGGGGCAAAATTTTGTTTCCTTATTTGAGAGAATTAAATGGTAGGATTTAGTAGTAGACCTCAAGGGAGATGAAGGAACAAAGGAAAAGGATAATTAGAGCACGGAGAGGAGAACTGGGGGAAGAGCGGGGGTCTTCCAAGGGGCTTGGGCTCTGACAGTCCCAAAGGCAGGAAAGGCTTGGTGCTCAATGCTCTTATTTGCAGGGTGGGTTCTTCTGGGCGAGGACAGTTCTGTGATGCAGCCCCTCTGCTGAGCCCTGGCTGCTTTGCCTGTCACGGGTGTGTGCCTGGGCTCCTGCTCTTCAGCTTGTTCAGCCTCTGAGTTGTGTGTGGTTTCTACCCGCTAAGCCTTCTATAGTGGGAGTTCCTTGGAGCAGAATTCCTCACTGCTCCTCTGACTTTGAATCATAACTGCTAAAGAATGCCGATGCTGAGATTAAAAGAAAACAAAAAACAACTTCAAAAAGATTCTTGTCTATAGACAAAACAAAGGGCTTAAGAAGGATACAGATTGCAGAGATTTTCTGGTTTATTTTAATGGAGTATTAACTTCTCTGTTGTGGGATTTCTCATTCCTGTGAGCAAAAAAAAAAAAGGTCATACTTAAGTTCTGAGAGGGACAAGGAATGGATGGAGAATTAACTGTAGTAAAATGAAGAAGAAAAAAGGTGGTTTAAAATGTGATTTCTTTTTTCCATTCCTTTTATTCTTAATCAGACTTTCTTCCCTAAAATTAAGTTGACCCAATACCTAGGAAGCTATAGAAATTCTGCAATTAAAACAAAAACAAAGAGCTTGTAGTCCTTTTGTAGCTACAGTTTTAGTTAAATCTCTTGCTAGCCATGTGTATTCAGTGGTGTATGTGTCTTAAAGCTGTGTGTGCTCACTAATGCAAACGTTATCTTTGAAAATTTTATATAAAATTTATATATAGTTAAAATTACTATGTATGTCTGTAAACTCTTTGGATTTCTAATATATGTGAGAATGTGAATCTGATCCTTCTATCTTACAAACTAGAGTAGTAATTCTATTTTTTATATAGCGATGAAGAAAGAAAGAAGTCATCTAATACTTCCCAGGAGCCTCTGGGAATGGCAGGACCATAGGTCAGAAATTTTCTCCTGAGAATTTGGAGTTTGGGCTGGGAGCCCAGATCTGCAGCCATTTGTTATTACTTTGATAATGTATAACATGTTATCTTAGATAACATATAGTACGCTATAATGTATAATAATACTTAGATAATATATAATAATATGTAATGTAACTTAGATAATGTATAATACATTTTTAGGCAAAAGACAAGCGACTGGATCTGAAGATAGAATAATCATCATTTAGCTATTTGTAAATATATTTTAATCGAATGTCTGCTCTCTCCTGACCCAGGGATAAAGGTGCTCAGGAAAAAAGGGGGTAATGTAAAGAGAACTCAGGTTACATGTGCCACCTCAGATCCTTCTTGGATTTGGAAGAAGGCAGGAGATAGATGTATATATGTATATACACACACATATATATGTATATGTAGCCTATTATATATAACCTATATTTATATGTAACTATATATTATAATAATATATATTTTATTAATTTATATAATTATAGGTTAAATATAAACATTTAAATAAATAATATGTAATATATATTAAACATATATATTTAAATGAAGTAGTCTCAAAATATATATTTCCTGTCTCTTTATTTTAAATCTTTAATTGTCAGTAGAGAAGAGTAGTATATTGAAGTAGTCAAACATGAATGAGAGTTAAGAAATTTTCTGGCTCACAGGATGTGTGATTGTGGAATCAATATGGACAAAACTGTAGAAATGACAGAAACAGAAAAGTAGAGAAGTACTGTGGATTAAATGCAATATTTTGCAAATGTATTAATACTCCTGGGGAATTCTGTTACAGCATACTGATTCGTTTTAGGAAATCATTCTGAGGTTTGTTCTTTGGGGAAGGTTTTGTTTTGGCACAGAAAAGGGCTCAAATGCCACTGGAATAAGTTCAGGACTTCTCAAATTTGTCTTAGGTTAATATGTTTTTCCAGTTTTGCAGAGCACTTTATAACTTTTTTTTTTTTTTGAGTGGGTGAAAAATGACTTCTTGGGCTGATGTAGGTCATGGAAAATTGAGAGCTGAAGCTCTAAGATATTTAAATTTTCCATCTCTTGTTTTAGAGGAAAGTGTCTCAGATTTGACTAGAGAGTATCAGTTTTCACATTAATTTACCAATATTTTGTACGCGTGTTCTTCAGATTGAGGAATTTCTTTGACAAGCAATATAAGCCACAAAAGTTTCATATTCTGATGAATAAGCTGGCCAGTTGTGGTGGAAGAGATGATGAGGATCTTGGCTCGCAGAACGCATGGTCTGTTTTTCCCATTTCAGTTAAAGCAGGCTTCATTGTAAGTGTAGCCTAGGATGAAGTTGGCCCCTGCTCATTTACTCTGGCATAGATCACAGAATCTCTCCTTTGAAAGTACAGACATTTGCGTTTGTGTTGGAAATGTTTATTTAGCTATTTAAATTTTCATTCTCTTCCCTTTAATTCTTAATTATTCTTTTGAAGGTTTACGTGCAGACATGGAGCACTCAGAACCTGACTATGACCGTCGCACGAGATGAGTATCCATCCTCCCCTATGGTGCTCCGGGGCATCAACCAGAAGGCCGCCTTTCCACAGTACCAGCCTGTGATCATGCTGGAGAAGGGCTACACCGTCCACTGGAATGGGCCGGCACCCAAGATTGCTTTTCTATACCTCATAAACTTCAACAAGTATGTTTCTATTGCTGTTATTTCAAATAGTTGAGCGAGTAGTAATTTAGTGGAGAAAAATAATAACATATCTTCTTTGTAGCAAGGAAAGAATGCCAGTTTCATATACTTCGCTCCCCTTGTGTGGAGGCTGTATATTTTATGTTGATGGAATTAAGAGATTATGCAAATTGAATGCTGTCATTTTTAAAAGCACTTATTTTTCTCTATGGTCAAGGTATTGTGTGCAGAAAGCCGTTTAACAGTACGTTTTAATACAGTCTGCTGAATAGTTTAATTCCCCATTGCTAGGTTGGGAAGAAGTTTTATCTGGTGTTCTGAGTTCTTGGCTACTTGGCAAATGATAAGAGTTTTGAGGCCAAGTGTAGACTTGACAGGAGAGAGTGGTGTGATTGATTAGGAATGTCTGCTGTGGGCAAGAGATGGAAGAGTTGTGGCATGAATGCTAGGTATTTACAGCCCCTGCCTGAAACCATCTTTCTGTTCCTTCTTGATTTCTCTGTTGTCTGTCCTTGTAGCACTTTCAAGCAAAGACTCTGTTTTCACATTAATTTATTCAAACATTTACTGTGTGGCAGTTCATATAATGATGAATGAGAAAAATACTTGCCCTCTAGGAGTTCACAGTATACAGAGAGAAAAAACTCAAGTAATCAGTAAACTCAAGTGAATTGAAAAGGCTTGTTCACCTGACTGATCATAAAGCTCCACTTGTCAGAATGATCTTAAAGCACCCAATTGAAACTAACAGAGGTGGACATAAGACATGTAGGAATTCAGCTTTAAGTAGGTCACTTCCAAGGATGGGTGAAGATCATGGTGGCTGATGCCCTTATTCTGTGAGAGTTAGGCCTTCAGCACATGCTCTAAACTGAACCATTGCTGTTTTCCTATTACACTTGCTGCTGCTTCTCTGTGCCCTTGCTGGAGAGTCATACCCCCACTTACTAAGTCAACCAAGACAAAAATCCTAAAAGTCCAAAAATCAAGGACTCATCCTTGACTCTTCCTTTTCGCTCATCTCTCCATCTGCTCAGTGATCAAACCCTGCTGGTTCTATCTCCTTAATGTCGTTCACATCTCTCCGCTTCTTTCCACCCCCACCTCTTGTGACTGAGTTCAGGCCATCACCCTCTCTTGGCTGGATCCCTGGAGCAGCCTCCTACACGGTCTCCCCGCTTCCAATTCTTAGTCCACGTTGTGTCCAGGCTGAGGTTTTTAAAAGCCCCATCCGGTATTATCACTCTCATCAGTGAGCTGCAGAGAAGTCAGTGAAAGAAGCAAATGATTGTCAGAGAGGCCCAAGGAGAACTGTCCAAGAATGAGCAGTAATCCCAAAAGGTACATCTGGCAGGTTACGAATCTCGGACGAGATAGTACAATCAGATGGTATGCAGGGTTCCATAGGTCCCACACGTGACCTTTGAGCAAATACTGAGCAAGTAAAAATGTTTTAAAGTGAAAAGAAGCTGAGCCCAGAAGTTTCAAAGATTCACATGGGCTTGAAGTTCAGTCAAACTTTCCTTGTTTAATTAGTTTAGAAGTTTGTAAAAATTACATCATGGGCAGAGGCAAGAGGAAGAGATGAACAATTTTTTTTTCCAAATTTAATAATTATTATAGAGAGGTCATAGATTGTGTCATAGTGCCGCTTCTGAAAATAACGCTTTAGAAGTTATAAAAGCTGTACTTATTCATTAAACAAAATAAGGAAAATACAGAAAAACATAAAGAAAATTGAAATAACCTATAAGTATCCTAATCAAAGTGAGGCACTATAAATATTTATATAGTATTCTCTCTCCCCACTCTCAAATGTTTTCTGAGCATATAGATACACAAAATCTATTTAACTACTCCCTCCCCTGTGAACATTTAGGTTGTTTTTCTTCTGCCCCTCCACCCCTTTTTTGCAATTATAAATGATACTGTGTAGAACATCTTTTCTTACCCATTTTTGGTCTGCGTTTCTAACTATTCTTTAGTGGAATTACTGGATGAAACCTCTGAACAATTTTAGGGCCTTGTTACATAGTGCTTAAAAATTCTTTAGAATGATTAAAAAGTTCTGGAACTGGATGGTGGTGTTGCACAACCTTATGAATGCACTTAATGCCACTGACCAGTAGTGTTACAAATGGCTAAAGTGGCAAATTTTTTGTTATGTATATTTTTACCACAATTAGAAAAATGCCCAAAAAAGCAAATGATAAGAAAGGGAAAATACTTTTAATGTTTTCCAATAAGTATTTTATACGTAAGGACATTAGGTAAGAAAAAACACTATGGGAATTTGGTAATGTTCATCAAAAGCTTGAAAAATACATATGCCTTTATAACTAGCAGTTTTACCACTAGGTATTTATCCTAATGTAGTAATGAAAGATAAAAATAAATTTATGAAACAAGAAATTCTTTGGAAAGATTTTACCAGTGTCCACTTCCATGATCAGGCTATTGTGTTTCTTCCATCTTAGTAGACCCATACCCAACCACCTCGCTTAATTTTATTATCTGCTTGCAGTGTCTAAGTACATTTTACCCAACTTCTATTCGCATTCCCTGAAGTCCTGTGAAACCAAGAAATTTTTGTAAGCCATATTATTGTTGTAAGTATATTGATGAAGAGAAGTTTGCGTAACCTAAAAAGGAGGTAGATGATTCGTTAATATGTCAGAGTTCAAGACTTCTGTTATTAGTAGCTCAATATATAGCAGAAATTGAAAGAGGAGAAAATCCTGGCTAAAATTTACATATGCTGTAATACTCAAAATGTATTGGCTCAAATGTGACTTCACTTTTTTATTGTCTCTCCTTTGTAGGAATGACTGGATTCGGGTTGGCCTCTGCTATCCATCCAACACAAGTTTTCAGGTTACCTTTGGATTTTTTCAGCGGCACAATGGCTCATTATCCAAAATGGAAGAATATGAGCCTGTGCATTCACTGGCAGAGTTGCAGAAGAAGCAGTCTGAGAGGAAATTCTATTTTGACTCTGGCACGGGGTAATTCGGCACAACTAGTGAATGAGAATTATTGCTATTTTTCTTTAATGGTGAAATTACTAGTTCTTCAGCATAACTAAGAATAGGCTGTGATGTGACGGCTGTTTAGAAAAGCAGCTGATGTGGGGAATTCTCTGCTCATCACTATTAGAGGTTTGGAGGAGAACTAGAATGACTCGTAATTATAGTTGGCAGTAGGAATTGAGTGAAGATGTTTGCCTTGTACCTATTAAGGCAATTTAGATGGAGAAATTATCCTTGTCAGTGAAGAACCAGTAGGCCCAATCAAAAATTTAAAAATATTTTCCATAACAACTCTTAAGATGATTATTTATATAATGTAGTTCATATTTCAGTGGAAGCTCATTTCTCTCTTCCTTTAAGGCTATCTCTCAAGTTGACCTTGAATTTTTAAAACTCACTGTATAACCATGGCATATTTGCTCTCAACTTTCTCTAGGCTGCATCTTTCCACTTTTTAATTCTAATCCTGTTCAGCTGGGGTCCTGTTGGCCTTGTCTGCTTTTATCCAGTTACAGTCTCTCAGCCTTTGGGTTATGGTAGGCTCGATCTCCTGTACTCTTCCAGCAAGTAGCATGCTCCTTCAATATCCATTCCTTAAGCTGACATTCCTACTAGATTTCGTAGTCTAGGTACTGTAGAGATACTGATGTAGGTAAGACGCATTTCTTCTGTGAATTCGCAGTCTGTTGAAGGATGTGGGCATGTAAAGCAAGTAATTAGAAAGCAAAAGGTTTAAATGCTATAGGTCCCATAGTGGGATATTCCGTGTGCCTTTGGAGGTAACCCAGAAGTTCAGCCTAGGGTGACCAGAGACATCCCCAGAGGGTGACACTGGGGCTAACTCTTGAGGAATGAGTAGAAGGAAACGGAAAAAGAGATGGGTGAGGTATCCCAAGAACAGTCTAAATAGAAATGCATGGAGGCATGGCAGAACGTGGCATGGCATGTCTGGGAAAGACGGAAGGTCAGCCTCGGGAGAAGGGTGGCAAGTATAATTGGGAGAATGAGGTTTGAGGTTCAGTCAAGTGCCTTGTTAGCCTTTGAATATGGTGCAACTCATTTGCCCTCCAGGGCACCTCCAGTAGCAGGTGTGATCAGCTTAAATCTTTTCTTATCATATTTCTAATTAGACTTAACCTACTTGGACTTTTATTCTATAAATGACAGAACTTCCACGTTACCAGTTGATTTTCCACAAAAATAAATGGAACACCCAAATTTGTAAGGACAATCTGGTGATCACAAATTAATGATTAAATGTATAACAAGATGGGAAATATTTCTTCGTTTGGATGGTTCTAGAATCCCTCAGCCTTTGAGGTTCTAGTTCTTTTTAATTCTATTCATTTTGATGATTTTAATTATATATCAAAAGGCCCATGCCTAATCAGGTTCCAGTTATTCCTTATGTATAAATGGTAAAATTATTGGATATTGGAACAATACTGATTTTTACCTCATAATTGCAACTGTGCATGGTTCATTGACCTCATATGAAAATGTGAATTCTTGATCTCCAGTAATCAATCACATTTGATCAAGTCCTTTAGAATCTTGACTTTCTTGGTTTAGGAGGACTAGGTTTGCTGACAGATGTTGGACTGCTGCCTGGAAGTGACTTTTCCATTCATCTTGGCAGTAGGAGGATAGCAGAGTGGGTGGGACTGTTCATTTCACTTGATTTTTGGCCAAAGTACAGACAGAAAGACCCCCTGCCCATCTGCTCTTAGTAAACATCACAGGAATTGATTTGAGACCATGTCTTGGCCTTAGCCAAACAAATCACAGTTGCTGTTTTTATTGGTCCATTTCTGTGCCTTAAACCAAAATGATTTATAAACCAAAAAAATAATAAATAATTAAAAAAACACACTAATTCTAAACTCAATACAAGTGTAAAGTTTTCCAAGGAATTTTTCAGCCAAGCCAAATTCCATCCTCCCAAATTACCTATTGAACTAATTCACACCAGAAATCAACTTTGCTATCTTGTGGAACGACTGAATCAGGTTACCAAAATATTTTCTAAAGCAGTATTGCGTTTCACTTAGGGCCCTAGTTGGGTAGAAAGGAAAGAGAAACAACTTTATTAGTTTTGTAATTTATTTTTCTTTTAAGAAGTTACTTTATTGGAGAAATGTCTCTTTGGGCCATGTGTCAATTTGAGGAATTTTTCTAAGTTTTTGAGAGTCAGTCTAACTCCCAGTGGATTGGCTTCTGTTTTATGCAGGTTGCTGTTTTTGTATCTCAAAGCCAAAAGCCACAGGATTGGCCACAGTTACTGTTCATCTCAGGGATGCGAACGAGTCAAGATCCAGGCAACAACAGACTCAAAAGCCATCAGTAACTGCATGGCCAAAGCGTATCCCCAGTATTACAAGAAGCCATCAGCGCTCAAGCGGATGCCATCCATGCTCACGGGACTCTGTCAAGGCTGTGGAACCCAGCAGGTAAACAAGGAAGAAAAGTGGGCTATAGCCAGGGAGGAAAAATCAAAAGATATCTTTGCAATAAGTACATTTTTCTTTGAAACTTCTGTTTTGCCAATTTATAAGTATTGTATGCTTTCTCCTGAATTTCGGCCCATTCTAGAATGTGATGCTCATAAGAAGCACACCAGTCCAAATTTGTAATAAAAATACCTTCCCCCTGTGATTCGTCAGTTTACCCTGGTTGATTGTGGATTTGTTGGTTGTGGTCTTTTCTGTCTCAGCTGTGATTCTGTTACAATGTTGCTATTGGGTTTACATGTCAGTGATGTCGTGACATGCTGTGTTTTATTGGCAGTGTGAAACTTCTCTACAGAAAATGCAGCTCAGATGGAAGTGGTTTCCTTTTTTTAAGGTGGAAAGCCACTCTTAATTTTGAATATGCGCTATGTTGTTTGCCTGTAATTAAAAGTACAAACAGACCTTGGCTACAAGTGAAATGCTTCTCTTGATAGATTCTTAATTAGATGGTCATCTTCTGGATCATGAGAAAACATGGCAATGAAAGTAAATCCAAAAAATTGAGTGTGGGGTTTCCAAAGGAAGTCAGACTGATTCCAAGTGAAAAAGAAGTGTAGAGTTAATACTGCCCTAATTAACATTTAACCTTTATGCTAACAAATATGGGTCAAGGGAAATGGTTCTCAAAGTATGGTCCCTGGACCAGCAGCATCAGCATCACCTGGGAACTTGTGAGAAATTCGAATTCTTGGGCCCACTCCAGACCTGTTGAATCAGAAACCCCAGGAGTGGGGCCCAGCCATCTGTGGTTTAACAAGCCCCACAAGTGATTCTGACATATGTTCACATTTGAGATACACTGGGCTAGAGGAGGTCTTGTTTTTTTGTTTTTTTTTGCTGAGGAAGATTTGCCCTAAACTAACATCTGCGGCCAGTCTTCCTCTATTTTTCTGTATGTGGGTTGCTGCCACAGCCTGGCCGCTGATGAGTGATGTAGGTCCAAACCTGGGCCGCCGAAGTGGAACATGCTGGAACACTAGGCCACTGGCCAGCCCCTAGAGGACGTTTTTTTTAGAAGCTAGAATTACCACAGAAATGCATACTGCCTATTAATATGGAGAAAAACCTCTAAATATTTATTTTCATTTCTTATCATTCTAAGTGACTTGAAAAAACAGAAATTCTTCTTCCACTGTACAAATATTTCATTTCTAATTTTTCTTGTTTCTGTTCATTGAGGGCAGTAAGAGCAGGAAGAGAAAGATGGATGTATGCTTCCTATCATGGTATAGGATAAGTAGTTTTTCAATGGCAGCTCACTCTCATGGTCTTGGTTTCTCATACCCATGAGCCACCCCTGTTCTCTAGTTCGACTAAAACCAACCAGCAAACAAACTGGGTACATGAAGAGTTTACAGGTCCTTGCCTGTAAGGTTTTGACTGTTAAAGTGACATTTTTAGATAATCTTTGTGGGGAAGTAAATTCTCCAGCCTAATTCTCGAGCCGAATTTGCGAAGAAAGTCCTTCATTACTGAAAAGGCTTTATATAATTTATCATAACAATTCTAATAACCATTATAATTCGTGAAAAGTAATTGAATCATCACTGGAAATATTCTAGGCCTATCTTGTTAAATGGCTCCATGCGTGGATGTTTAGCATTCTTTATTTGTACTGGAAACGTTGATTAGAGTTCATTTTTTGAAAATGTACTGATTACTGACTTTGCGCAGATGCAAATATTTGAAGCATCTGGGAGGAGCATTTTTACATGGAGATTTGAGGGGAAATTTTGTTTGGAATATCAAACACAAACACATGTATGTGAGGAGTAAGTAGGAAAATGCACATGAATTTTTGACCCAAAATCTGAGACTGCAGAAAAAGCATACGGCTCCTGAATGCTTAGTGTCCCGCTCATTTGCTGTTGTGGTGAAGTTGCTGCCATCTATTTCTAAGGGCTCAGACTTTAAGTGCTAAATTGTGTGAGAATTAAGAGTGCTTTTGAGTGAGAAGAGAGCCCTTAGGAAGGAGGGAGGAAGGGGAATTTGGAGACAGAGTGATCTGGAGGAGTAGAACGAAACAGGGAAGGGCATTCTTGGGGAGGGAACAGCATCTGCAAAGGCAGAGTGGCGGGAAGGCAGAGTGTGGGAAAGTGAGGAAACTGCCCTCCCTGCTGGCTGTGATAAAACAGTGGGAGAGCGGGGCTTGAATATCAGGTGTGGCTCAATTTACGGGACCATTTGCAGGTCAGGCAGAGGAATTTAGACCTGGTGATGCACAAGGTACTGAAAGTTTTTAGACAGGCTAGTTCTCATCAGCTATCATTCTTTCCTCAGTCCTGGAGTGACTCCGTGCTAATTCAGGATAACTGGCCTAAAAAGGACCTTTGAAAAGATCTGTGACTGTTTGTGCATGAAATGTTTACAAAGATTCAAATATAAAGCACATTTATTTAGCCATTTGTAGAATTTATTTTATTAACAAGGTTACAGGTATCAAAAACTAATTGTTCCAGAAAATGGGAAACATACGCTTCTCACCTTAAGCCTATTTCAAAAGGTGGAATGCCAGCTTATGAAAAAGTGTAAAAGTTTAGGGAAAAAAGCACCAGCTGGCTTTGGTATAATTGAGTTTCTTTTGAGGGCGCCTTTTGGAGGAAGATGCGGTTGACATAGGTGTGGGACTTCCTCCCCGTCTAGGTGGTGTTCACTAGTGATCCTCATGAGAGCTACCTCCCCGTGCAGTTCCAGTCCCCCAGCAAAGCGGAGCTGCAGCGCGGAGCCCCGTCTGTGATCTCTGTGAGTACCATCTGGCGTGGTCACAGCTTTGGCTTCTGGCTTTTTCGTTTCATCCTGGTGACATGAATTATCTCTGGCAACAGTCACTTATTTGCAATCACATTTTGATTGTTGGGGGTGAGCAATGCAATAGAGGTATAAATACCTCCTGAATGTTTGCGTTTTTAAATAAATTATTTATTGACTTTTTTGGTGAGGAAGATTGTCACTGAGCTGACATCTGTGCCCATCTTCCTCTATTTTATGTGGGACGCTGCCACAACATGGCTTGATGAGTGGTGCATGTCTGCACTCAGGATCCAAATCTGTGACCCCCGGGCTGCCAAAGCAGAACATGCAAACTTAACTACTGTGCCACTGGGCCAGCCCCTAAATAACTTATTTTTATTAAAATTTTTTTTTTCCTCAGTAGATTGTGTTTACTGATTACTTGTAGGTCAATGTTAAAATTTGTTCACACTACTTTTCACTCATTAATAGCATTACAGGTGACCCAGATTCTGTAGGAAAAAAGGCATCTTTGGGTAAAAAATAATTGCCATAGGCAATCAATACATAGAAAACTGTGTTTAACCATGGTTGTTGAAGCTTACAAGAACCTCCCCAGTTATTTAAGATATAGGAAATGAACGTTTTTAAATCTCTTTGGCCTTTTATTTTGAGGTTGCCAGGCCCTCATTTTTTTCAGATGAGGAAAGTGAGGATGCAAAGTGTCTTTTCTAGATGGATTAATGGAGGAACAGAACTGAGTCTCAGCGTCAACACTAGAATTTGCGTTTAGAGCCAGGCTAGCCAGTGGTGAGCAGCTCTTGGCATGTGGCTTTTCCAGAGCTAGGTTGACCTGGGTGCCACCATATAACATGCTCTTTGGGTAGCAGGGGTCTAGCCATCCTACTGATACCCCGCCAGGGATTGAGCCTGGTCTTACGTGCTCTCTAAGAGCTCAGCTTTTTTTTTTGAGGAAGATTAGCCCTGAGCTAACTACTGCCAATCCTCCTCTTTTTGCTGAGGAAGACTGGCCCTAAGCTAACATCCATGCCCATCTTCCTCTACTTTATATGTGGGACGCCTACCACAGCATGGCGTGCCAAGTGGTGCCATGTCCGCACCCAGGATTCGAACCGGCGAACCCCCGGCCACTGAGAAGCGGAACGTGCAAACTTAACTGCTGCACCACCGGGCTGGCCCCGAGCTCAGCTTTTTTAAGTGGTGGGCAACACAATCACAGATACACATATATGTAGACAAAATTAAATCTTATTCTTTTTTTTCTTTCTCAATTTTTTTACTGTGTCAAAGTACAGAGAACATAAAATTCGCCATCTTAGCCGTTTTTAAGTGTATAGTTCAGTGGTATGAAGTCCATTCATATTGTTGTGCAGTCATCCCCACTCTCCAGCTTGAGAACTTAAATTTGACTTTTTTAGCAACTCTGCATTAGGAATATCCCTACTTGGGGGGGCAGTGAAATGCGAGTTATTAATTGTTTCAGTTGAGTAAGGTTCGTAAGCTCTCACAATCTGCTTGCCCTATCGTCCACGATAATGTATCGTGCACTTAAAATTGTTGAGAGGCTGGGTCTCATGATGTGTTCTTACCACAGTAAAAAAAAATAAAAAATAAAGAGAATATCCCTGCTTAAACATAGCTCAAAGATTTCTCCAGCATTTATTTATAGCTATTGCCCTCTGGTAACGAACGTTCAATTTGCAGTGTGTTCACAATGTGATTTTATTGGCATGAAATTGGTTGACTGAGCATCTTCATGCGGTCAGCTGCCTGAAGAGCCTGGTCCCGGCCTGCCAGCTAGGTATCTGATGGGAGTCGGTTGCATAAGGGAAGCAGGTGGGTGCTGAGTGCTCCCTGCTCTGCTAGCTCACTAGATAATTAAAGGTGACATTGTTTTGCCCAAAAAATCTCAGGCAGCCTTGCCCCAGGGTCTGATGACATTGTTAGACTCCATTGCTGCAGGTTGGGTACTTGAGACCCTAGAAAAGTCATAGAATACCGTGTTTTGTCATATTTACCTCCAATATTTTCTCATGCTTTACCTGCAGACTCTTTGCTTGGACGTGGCAATGCTTTAGTTTTTATGGAAACTTTTGTATTTCCTTTAAGCAACAGGTTTTGGGGGTGTACTTTTCAAAAGGACAGTTTGAGGGTGTTGAGGATCATTGCACATTTTTTCCTCAAAGGTATCTCAATTTTAAATATTCAGGTTTTTAAAAATAAGAGAATCACTTTTTTTTTGGTGAGGAAGATTGGCCCTGAGCCAACACCTGTGCCAATCGTCCCCTATTTTGTATGGGGGAGGCTGCCACAGCATGGCTTGGTGAGTGGTGTGTTAAGTCGTCCCAGGATCCAAACCTGCCAACTCTGGGCCACGGAAGTAGAGTGTGTGAACTTAACTACCACACCACCAGGCTGGCCCCCGAGAGAATCACTTTTAGTCTTTCCAGATATAAGATGGCACTTTACCTCCAGGCCTTCTAGAATTATTCTCTCTATTAGAGCAGTTTAAACATAGCTTAAAAAGTCCTTTTTATTTCTGTGAGATCAGTAGTGATTAGATATAAAATTTAATTTCCCCAAGCAAGGAAAGTAGTACTGAGAGCATTTCTCCTTTGTTAGCTTTTAGTGTAGTTTATAATTTTACACATTTTAAACAGAAACAGCACCTATGGCTTAAATTCATGTTGAATCATATTTCAGTCCAGTAAGGTTTTTTTCCTTCCTTTTTGGCTGAGGATTTAATGATATTTGGATGTGTCTGGAGTTCATTTTTCTTGAAAAGGTCTCAAACCATTAACTTAAAGAGGACGGCTGGAACTTTCACTTCGCAGTAATTGGACAAAATATAGTAATACCTTGTGGCTTAAATCCTGGTAAAATTACCACTTTTCCATTTTGACTTAAAAGGAGAGATGTATTTGGAACACAGGAGACGAGGCAACCTGGCACTTCTGATATTCCAAACCTAAATCCTAATGGGGGTATAGGTGGCTTGAGGCATGGTATATATGTTTTTTCACAACCAATGTGATAATAAGTGAGCTGTCTGAGCTGCAATTCTTGAACCCAGAGTCCCCCTCCTCAGCTGAGGGCAGTCACCATGGCTTCCTCAGAGCCTTCCAGTCAGTAAAGACCAGTCGAGGCAAAGTCTCTGAGAACACAGGCACGACTTCAAATGTCGGTGGAGGGAGAGGAAATAGAATATGCAATTTGAATCCTGCATGGGTTTGGAAGATGAAGAGAAGGGGCTGGAAAGATGAGTCGTCCTGGAGGTACTGAAATGGTGGTGACCACAGAAGACATTTTTGTATTCTCAGGTCAACGGCACCGACTTTACCTTGCGCAGTGCGGGTGTCCTCCTCCTCATCGTGGACGCTTGCGGCGTTCCCTTCCGGTTGACGGAGAAAAAGATTTTCTCTCTTGCTGATGTCAGTCGCATGGAAGAGTATTTAAAAGCAGGCATCCCTCCAAGGTAGGTGGAGCTTGCTCTGCAGGAGAGACAAGCCATCTTAAAGGTGACATTTGGTCAACTCTGAACTTTGGTTTGTCAGCCTGCCTTGTACTCTGCGGGCATTTAGGACTCTTGAAAGGTGTTCATTCCTTCCCCATCGCAGGTTGATGCCTGGGTGGTCTAAGCTGCTTATTGTTGGTAAGCGAGAGCTTGGATGTTAGAAGAGTTTGCAGATGGTTGGAAGGCTCTTAGATAAGGCAGAGAAAAGCTTAATACTTAGGAGCATTACTGTCCCACTTTTTAGTATTAAGTTGATCTACATTGCACCCAACTTAGAAAGCTCGTTACCGTTTTAAAGCAATTTTATAGATGATTTTACTTTTGCAGCCACCTGTCCCACTGAGGAACCCTCAGACAGCCTTGTGCTCTGACACTGGCATATGGAGCATTCACCTGGGTCACTTGGAAGTGACGGAAAAGGAGTAAATTGATTTTCTTTTTAAAACAAATTGGCACCTGAGCTAACATGTGTTGCCAATCTTCTTTTTTTTTTATTCTTCTCCCGAAAGCCCCCCAGTACATAGTTGTATATTCTAGTTGTGAGTGCCTCTGGTTGTGCTGTGTGGGAGGCCACCTCAGCATGGCTTGATGAATGGTGCTATGTCCATGCCCAGGATCTGAATTGGTGAAACCCTGGGCTGCTGAAGTGGAGTGCTCAAACTTAACCACTCGGCCATGCGCCCCGCCCCAGGAGTAAACCAGTTTTTAAGTGGAAAAGTATGTGGTTTCTTGCTCTCTTTTTATTTTTGGTGAGGAGGATTGGCCCTGAGCTAACATCTGCTGCCAATCCTCCTCTTTTTGCTGAGGAAGCTTGGCCCTGAGCTAACATCTGGGCCCGTCTTCCTCTATTTTATATGTGGGATACCTACCACAGCATGGCTTCACAAGTGGTGCATCGGTCTGCACCTGGGATCTGAACTGGCGAACCCTGGGCCGCTGAAGTGGAGCACGCCAACTTAACTCCCTACACCACTGGGTGGCCCCTGGTTTCTCTTTTAAGAGCCCTTGTCTGATTAGTTTTTCTTTGTTAGTCTCTGAAGAAAGGTGCACAGGAGAGAAACCTTTCTTTTTTAGCATTGGTCAGACCCTGCTTGGAGGCAAGGAGATGAATTCAGGCTCCTTTCCACCCCTTCAGCTTTGTTGCAGATGTTGATTTACAGGCCGTCTTCATTTAGTGAAGCCATTAAGGGAGGGACTTAAGCTACTGAGGGAGCAAAGGCTGTCTAGCTTTTGAATCATCTTCAGTTGATTTGATGACTTATGCTCTTTACACATTACAGGACCAGATCTCAATAAGTCCCATAAAATCATTGGATTATTTGAATGTAATAGTCAGTGTATATATGTCTTCTGGTTTAAGACACTTGTAGGGAATTCCTTTCCAAGGCCTCAGTTTTCTTTAAGGATTTAAAGATTTTTTCCTAATGTTGAAAACACGTGCACTCAGTCCACCTGAAACAATCCAGGAGATAAATTTCACCACAAATATTTAGGGTGACACGGCAGGCCTGCAAGATGGCCTGTAGATTTAAGAGTTAAGAGCAACTTATTACAAAGCCACAAGGTTGTTTCTAGAAAGGGGACTCAAGGAAGGCTTTCGAGGTGCTGGTAGTGGTCTGTTTCTTGATCTGGGTGCTGGTTATACAAGTATGTTTAGTTTGCAAAAATTTCCCATGCTGTACACTTAGGAATACTATTCTATGTGTATGTTGCATCTTAACAAAATGTTAAGAAGTTATGGTGCAACTGGCAGTGACTTCTACGGAGACTGTACATGTGGGGGTGCGGGTGGGCGAGGGGCGACCTGTAGGTGGTCTCCTGGGACAATCCGAGCAGTGTGACCCATTGAAGAAGGTCAGGCCTGCAGGGTTGCTATGGTCAGACTTCTCCTCTGGCTCTGAATTGAATCACGATTGCTTTAGAAAGACTTCAACCAAGAACCCACACCAACCTGAGACTTAGGAATCTCAATAAGAAATGTCAAGATGCACATTAAGAAAGTAAACACTCCACTAAGGGATATACAGCAAGAGTTGAATAAAAGGAGAGACATTCCCTGTTTCGGGATGGAAAAATTAACATTGTAAAGATGTTATTCTACCTAAATTAAAATGTAAATGGATCACATTTCCGTTAGTGTCCCAATAGGTTACTTTTCTGCTGTACTTGACAGTTGATACTGAAGTTCATCTGGAAGAATAAATGTAGGAGAGTAATAAAATATTTTTAAACAAATGATAATAATATAAGGGTCTATTTTATCACATAATTAAAATAAACTATGAAGCCACAGTAATTAAGCCGGCATAGTATTCTAAGGAGGGGAGAGAGAAAATCCAGACAGATCTGAGTATGTGTTGATATACTGCATAATGAAGTTGGCCATTGCAACTAAACCATGGGGGAGCAGATTTTATTTCCTTCCTTTTTAGAACTATTTTTTTTCCTATTTGATAAATAAATAATAGGACATAAATAGGTAAATAGAGCATCAGAAACAAACAAAACCCACCTCCCCGTTACAATAGTTTAATCCAGAAAAGAGCTGTGTCCCGAGCCATCCACTAGCTCAGCTGACCTACATGACTTGTTGTCCCTACATTTAGAGACCCCTTGTAATAGCAGCATAGTTTCTGGGTGGGGCGGGGAAGTGGAGATTTGTAACAGCAGGAGTGAAAAAGCATGTGGGTCATTTTTGGGTTTTTTTTTTGAGTTGTGCTTTTATCTATTGTTTCTATACTGTATTCAGTTTAGAAGGATGCTCAGTAAATACCTGCTTAATTACTGAAATTTGCACTGATTTTCTAACTTTTACCTACAGGTCAGTTGTTCTGTTGAGCACAAGAGGAGAAATAAAGCAGTTGAATATTTCGGATTCCTTAGTACCTCTGGGATTAGCCAAACCAGCTCATCTTTATAACAAAGGTTTGTATTTGCATTATTCTATGAAGTTCTTATGAGGCCAGCAATTTGATGGTGGAATTTGGCTCCCAGACCATTTTCATGAGATTGTTTGCTGGGGTGGGTATCGTGAAGATAAATTCTAAATAAGGAGACAGAGTTAGAGGAAGTGTGTTGGGATGTGGTTTGTTGTTGGGGCCAAGAGGTGGGTGGTAAGAGTTCATTTGCTGACGTAAGGAAGTGGAGTTTTGTTTTTTGCTTTATAGCTGTCTTTGTTTTGCTCACCTCCGACTCACCTCCTGTGTTATCTTGCCTGGAACTAGTAGATGTACAAATTGAACGTTTTTTTTTTTAGGGAGTACCATATTTTTGGGATTCAGTGGAAACTTTAAACCATCGTGGACGAAGCTGTTTACCAGTCCTGCTGGACAGGGCCTTGGGCTGCTTGAACAATTCATACCTTTGCAGCTGGACGAGTATGGCTGTCCCAGAGCTGGCACTGTCCGCAGAAGAGACCTGGAGCTCTTAAAGCAACTTCAAAAGCACATTAGAGACTAACTGTAACTTAAGTGCGAGGGGGAAAAAAATGTGAACTAACTTATTTAATTTATGGCATTTTAAAGTGACACTGTTAACCCAATGGAACCATTTTCCTGTTCGATACAGAAAGGGGAGAAAAGACCGAGTTTTAAGTACTTGCTCGAATACCAGCTCACGCACCTTCTAGTTGTACAAAATGTTGGAGAATGTATTTGTATTTGTTAGGCTGGTGTATTCAGAGAGCAGTTCTCTTCTTCCTCACCTTCCACCGCGGTGTTTGTCCTGACCACAAGCAATGCTTCACCTTTGTTAGAATGGGATGTTGCGCAGTGGGGTGGGGGTTCTGAGAGTCAGCCTGAGTCCTCGAGAGGACCAGCTCTTGTAGCACCTTGGATACTTGAAGTCTAATGCTCAGTGGTGTCGTTGACTTTGATCAGCAGTGGACTTGGGTGGCTGGCAAGTTCAGTGATGCCTTGGGCCCTGGTTCTGGGCAGCCTTCGAGAATTTTCTATGATACTGAATGATAGAGTTTTAAGTGGCAACTCAGGCTCAGCTCATGCCCTTTTTTGCCTGGACATGTGCTATTTTTATTCATTTGTATATTGATTCCTTCTAAGGGTTCAGATTTCAAACAGGAAGTATATTGGGACAAAAGGGCTTTTAGGGATTAACCGTCTCTTTAATCTGTGACCATCGGGCAAAAATTTGACCTCCACCAAGGTCTGAGGTTGTTGGGACCATTTTTGCAGCTTTAATCCTTAGTCTGTTTTGACTGTATATTTGTGTTTAAAATACAGAGCTGAGCTGAATATTTACATTATTTTTAAAAGAAGCAGGCCATTTTCCTGAACTGTAAACTTGTGTCGTTTCAACTTGCACAAAGGAAGTCTGTTCTTGGGGTTGCTCCTGCACCCGGGTTTTTTGTTGTTGTTTTTATGAGTGGATTCTTTTTTACCCTTTTCTGCTGAGCACGCTCCCAGGAAAATTGCAAAAAGCTTAATGATACCGGAAAATATTGTACTCGGGGGAGAAAAAAGGGAGAGCCTTTTAAGGGCCAGAATCGTGGAGCGAATATTCAGAAATGGGCCCCTTTATAGCTTTAGAGGACTCGGTCACTTAATTAATTAAATTGTTAGAGCCAGTTAAAAAAAGGCGCCATGAAGCCCTATTTTGCTTCCCACTGGGTGCATGCATCTCCTGCCGGTGGGTGAGGATTGTATGTGTCAGAAGGAGATTGGCTCCACCGCTTAGGATGTCACCACACCAAGAGGAAAGAAGCATCAGAATGCCTTGACCTTTTCGTAAACCCACAAGGCACACAGTGTGGTGGAGGGATGGCCATGGCGAGAGAGTAGGAAGTGTGTTCAGGCGGATTTTGGCAATGAGTACAGACAAATTCACTTTCCTCTACCAGGAGCAACGGCTGATGACCTGTCCCTTTGTGTCCGGGAGAAACTGCAGAGCAGCTCTGTGACTTCTGTTACTTTACCAAATATGCTACCTCAAAGTGCTACCGATAAACCTTTCTAACTGTAAGTGCCCTTGCTAAAGGCACATGTCTTAATCCAAGTTTAGGGTTTTTTTTTTTTTTTTTGTATATTGATGAATGAGATCTTACCTATTAAATATATTATTGGATCATGGTTCCTGAAGGTGATTAAAGTTTGTGTGTGTGTTTTTTATGACTTAAATAAATATCTTTTATGTGTGTGTTTTTTTTTTTTTTTTTTTAGAGTTTGGCTCTTTAAAGATTTGGAGAGGATATGTAAGTTCCGAGGCACCTAGTTTTTCTGATTTGTATGCTAATAATCAGGGCCTAAGTTAAATAAATATGTGTGCATGTATTTTTTAGATATGTGTGTGACTCTCTATCAGTCAATCATTTTTTATTCCAAATTCCAGCTGTAAAAAATGTTCTAGCCGAAAAGAGAAGGGGAAACTGTTCACCAAGTAGATTTTGGAAGACCAAGCTTCGATGGACAGGAATCATATTCTCCAATGCAGAGGTTCTCATCCTTGGCTGCTTGTGGGAATCACCTGGGAGCTTTAAGAAATATAGAGGCCTAGGCCCCACCGCCAACCCCTGCATTCAGATTTAATTGGTGTGGGGTGCAGCCTGGGCATTGGAATTTTTTTAAAGCTCCCTGGGTAATTCTAACATGTACCCAGGTTTAGGAACCACTGCAGTAATATAATAGGCCCCCTGTTTAACTTCATTATTTTTTGTGACTAAAACAAAATTACGTTTATGATTTTTACTTGCAATTCCTGTATTACACACCTCCCAACCTTAAACAAGGTATTTCACTATTGTCTCTTTTAATAGAACTTTTTAATAAAGTTTTTGTCCTTAATCCTATCCAGTTGTTAAATTGGTTGTCTAAGCTGATATACACATTTCAGGCAGTTGGGAGGCAGCAATCTGTTTTATTCCTACCGAGAAAATATATTCGAAGGTGCTTTGTAAGTTGGTAAGCATTTTCCATCAGATGAGGCGGTGGTTGAGCTCCAGAAACATGGCCGTCCACAGATCAACCGGCTGATGAGAAACACAGGGCCTTCTCATATCCCAGCGGGGTAGAATTTTAGTTCTTTGCTGTGAGATCCCTGCCTCTCCGCCTGAGCCAGCGTGCTACATATTAGCTTCAGAGGCTGGGAGAGAGTGCTCGTGAGAAGATGAAAGGCAGAGACACACAGTCTCATCGAGTATGGCTCCAAAGCAGCCGCTAAGCTGATGTTTAGATGCAGGACTGGGGAGGGGGCACTTATGACTTCCCTCTTCTCTACCTTCACCAGAAGAGAACACATCCTCGTGCCATTACATGGATTAGTTTGTTTTGAGGAAGGGTGGGCAATGAGGTGATGGATAGAGGCTTGAGTGCTTCAGATAACTGGTGATCGTTCCTTAAGAGATGAGGTAATGTTTGGATAGGTCCAGTTGAAAGGCATTTCAATAAGCAGGAACGCACTTAGTTAATTCAAATATTTTCAGTTGGTCCTAATAGGTAAGTACTTAGATTCCATTGTGACAATGTTTAATGATTTTGTCATTCAGAGTTAGAGGTTACTCTCCAAAATTCCTGTTTGCCTTTCAGATACTTATGAAGCCACGTTTGATAACTTGAGAATTCCCCTAGAGGTGAAGACGGTGAATCGGAGTAATTTGGTAACAGATTTGTGTCATGCCTGTTGGTCTGAACTTGGTAAAAACTCAATCTGCCAGAAATGGAAGCAGACACTGGGCTGGAGCTCATTTTCAACAAAAAGGGAGGAAAAAAATCAAGGAAAGGCATCCCCGGTCCCTTGCTCACAGATAACTAAGTGTTGTTCAGGTCTTGCTAGACCATTGGAATCATCTGGAAGATAGAGGGTTTTTATTCATATTTATCTTCAATATGGGAAAAAAGCTGAAAAAAGGATGCCTAACTAGGCCTTGGTGTTTTGGGGAAGGGCACACTATTTTTATGTGATAAAATTAGAGGATGACTGATTGAGCTGTGAATATTTCTAAATGAACTGTGCGCCACCAGGCATCCAAAAATATCAACCATAGCAAGCTGTGAAAATATTGTATCCAAAAAGACAACAAATAATGGGTCAGAAAACAACTTGATAGATTCATTTTGATTTTCCTGAGATGGACCGTGTGATTAGTCTGGATATGAGACGTGATAACGCATTTAAAGTTCATCCTCAGAAAAGAGACTTTATGCTCACGATGCATCAGGAGTTGGCAAACTGACTTGTGGGCCAGACTTGTTCCCCTCACTGTTTTTGTACCAATTTTGAGCTAAGAATGGTTTTTACATCTTTAAATATAACAAGTTGGGAAAAGTCAAAAGGAGAGTATATTTTATGACATGAAAGTTACGTGAAATTTCAATTTCAGTGTCTGTAAATAACATCTTATTGGAAGATAGCCACATTCATTTGCTTCCTTATTGCATTGGCAGGGTTAAGTAGTTGCCCCAAAGACTATATGGCCTGCAGAGCTGAAAATATTTACTGGGTTACTTTACTGAAAAAATTTGCTGAGCCTTGATTTTGATGAAGGTTATACTGGTGTTCATTGTACTGTTCTTTTTTTCTTTTTTCTTTGAGGAAGATTATCCCTGAGCTAACATCCACTGCCAATCCTCCTCTTTTTTGCTGAGGAAGATTGGCCCTGAGCCAACATCTGTGCCCATCTTCCTCTCTTTTATATGTGGGACGCCTGCCACAGCGTGGCTTAATGAGCTGTTCATAGGTCCTTGCCCGGCATCTGAACCGGGGAACCCTGGGCTGCCAAAACAGAGTGCACGAACTTAACTGCTAAGGCACCAGGCCAGCCCCCATTGTACTATTCTTAAAAGTTTCCTGAGGTCTGAGAATTTTTTAAATAGAAAGTTATGGAAAACACCTGAATCAGAATCACCTGAGGTCTTGATGAAAATGCAGAATCACAAGCCCCAAGTCATACTGGAGAATTGGAATCTCCAGGACCTGGAGCTGGGAATATAATTTTATGACAAACTCCCCAGGTGTTTCTTATGAACACTGCAGTGTGAGAACCCCACAGCATGTAGTGAGCCCCTGATATTCCTCTCCCTTTTCCCTCCAGTAGAGAACACATCTGAATGTCGTGTTTTGTTAACCCTGGTGGCTCCATCTGTACTGTCTTCCTCAATTCTTTTTGTGGCTAATGCAGGGCAGATCTGATGCACAGCACAGTATGAGGCTGTTGCTGGAGCAAAGATTTGGAGCCCATGGTAAAGTCCTTTGTCCACTGTCTGAAATTCTTACCATTAGTATGGTTCCTTGGGCTATAGGTATCCCTACAATGAAATCCCAGATATCCTTTGTTTTCTTCAAGTTCTTTATTATTTTAAGCAGTTTAAAGGAAAAGATACATGTCAGACTGCAGAGACTGACAAAAACATATGTTTCTTTGTTTTTGGATGGAACTGTATCCACCCTAGTTATTTCCCGTTTATTGAAGCACTGATTGGCATTTGCAGATTTTTTTTTTTAGGTGGAATGAATTATTTCATATAAGCAATTTGCTTTGTAAGCAAAAGCCCTTTAATACCTGAACTTCATGGGGGAGGCACGAGGTAGGGGGTGGACTCGGAGGATAATGAAATCAGTCTTTCCCAGGAAGGAGGATGGGATCCTCTGGGAGGGCGTGGCAGGTTTACCTCCTCCCACCTCTCCCACCAGTCTGTATTGATCATAAACACCCAGTTCCTCAGGGAGGAAGGCCGGGGTCAGATAGGTTCCTGATGTGGGAGAACGTAGGATCTACAAATCTCGGGAGGAAAAGAGCATCTTTTGCTCCTAGCATGGGTGGGAGGAAGAGGGAGTTCTGACATGAAGGAAAGATCACACCAGAACTTGTTGCCTCCTTCTAAGATGTGTATGTGGTCATTCTTCTCCCAAGGAAAATGGCTCTTAGTGAGTAGTCAGTGGATTCCACACAGAGTGAAGTGCCTGGTACAGTTTGTTGCTGAAGGTGCAGTGGATGTTTTGGTGACCAACCTAGGTTTGATGCCAGTGTTGGGGATTGGAATTGGCCACCCCAAGATATGTCTCTTTGGCATGAGGATTATTTTGGGCTGGTTACTTTTAAAAACTGAAGACATGAGAGAAACTCTGAAAAGCAGAAGTTACCCTTTGTAAGAAACATTTACATTTGTAAGGGAAATCTCCATCTGTAAAGGTGTCTCCCTCTCTGTACCAGGAAGAAGGGGGGATGACCTTATCTCTAGAAACTCTTATCAATGCAGAAGGCAAGGACTTAAATCTGCATAATAACCTTACTCTTGTTTACTGTGCTTTTCTGGTACTCTGCCATAACTGACTCCTCCCACCCCCAACATCCTCATTTGTAGCTGAAGATGGTATTGAAGATGAGATCCTCTGCCATTTTGGTGAGTTGCTGAGTTTTCCTGAATCTCTCCATGTGTACATGTTATAAAGCTTTGTTTAATTTTCTCCTGTTATTCTGTCTCATGTGAATTTAACTCATAGCCCAGCCAGAAGGACCTAGAGTGGGTAGAGGAAATGTCTCCCTCCCCAACACCAGTTAAGTCTCTTTACTAGCAGTGTTACTTTGAGCAGGTTCCTATTCCTTCTGATCCTCAGCTTTCTCATCTCTGAAATGGGACTACTAATGCTTTTGTAAAATTACAAAGGGGATTAAATGAGAATAGCCATGTCCCAAACACAGCTGTTCATCAACAATATCTCAGTGGTTTGTTTTACAAAAAAGTCAGATTTCCAGACATCTGTGAATTTTAATTTAGTAGTTTTATGAGGACTAAAGATTAGAGAATCTGGTTTTTAAAAACAAACTTCTGAAATAAAGCCAGATTTGGGAACCACTGAGAATGCCCTATGGAAGGCCCCACCCTAGTTTAACACATGCCCCATATTCAGTTGTTTGTATCTAGAAAACAGGACGTCAGGCCAGGCAGTGCACGTTTAGTGGATTTGTTCGAGTGTCCTCACAAGGTTTGCATTGTGCCCTAGTTGCACTAGCACCGTACCTCAGCAAACCAGATGTGCGCAGACCAGAGCTATGACATGTGGCAAGACAACTATGAAATGGAAGCATGCGGCTGCACCCTGGTCTGTAGCTGGTATGTGCGGTTCTCTGCTGTCCCTTCTTGTGAGGGAAAATTTCAGTTCAGCTAATCATCTGTCTCTTCCAATCCCTTTTACCATAAACTAGCATGGAATAAAAACAATTCATTTCTAATGATCTCTCGGTGCTTTAACCATCCATATTTTCACTCTTCCTTCTTATTGAGTAAGGAAATGCTAACATGCAATAAAAAGGTTTGTAGGACAAGTTGAAACTGAGTTAGAGGATGTGGAAAAGGAGCACCTTTGGTGCCAAGGTTTCCCATATTTCTGCACCCCTTTTCTTCCTAGTCACACCTCCACTTCCTCCAGGCTGCCTCGGGTCTACTGTTGCAGCCTTGCTGTATGCGCAAGACCACATTCTCAGACCTCTTTGTACCTTTCACTGCCATCACTGCTCATACATTCCATGTCCAACCCTCAAGATCCTTCGCCCCTGCTAAATTAATTCAAAATCAGGCTGTTCCTCATGTCTAAAACAAATTCCTTCTTAGGCAACAACGCCATTTTAATATTTACCCATGGTGCCTATAATGCTAAAAGTAATGTGTTGCTGGGAGTTCTATTTCTCTGATTTGTTTGGTTTATTTTTAAAGTAGTTTTGCCCTCTTGCATACTTCACCTACATATGAGTCTGATGCCATCGAACTCTAGAGGAAGTGACAAATCTGGAAAATCCACAAACTGTATCATCAGCCACTGGATATTGAATGGTGTCAATACTGATGAGGATTTTTAGGCTGCTTAATTTTAAAAGGGTTTATGATGAGGATTTTTAGGCTGGTTACTTTTAAAACTGCAGATGAGAAGCAGGCTCCGAGGACTGGAATTTTGCTTGCCCTTTGGAGACATTTGCGTTTGTGAAGGAAGGGGGGATGACCTTGTAGGGACCTGAAATTGGCCACTCCAGGATATGTCTCTTTGGCATCAGGACTGTTTTGGGCTGATTGCTTTCGATAAACTGGGACAGGGAAGGAGGCTCTGGGGAATGGAACTTGCCCATGTTGGGACACATTTACATTTGTAAGGTAAATCTCTATCTGTAAAAGGTGCCTCCCTCTCTGTACCAGGAAGAAGAGGAGAGATGACCTTATCCCTAGAAACTCTTAATGGGGAAGGCAAGAACTTAAGCTGGTTGCTGTCTGGCTATCTCATGTAACTGATTTAGGGTGGTGGCTTCTGACCTTTACTTAATCCGATTTGATTCTTGTCTAAAAGTCATGGGATCACCCAATAACCAGACCCCACCTGCACTGATACCATTTTAACTTTTTTTTGTTCTTTCCTTTGTCTTCGTAAAGAGATGACTCACATACCTATGCCTTAAATTTAGCCCTAACCCTCAACTCGGGGCAGCAGCAGAAGCGGCAGCAGTAGGAGCTCTGACTGCCCGTGGGTCTTGTCCCCACGCACCAGCTCTGCCTGCCCATGGGTCCTGACCCCATGCGAGCGGGGGCAGCAGAAGTGGCAGCAGAAGCTCTGACTGCCCATGGGTCCTGTCCCCATGCTACACTATTCTCTAAATAAAAGAGCACTACTGCCAGATCTTAAGAGTCTAAGAAATCTTTCTTTCGACTCCTCGGCTCACCGACCCCGCATCAAATACTATCTATAGGATATGAGCGCTTATATTTGGAGTCCCTTCTGATCATCTTCAGGAAGGTTGTGGATAATACTATGGTTTTCCTCCTGCTAAAGCAATGTTCTCAGAACACAGAGACTGGGTGAGTAACCCTCCCTGGCTCTGAAACATATAATCCATTCGGATTCCAGGCCCAGGGTCTTGGCCACAAGAAAGTGTATTTGTCTTAACATCTTCCTGGAAGCTGTGCTCTGTGAGCACTGGAAAATCCTTTACGTTTGTAGTGTCTTCCATATTTGTAAATCACCTTCTTTCAATAGCTGAAAGGAAGAGATCTGGTAATTATAGCTTTCCTTTGTTGCAGCTTTATGTTGAAAACATTTGCCAGCAAGGCTAACTAAGGACCCAAGTGGATAGATGATATATAAACAAGATTACGAATCACAAGGATCAGGGGCTCCCTGTGCAGTTTTATCCAGAGCAAGAAGGTCAAACTACAAACACAAATTTCTTTTTGGTGAAAGAGGGATGATTTTATTATATCAATGATCTATCTTTTCTGGCTCTTGTTTCCAATTCCTTGAAATGACTTAATTTGTTGACTTCAGCTGTGAATTTTTTTTTTTTTCTGAGGAAGATTAGCCCTGAGCTAACTGCTGCCAATCCTCCTCTTTTTGCTGAGGAAGACTGGCCCTGAGCTAACATCCATGCCCATCGTCCTGTACTTTATATGTGGGACACCTACCACAGCATGGCGTGCCAAGCGGTGCCATGTCTGCACCCGGGATCCGAACCGGCAAACCCCGGGCCGCTGAAGTGGAACGTGTGCACTTGACCACTGTGCCACTGGGCTGGCCCCCAGCTGTGAATTTTTAATGTAATATAATCTAAAATAATTGGATTCAAAGTCTATTGACAAGTATAATTGTTGGCTATTTTGGATAATCTAAATTATCAACTTAATACCTATTTTGCTGCTACATATTTGATTGAAATAACATGAGAGGTTCTTTTAATTTTATTTGGTTCTTTATTTTGTCAGCTTATAGAAGACAAATGATTAATATGAGGCATAAAGGTAACCAATGAAAGACAAAGAATAGTAACATTGGCAGTAAGGAATGAGGAACAAGAAGGAT
This sequence comes from Equus asinus, assembly GCF_041296235.1. Classification (NCBI taxonomy): domain Eukaryota; kingdom Metazoa; phylum Chordata; class Mammalia; order Perissodactyla; family Equidae; genus Equus; species Equus asinus. Next base: position 31,975,144 of record NC_091812.1, read on the forward strand.
GACTCTATTCTGGCTTTCTTTAAATTTTTCCTTAATTTATTTCTACACTTAGTAAGTTAGAGCCAATGGAATCTATCTAGTCATTGAATTTCTGAGTTTGCTTAGTGAGAGATTAGTATTTGAAACAAACCCTGCCTTCCTTGTAACTTTGTGTGAGTGTGTCTGTCAGTCTCTCATATGTCTGAGAGTTTATTCATTGTACCAATGTCATCACTACAACTTTGAACTCAAAGTCTTTATCACCTTGACTTTGATCTTGACTTTAGTCTTCAATGCTACCAACCTTGAATTTAAAATCTTCAACACGAAAACCTTAAATTTAAGGTCTTCAACACTATAACCTTGAATTTAAAGTCTTTAATACTACGACTTTTATCATATTGTTGACAGATGCATCATTTTTGAAATGTAGTGGGTTAAAGTATGTATTGTGTTGTTTATTAACAAAATGCCTCATGTAGTCTAAATTTGTAAATACCGCTTCTGTTTTGTTTCTCCTTTATACACTTGACTGTCTAACTTTGTGATAAGCGACATGAATTTTATGTTAAGATTAAGTATGTTTCCCTGAAACATGGATTTAAAAAAATTATATAATTGACAATTTAGAATGAAATCCTTCCATTGTACACATTTTAAAAACAAATTTTGGTTCCAATCCTGTGGGGGGAAAATCTTAGTGAGGGCTATGTAGAAAATATTATACTGATTGGAGGTGTTAAAAAAATTATTCAGGAGGCCGGCCTGGTGGCTCAGTGGTTAAGTGTGCACATTCTGCTTTGGCGGCCCAGGGTTCTTCGGTTTGGATCCTGGGTGTGGACATGGCACCACCTGTCAAGCCATGCTGTGGTAGGCATCCCACACATAAAGTGGAGGAAGATGGGCACAGAAGTTAGCTCAGGGCCAGTCTTCCTCAGCAACAAGAGGAGGATTGGCAGCAGATGTTAGCTCAGGGCTAATCTTCCTCAAAAAAAAAAATTATTCAGGGCACTTGTTAAAGATGGTAAGGCAGACTTTATTCAAGGGGGCTATTACAATGGAATTTTGTACCTGGAGAGAGAAATGGAGCTTAACTCTGAATACAACAAGGACAAATGGAAATTTATAGCTAAGAGCACAGTGGAGATTGGTGGATGGAAAATTACTAAGAGGAAACATCAGGGGTAGGGGAATTCTGGCTTGACAGGATTTCTGTTGGAAGCAGGCCAGGGTGATAAGATACTGAGGGTAGACATGAGGAATTTGATCAGATTATCAAGGATGGGAGATTTTCCCTAAACTGACCCAGCAGAATTCTTGCTAAGACTAGACTAAATGGGCAGAGGACAGAGCCCGAGGTCAGGGTCCAGGTCAGAAAGAGGATCCAGAGGAACCTGACTCATGTTTGGTCAAGAAGAGAGTCTATCAGCAGTAGGTAGAGTCCTGCTTCAAGGGTGAAATTAAGTCTACTGTTAATTACCAGGGTGAGTTAGCTATTTAGATGTACCTGTACTTGCTTGGTGTGAGTTTCTGTGTTTAGAGAGAAAGAGCGTTTACGCTTTCTCTGATTAGACTTCTGTGACTCAAATGGCCTTGAACTGAGCTGTTAATAGTGAATGCTATGGTTTCAGTACCATACGGAAAAAGAACAGGTTATGAAGGGGGAGGAGTCCCTGTATGGGATATTATCTTCTGGGCTCTGCCATTTCCTATGGTTTTCCAAAGCCTGGGATTATCCTTCCTAAAGTGTAGTTATGGGCCATTTCCATCAGAACCATGGGATTTACTGTGAAAACAGCAGATTCACGGGCTCCCTTTTAGATCGATTGAATTAGAATCTTTCTTTTTTTTGGGAAAGAACATGAATGTTCATCGCCAAGGGACTGCATAAATACATTATAGTATATTCATACGTTTGACTACTATACTCCAGTTAAAATGAATGAATGATGTCTGAGTCTATCAACATAGGTACATATAGAAAAGGTAATGTTGGGTAGACAGGTACAAATGGATATGTATGAAATGATAACATGATATTTATGGATACAATATTGTTGTTGAGTTTGCATGATCAATTTCCTATCTCTAACAAAAGATTTTCTTTCTACTGTTGCTAACCTTGGAGATTTGTTATTATATATTTAGATATCAGAATGTTGAGGCTAAATACTGTTCTAAAAATCATTGTATCCAAAATCTTTTCCTTTGTTTAAAATATCTTTTAAAATGAACTTTTTAGAATAGGTTTAGACATACAGAAACACTGTGAAGATAGCACAGAGAGCTCCCATATACCCCATATCTGATTTTCCCTATTATTAACATCTAATATTAGTTGGTACATTTGCTACAATTGATGAATTAATATTGATATGTTAAATAGGGTTTCTATTTTATTCAGATTATCTTAGTTTTTAACTAATGTCCTTTATCTGTTCTGGAATCTCATCTAGGATACGACGTCACTTTATTAATCACGTGTCCTTAGGGTCCCCCCAAGTTGTAGCAGTTTCTCTGACTTTTTTTTTTGATGACTTTGGCAGTTTTGAGTTATATTTGCCATGCATTTTGTAGAATGTCCTTCCTTGGAGCCTGATTGACATTTTTCTCATAATTGGACTGGGTTTTGGAGAAGATCATAGAGGTAAGGTACCGTTCTCATCACATTGTATCAGGAGTACCTGTTATTAACATGACTGATCACCTTTGATGTCGACCTTGAGCATGTGGTAGAGGTAGTGTTTGTCAGGTTTCTCAACTGTACGGTTACTTTTTTTTTTTTGAGGAAGATTAGCCCTGAGCCAACATCTGCCACCAATCCTCCTCTTTTTGCTGAGGAAGAGTGGCCCTGAGCTAACATCTGTGCCCATCTTCCTCTACTTTATATGTGGGACGCCTCCCACAGCATGGTTTGACAAGCGTTATGTAGGTCCGCACCCGGGATCCAAACCAGCAAACCGTGGGCTGCCAAGGTGGAAAGTGTGGACTTAACCACTGCACCACTAGGCCAGCCTCTATAGTTACTCTTTATTCCCCCCTTTCCCTGCTATAATCTTTGGAAGGAAGTCACTTTGTGCAGCCCACACCAGTCTCCTTTTTAAAAAGAGAAATTATGATGCAGAATGATAAAGTCATCTGCCCTAGGTCATAAGGTTAATCATACCTAGCCCAGGATATTATTGGACCCACAGTAAGAGGATTACTTAATGTGTAGTAATTTAATTTTACCTTAAAATTAATCAATGTGATTCAATTAATTTTATTTCACCTAAATCTTACACTTAATTTAAATGTAAAATTAAGGTTTAGGAGGCGGTAGCCCATGTGAAATCCAGCTTCCCTTCTCCTCAACAACCTTTCTGCTCAAAACACATAGAATTATTAGGGAGCATATTTTTCATATTCACACATGTATAGCTGAGCTCAAAATGAATATAGGAAATTTATACATGTTGGAAACTAGGGAGGAACTAGTATCAAAGAGCAGGAGCCAGAGTTCCATGGGGACCACAACTTATACTGAAAGCCTGCCCCTGACGTTTGCCATCCAGACAGAAAATGCCAGGGTCCTGAATCTTTGGAAGATGGTTCAGAAGAGGACAAGAGGTAATGCCAGGGGGGTGTGTCTTCTTGGGCTCCCAGGTTCCTTGGCTCTTGAAGATGGGCACTGTGGATGGAGGGCTGAGCGACCCTACTGTCCTAAGTCACACATCAGGGCCCCAGATACACAAGTCTAAGAGTGGTACTCTAGACAGCCCCAAGGACTATACCTCAGGGAGGAGAACAATAGTTGCAGATGAAGCTATGGGGTGCAAGAAGTAATGAGGAACAAAGGAAGCAGTAAAACATAGAACACAATACTGAAAAGTACTTTCCATAAATAACAAGCATAACTTTGTTTTCGTGTTTGAAAACAAGCTGGAAGTAAAACACTCCCTAATAACGTGGAAGTCATGAGGCAGGGGAAGTTACCTGTATGCTAAAGTCCTCGTCTTTTTCGGTAGAGAAAAAAGATACTGATTAACCTTGACTTTGTCAGCATATTATAAATGTAAGAATGTATCCTAAAAATACACCAAATGTATAAGTTCCAAACTGAAAAGTGAAAAAAAATTTTTAAGAAGCTTATCTATTTAATGAAAGCAAAAAGAAGAAAAGGAAACAAGAATGAATAGCAAAACCAAAAAAAAAAAAAAAATAAGAAGATGGAGCTAGCCCTGATGGTCTAGTGGTTAAACTTTGGCGCTCTTACTGCTTCAGGGACCCAGGTTTGTTCCCCCATCTCAGAACCACACCACCTGTCTGTCAGTAGCCATGCCGTGGCGACAGCTCACATAGAACTAGAAGGACTTACAGCTAGGATATACAACTACGCACTGGGACTTTGGGGAGGAAAAAAAAAGAGGAAGATTGGTAACAGATGTGAGCTTAGGGCGAATCCTTCCCTGAAGAGAAAAAATTACAACCATTCAAATATTGGATACAAAAATCTCTCAATTTGGATTAAAAAATAAAATATAATTATAAGCTGTTTATACACATATCTTAGAATGATATGGAATGATTAAAATGAAAGAAGATGATATACTAAACAAAAACTTGATATAACAATATTAATACAGAGTAATAGTAATATTAACAGAATATTAAGCCAAAAAAATGCAAAGGGAAAAATAGGACAACACACAACAATAGAAGGCAGCATTAAGGCTCAAAGAGGAGTATCCCTCTCAGAAATTGACAGATCAAGGTGGCCAAATTAAGGAACCAGTTCCCCTGATGAATCATGAGAGTAGGAAATAGGCACTCTCTTGTTCTCCAATTCAAGGTCTGTGGTTTAGTCTCCAATCCGCTTTACAGTGTATGTCCCATATTTCCCCTGTATTTCTTGAGTACATATTTTCAGTTCTCCAAACTCACCACTAGTTCTCTCATTTTTGGGTCTGCATACATGCTTTTCTTTCTACCCGGATCTTTCTCCTTCCCACTCCTTTTCTTGGCTACTCTCTGCTTTTTTTTCCCCCCTAGATCTCAGTTTAACTGTTATATCCTCTGGGAAATTGTCACCGTGCCAGGGGGTCCCATAGCACCGAATCCTTCTCCCATGGTGGCATGTGTAATACTGTATTGTAATTGCCTGTGACTTTCCTTTCTCCCCCACTATACAACAAGAATTTGAGGACTGGGGCTATCCTCTTTCCTCTATATGCAGCACAGTGCCTGACAGTTGATTTTCTTCTTGAGTAAATGAATCAATGAAGGAACGAGATACATAAAAATGAAATGTGATCACAGATGAAGGGATTAATTCTACCTTAGGAGCTGGCTTCACAGAGGCTTTCTCCCTTTCTTTCGTTCCATAAGAATTACCTTCCTGACATTTGCATTTCAGAGATGGTCCTTAGTTCCTAGAGAAGACTGGGTAGAATATTTACATCTCAAAGGCACAGGGAAAGAATACAGGTTCCTCCAAGAAGCACTTTTGATCCTAAATCCAGAATTTTACAGTATCTACAAGCCTTTTGACGTGAATAGGGGAGGTTTGGGGACTGCTGAAACGGACAGGTGGGCTTTTGAATTGTTTCTAGAGCCCCATGTCTGTTCTTGTAAAGACTCATTTGTAAGATAAGTATGTTACCACACAAAATTGGGGTTCACTTGCCCAATGCACTGAAATGGTGGATTAATTATGGCATCAGCCTTTGGGAAAAGAGATCAGCTTTATTCAGCAAGATCGATCTGCAGGGAGAACAGGGTGTGTGTGTCTTCAGATCTGTCTCCCTGATTCAGGATTTGGGGCAAAGTTTAAGAGGTTAGGGAGAACAGGCTGGCACGTGGCAACGCTGGTGGGACAGGTTTTGCTTGGTGGGCTTCGAGCATTCATGGTAAGGTTTTAAACATTTATGAGAGGGTTCTAAATATTTACAACAGGGTTCTAAACATTTTTTGATGAGGTGGGGAAGGTATTTAACACCAGATCTTCCTGAATAAGACCCCTCACTTCTGATAAGAGTCTGACTTTCAAGTTCTGGTCGTGTCCTGGTCCTCAGGTTATGTGGGAAGCAGGATCTTTGGTTCTGCGGTCATTTCAGGTCAGTTCCTTCTTTTGCGCATGCTCTGGCTATGTGACTGCAGTTTTTCTGAAAGACAATCCTTAATTACTTTGTTGATAAGAGATGGAGTTTGTTCTGACTGGCTCTAAATGGGCCCATGGTTACAAGTACAGTTGTTTTTAATTCCTCAAAGAATTGGGTTGCCACCTGAATGATATGGAGGCTGACCCACCCATCCTACTACGTTATTCTCAGTTTGCTTCTTTATAGCAGGAAGAAGATCTTCAACTAAGATGGACATCAAAAGATTCCTGTGTTCTAGATTTAGAGCTGTTTGTCTTTGTAATGTTTTTCCTTTCCCTCTGGGTGCATAGTTCCTTTAGCTTAGGGGAGAAGGCCTTAGAAAACCTTCCTATCAGACTCTGAATGTCAGCCTCCAATTTGGCCAACTTCTGACCATAGCGCTACTTAAAAAAAAAATTCTTTTGAATATCTTGTCAGGTTTCAGCCAGGAGAAACAAGAAATATTCCCAGCAGTGTTGAACAACCCCATGCATGCACCCATTTTAATAAAAAAATATAACCCCTGGGCCATAGAAGCATCCACCAAATACTTCCTAACACAAGCCACCCGAGGCCTCTCCAAAGACGTGCGAAAGATACTGTCCTCCCAAGGCTCAGAGCCACACCCAAGATAGCCCAAGGAAAGAAAGACTTAGACAATGCCTCTGAGAACTGCCAAGAGTTGCTGGACCCTAGCCACAAAGGGAGTACAACCCACATTTCTATCCGGCCGTATTCTGATGGCCTCCATCCTGATGGTTGTCAAGCCAAGTTCTCAGGACACAAAAGAAGGTGAACAAGAAGGCAATAGCTGTCCCTGGGAGAGAAAGGATTGACAAGCAGTGGGCACCTAAAAGGAAATTCATGAGTCACAATTCAAAGATCTATTTCTTCCAAGTGCTTTTTTCCCGCCCATCTGAATTTGGAAAGGAAGGGGCAATATGAAATTTTACCTTCGTCTCTCAACCAGGTACCACGATACAGATCTGGGAGAGCTGACTTCATAAGAATTTTCACCCTTTGCTGGCTTCTGCCAGTTTTCCCAGGATCCTTTCGGCAGGCTCTGGAGCAAGTGGGGGCGTCCCAGAAGGTCCCATCCTGGTCACCAGAAACAATAGAGGAGGAAAAAATTTTCCCTCTCCCCTTTATGGTAGTGCTTGGCTGAGACCCCTTTCTCTCCAGGGCACCTCCTAAATGATAAGCTTATCTAGGTTAAAAGTTCTCCACTGTGGCTGCTGTAATTTAAGATTATCTTTGGTAAGGCTAACCTGCTTGATTAGCATTAAAAATAAATTTTATTCACCTGAAGCCTCACACTAGACCCAATCCAGTTAAGTTAGATCCTGTCCGGTTTCTAAGTCAGACCCAGTCCCACACCAGATCCTGTTGGGTTTCTAAGCTGGACCTGCCCGAAGTGAACCGAGACCCCGTCCACTCTCGCTAGTTTCTGAACCCAGTCTGGAAAAAGAAACGCTCAGGTAAAGTCTGAAAGCTCATAAGGCAAAACCTGCAAAGCCAAGATCCCAAAGGGACTTACTTCTCCATCTCCAGAGGCAGGGAGAAAGCAGTGAGCTGAAGGGGCTCAGCAGGTACCTATGCCTCCTTGCTCCCGGAGGCTGTGGGAGGATCTCCTTCAGTTCCCTCTTCTGACATCAGAAATGTTGAAATCTAAACTGAGGCATATTAAAATTTTTAAGAGTTTAATTGAGCAAGAATCGATTCAAATTGGGCAGCGCCAAGCCTAAAGTGGTTAGGAATGCTCCACAGACAACAGGAGCCGGGGCTCTGGAGGCTGTTATAGAGAGAAGATGGGAGCAAAGTAAGGAAATTATTGATTGGCTTAGAGTTAAAGCCTAGTTGGCTGTTTGCGATTCATTGTCCTTAGCATTTTGATTTCTAACCTTGAAGCATAAATAGGCTTAGATTTTGGTTTGCTTGCTAGCCACCACAGCATGAGCGCACATCAGTCTAATGGCGTCTTTGTTTAGCTGATTTAACAGGAGGCGTGGTTCTAAATGCTGGTCAAGTGTTCTTTACCGTCTATTAGGCCTCCCAGGGACAGACCCTCTCCTGTGTCTCTATAGTCTGCCTTGCCTCAGTCACTCCTATCTCTTGTCATTTCATTTTGCTTTGCTTTGCTTTGTCCCTTGTTTGGTCAATGTCGGTTTGTTCGGTGGAAATAACAAATGCCTGATTTCCTACTCTTTAGAGCTCTGGGGTGAGTTAAATCTACAGATGTTTATGAGTGGTGACAATCGCCATTGGCGGACGCAGTAGCAATACTTTTGTTTGGGAACCAGCTTACTGAATGATGCCGGCTGAAGGGTAATTCCCAGGAATTTGCTTTCATGTAGATCAGACGTGTGAACCCACTGAAGAACGGCCCCCACATTTTCCTGCTCTTCTGAGGCCCTACAAGGCCCAAATTTTGCTGTGCAATCTGAGAACATTTTTTACTTTCATCTGGTGTGGCTGGGGGTGGGGAGTGGAAGACAATTGTTCAAAAGGAAGCTCATTGTTCATCCTGACTTTCAAATCTGTTTCATAGGAAAATTTCCATAGGAATTCTAAGAAGTGAAACAAATGGCGTAGGCAGAGAACAACATTTGCGCTATTCAACATTCTAGTGGTTGGGTCTATGGCCAGCAGGGCAGCCAAACCTAAGGAATTTCAAGGAACACAGCACTTTTTAAAATTGGAGGCCTGTGTCTGGCCACAATACTAATTGTTTCATATCAGCGACGTGGTATAGAGCGCTATGGGGACTTCAGTGTTTTTTTTTGGTCAGAAACACCCTAACTCCTAGTGCTTATTCAAAAAGGTTACAATTAGAAAAGATAGTGAACAGAGCTTGAGAAAGTAATCATGGGCACCAATCTCCCCTTTCATTATAAATTGCTTCCTTTCCCTGTTTTCTGTAATTGTCAGATGTTAAATGCTTGAAACTTCTCGGGAGTTCTCTTTTCCTAGGGAAGGACATAGTGTCACTGGGACAGCAGATATCTGAATGCTGTACTCAACAGCTGGCATGGGAAGCTGGCATGGGAGTGGAGGCTGGTGGTGGTTTGAACAAAGCCTGAACATGTCTGGGGTTAACTTGATTTACAAGAATCAACAGAACCTGGAAAAGAACCAAGCCATGAAGCCTTTGTTTGGAAAGTTTGGCAGGCTAGCCAGACCTAAATAAAGCTTTTCCATCAGGATTTCAAAACAAAACACTGAACACAACAGAGCGTGCCGCTATCTTTCCTTGCTCCTGGCCAGGTTTAGAGCTCAGCGAGATGACTAGTGAGTTGGATGTGGAAAAAGATGCAATTAGTCTCTTTGAACAACCCAAGGATCTATCCCATCCTGGAACATTTAACACTGCGGGATTGGATTTATTTCCATTGTTTAAGGCAAAAGGTAATTAGTTAAGGTTTCCTGATGGTTTTATTATGGTTCAATATTTGTAGGACTCACACTATAAGTTGGGGTCAATGTCAAGCTGCCATAATAAGTAACTTAGAAATGCCATCCGAAGGGTGTGCCCATGCACCTACCATTCCTAGATGCTATCTTTCTCATGGCCACCAAAGGAAGTTTGAATCTCACTGTCTTCTCTGTGCATTGAGGATATTAAAAATATTGATTAAAAAAATCAAGTGAAAAACTATATGTAAATGTAAACTATGAAGGTTCCAGGACTTCATACAGTGTCTATGCCCTAAACTCTCTGGCCTCCCGTACACACATATATTCATCTATGTATGCATCCTGCAATATTTATGGAGCCAGAACACACAGCGCAGGCACTCAATTAGTATTTGTTGAATGAAAGAATGTTTTGTGGCAAAGCATCATCATTATACTCTGTAACAGGGGCTGGAAGACCACAGCCCACAGGCCTCTTTTCCTAAATAAAGTTTTATTGGAACACAGCTGCTCCCAGTGCTGACTGTGGCTGTTTTTTTTTTTTGCTGCCACAGCAGAGTTGAGGAATTGTGACAGAGCCTGTTCAGTCTGCAAAGCTCCAAATATTTACTGTCTGATTTTTTAAGGAGAAAATTTGCCAACCTCTGCTCTACCTCCGAATTTCTCTACCTTCCCCTAAACAATGTATCCATGAATGCTTCTAGAGCCATATTTCTGAAAGTGTGTTCCAGGGAGCACTCGTTCTATGAGCTGCTCCTTTCTGGCTTAGGAAGTTCAGAAAATAGAAATTTATAATGTATATTTTTAAGTCTGACAGCTAGAAAAAACCTGTGTAATTTTGATTCACTATTTTCAAATTCATTTGACACTCTCTCTCTCTCTCTCTCTCTCTATTTTTTTTAACCAATTAATGTTTTATAGAAGGAAGCTGCCACGGAAACACATTAGGAAATATGGGTAAATGGAATTCATTTCGCATGCTGACTCCAGTAAATTGGAAGTGACTGCCCAGTGCACTGTATTGAGAATGGTCATGAGGTGCTGCCAAGGCACAGTGAGAAAGAGTACAGCGATTAATTACCTAGATCAACAATTCAACCATGATATGTGTGCTGAGCATTTGCCAAGCCTTGTTTAGACCTTACTCAAACCCCTTGACAGTGGTGATCTGTGTGGTCTCTACATTGATCCCTGCTGAATGTAATGTGTGACTTTGAAGATGCCTTTTCTGGTGTGGCTTATAACCTAATTATGAAGAAATTTCACAAAGAATTACTGTGAGAGTAATTGTCTTATCTTCTAAGAGAAGTGCTTAGAAGATGAAATTTAATTGGACATATAGATGCAAATAATAATTATATATCACTTTCTTCTAATATTCCCATTATACTTGTATTACACCTTTTGTAGTGGGTTTCACAGTCCTTGGACGTTCTTTTTTTTTTTTCTCCAGCCTTTGTTCTCTTTGCTTTTCAGATTGTGAAGTTCCTATCGACACACGCTCAAGCTTAGAGATTCTGTCCTCAACCATGCCCAGTCTACTAATGACCCCATTGAAGACATTCTTCATTTCTGTTACTGTTTTTGATCGCTAGTATTTCTTTTTGATTGTTTCTCAGAATTTCCATCTCTCTGCTTGCATTACCCATCTATTCTTGCATGTTGTCAATTTTTTCCATTAGACTCCTTAGCATAGTAAACTCCTGGTCTCATAATAGTATGTCTAATAATAGGTCTCATCGCTGACCTATCTGAGTCTGGTTCTGACGCTTGCTCTGTCTTTTCAAACTGTTCTTTGCCTTTTAGTATGCCTTGTACTTTTTTGTTGGAAACCAGACATGATGTACTGGGTAAAAGGAACTCTAGTAAACAGGCCTTTAGGGATGTGGTGGTGAGATGTGGGGAGGAGAAGTCTTCCATAGTCCTATGATTAGGTCTCAGTCGTTTAGTGAGCCTGTGCCTCTGGACTGTGAACCTCACAGGTGCTTCTCAGTCCTCTGCCCCTCCCCCTTATGTGGGACAAGATGTCAGCATGGGCTGGAGTTGCGTATTTCTCTTCCCCCATATGGAAGGCTACAAAGAGCTACAATTGGATATTTCCCTTCCCCCTAAATCGGTTAGGCTCTGATAAAATCCTATTGGGTTAGGCTCTGTTAAAATAGTTTCTTTTGAGAGCAGGCCTTGTTAAGAAGTACAGAATTCTCTAGAGTATTTCAAAACAATTCCTTTACCCTCCCTCTGCTGGAAGCATGAAGGGATTTTTCTCCAATATTTACTGCCGCTTGTCCACACTGAGCCTCCAGCGATTTGTCAGTTACAGTTAGGTTCTCTTTCTGTGGAGGTTTCTGCTGTGGTAGGTTATCATTCTCTGTATCCGCTTGTCTACCTCTTTAATTTTGGGGGCAGTGGTTTGCACTGTGACCTCACCTTGCTGAGGAATCTAAGAGAAGTTGTTAATTTTGAGTTTGTTCAGCTTTTAACTTGTTGTTAGGACAGGATGACAGCTTCCAAGATCTTTACATGCTGGACCGGAAACTGGAAGTCCACATGATTCTGTTTACCCTCCTGGGTCCTAAAAACATAACAAAGCAGATTCCTTGTCAGACCTGTGTGTCAAGGAGAGATTATAAATTTATTTTTTGAAGTGACACCTTTGCTCCAAACACATAGCAGTGTAAAAATAGAAAACGAAAGTAATAGATATATTAATAAAAAAGAATAACACTTCCATGTGCCAGAAACACAACAAAATGACAAAGCTATGGTTAAGGGTTGGTGCTGGACCCTGCTGGGCTGTATGTCAGAAAGCAGGCAAGAGCTTCTTGAAACTAGATCCTTCAGTAGGCTCCCCAGGTTAAAAAGGGAGGTTGGCATTATTCACAATAGCCAAGATGTGGAAGCAACACAAGTGCCCATCGATGGATGAATGGATAAAGAAGATGTGGTATACACATACAATAGAATACTACTCATCCATAAAAAAAGACAAAACTGTGCCATTTGTGACAACATGGGTGGACCTTGAGAGTATTATGTTAAGTGAAGTAAGTCAGAAAGAGAAAGACAAATACCATATGATTTCTCTCGTGTGAAAGATAATTAAAAAAACACATGGATAAGGAGAACAGATTAGTGGTTACCAGAGGGGAAGGGAGTAGGGGTAGGATGAAAGGGGTAAAGGGGCATATATGTTCAGTGACAGGTGTCAACTAGACTATTAATGCTGAACAAGATGCAGTCTATACAGAAACTGAAGTATAGTGGCATAAACCTGAAATTTATAGAATGTTGTAGGTCAATATGACCTCGATAAAAGAATTTTTTTAAAAAAACTACAGAAAACACCATACTTAATAGTGAAACATTAAAAGCATTTCCTTTAAAATCACAAAAGACAGACGACTTGTATAACCACTTGTGTTCAGCTTCTAGGCAGTGCAGTAAGCCTACATAAATAAACGGATGTGAAAAGAGAAAGAGAGACAGGCTGGAAAACTCCTTAGGGCCGTCACTTCTATGAAACTTTGTACACAGTGAAGAAAGACACTGTACAAACTCAAAACCTGAAAATGAGGCAAGCCCACACAGTGACAGATGTTCAATCTCTGCAATAATATCGAGGGCCTGGGGAGAGAGAGACAGTGGCAGGTTTCCGCTAGAACTGGGAGACTGGCTGGAATGGAAGAAAAAAAAGAGATTTCACCAAACGTGAGCTTGAAGCGTATATTCCAAACTATATGAAGACATCTAGTCTAAGAGGGACAGCCAACAATTTGAGACGAGTTCACTTTAGGTACAATTAAAATGGTAGAGAAATATGGAAAATACTTTAAACCCTTGTGTTTAGGATCTTCAGAGTGGTAAATGAAAGAAAAAGTTTTATAAAAAGCACAAGAAGTAGCCAAACAAAAATAGACAGAAATGAAATAAAAACACACATATTAAATAGAACCATTTATATGTCTTGTACATGAAAAATAAGGACAGTGGAATAAGACACACAATAGATTGGATCAACACGAGGCTGATGTGGTTGAAGAAAAAAACAGTGCTCTGGACAATTGTATTAGAAATTCACCAGAAATGCAGCACAGAGAGAAAAAGAGAAAATATATGGAACAGCAGGAAAGAGACATAGATTGAGAAGTTTCAGCACACATCCAACAGGAAGTTTAGAAGAAAAAAAGAATGGTGAAAAACAATATTCAACGAGAGAGTGACTGAGGACTCTTCAGAGTTAAAGAAATTAGTAAATCCTCACATTTTAAAGAGGGCAAAGGATAATGAAAGAGATAAATGGAAATAAATGCACATGTAGACACAAGATGGTAATATTGCAGAACTCCAAGCGTAAAGAGAAAAGTCTTAAAAGCCACAAGAGAGAAAGACAGGAGTCCTGCTAATCTGCAACAGATGCCGGGTTACAACACAGCAATGTTTTCAAGGTGCTGATAGCAAATAGCTGAGAGAACCAGATAACGGAATTTACCACTTAAGATCCTCAATGAAAGAAACTTCAGTTCTTTCAATGAAAGAACCTAACAGATATCCAAGGATCAAGATGCAAAAACAAGAGGAACTAATATTTTTAAAATGCTGTTGTGTTTAATCAACCATCGACACTATTGACGCGCACACGTACATACCCTCGAAATTCTAGGTAAGAATACCAAGGAAGAGGGTAGAGGCAGAAGCGGTAGTCAATGTCTTTTCGTTGGGTAGGAAAAGAAGACTGGTTGTTTGGGAGGTGGAAAAAGATGTTAAGTAATTCTAGGCCAGTGTTTCTCAAACTTTGGCATGCATCAGAATCACTTGGGACACAAGGTTTTGTACCCCACTCTCAGAGTTTCTGACTCATTAGTTCTGTGGTGGGACCTGAAAATTTGCATTTCTAGCAATTACGAGGTGATGCTGATGCTACTCATCTGGGGTCCACACTTTGAGAACCACTCTTTCAGACTTCGTTAGAAAAATATTGTAGCTATCTCTGTAGGTCAAAAAATTGAGTGATGATTAAAAGAACAGAAACTATGTACAGCTTTAAAGCCACAGAGGAGAAAAAAGAATGTATATAAAAATGTTATAAGTACATAGAAGGCAAGAAAGGAGAAAACATAAGAGAATGAGGAAGAAAAAGAGAACGGTAAACATAAATTAAGGTGGTAGAACTAAATCCACAGGCTGAAAGAGTTTTTGTAACACACAAAACTGAAAAAGAATTTCTATCCAGAATATATTAGGAATTCTTACAAACCTTTCAAGAAAAGACAAAACCTTGGGAAAATTTGCAAAGGACGTGATCACGAAAAAAGGATACCAGCATGGCCAATAAGCACATGAAAAGTGTTTAGTCTCACCAGCAACCAGGGAAATGCAAATTAAGACATGGATGCATACTCAACAGATGGGTGAAAACTTAAAAGCTTGATAATTCTAAATGTGAGTGGGGATGTGGAAAAACAAGACAGAAGTCTCACACACAGGTGGGGAGAGAAAACACTGATGCAACTCCTTCAAGAACAATTTGACAATATCTAGTAAGGATATGATCCTTATGTGATATCAAAGTTAAGATGTACATTCTCCGAGACCCAACAGTTCTGCTTATGAGAAGCTAGAGAAACTCTTGCATGTGTGCACAGAGGTGTGTTCATGAATGTTCTTGCAGCATTGCTTGTGATAATGAAAAACTGGAAAGAACCTAACTCTTTTGCTAGAGAATGGATGAAAATGTAGGATATTCATAAAATGGATGCTACAAAGAATTAAAACGAATTGGTGCTACGTGAACATAGATTTTATACCTATAGACTCGTTAATGTTCTATATTATACATTATTAACCCCAAATATTTTCGTCAACCTCAGTGAAAATTATAGTTGAAACTATAAACCACGTGTTTCAGTAATAAATAGGAAACTTCAGTGAAATTATTGGCCTAAGGGCTTTTGGGAATCCAAAACACCGGGTGGGCCATTATTCTTCGTTTAGATTAGAAAGATAATGCAGAAGGTCGGAGAATATTTACATTCCAGTAACCAGGATTTTTAATTTAATCTATGCTTCTTTTGTATTTTGTTATCTTAAAGTTGTCTCTATGTAAGTCTGTTTACTTAAAAGAGCAAAGACCTTTCCCATAATAAGCAGAAATTTGTTTAATAGTTACTGTCCAAAAACTATTAACTTATAAACTTGAGACAATGACTGTTTGTTTCAAGGATTACATTTATTAAAATATTTGTAATAGGGAATTGTGTTTTTTAATTTAAGAAATAAACTACAGGGCAAGCCCTGTGGCATGGTGGTTAAGTTCGCAGATTCTGCTTCGGTGGCATGAGGTTTGCTGGTTCAGACCCCAAGTGCGGACATATGCACTGCTTGGCAAGCCATGCTGTGGTAGGCATCCCATATATAAAGTAGAGGAAGATGGACATGGATGTTAGCCCAGGGCCGGTCTTCCTCAGCAAAAAGAGGAGGATTGGCAGCAGATGGTAGCTGAGGGCTAATATTCCTCAAAAAAAATAAATAAATAAAAGAATTTTTTCAAGCAAAATAAATTAGTGCTTCTAACATGAACTTAAAACTATAATACTATTCCGATTTTCAGATTTAACATGGTAAATCTCAAAAACAAAAACTAGAGTGAAAAAAGCAAATTGTTGAAAGTGTACAGTAAGATGACACTTATTTAAACAATTAAAACATTCAAAACAATACTATATGTATTCCATATACTATTCTTTTACCAGAAACTGTAGTGTCAAGTAAATATCAACATTGCTTATAGATAATATATCTTGGTGATAAATTATGAAAACATGGAGGTTAGTCAAAGAATCTGGTGATTTCTAGAGAGAGCAGAAGGGAGAGGTACTTAGATACTTCAACAATAAATGTCATGTTTATTTCTCTTTTTTCTAGTTTATTGAGATATAATAGAGGTATAACATTGTATAGTTTAAGATGTGCATGTGTGGATTTGATACGTTTATGTTTTGCAAAATGATTACCATCATAGCATTAGCTAACACTCGCATCCCATCACGTAAGTACGTCTTTTTTTTGCTGAGGATTTGCCCTGAGCTAACATCTGTACCAATCTTCCTCTATTTCGTATGTGGGTCACTGTCACATGACCCACATCCTGCCCACGACTGGTGTAGTTCTGCGCCTGGGGAACTGAACCCGGGCCGCTGAAGCAGAGGGTACCAAACATAGGCCATAGGGCTGGCCCTACCATTTCTGTTTTGTGGTGAGAACATTTAAGATCTACTCTCTTAGCAACTTTCAAGTGTATAACACAGTATTATTAGCTATAATCAAATGCTGTACATTAGATCCCCAGAGCTTGTTAATCTGATAACTGGAAGTTACTACCCTTTGACTAATATCTCTCCATTTCCCCCAGCCCCGGGTAATCATCACTGTCATGTTTATTTCTTGAAACAAATGATGAAAATAAGGCAAAAATAACTTTTGTTGAATGTAGGTGGTCCGTAATTAGATATTTGGATACTCAACTTTAAAAGGATAAACCATCATGTATTTTTATTTAGGTTATAGAACACGGATAAAAAAATAGGTGAAAAATGTTTCCTATATATATATATAATTCTCATAAACTAGTTACACACAGTAGACGCTTCCCCCCTCCCCCTAACTCCCAAATCAGCTCTTTTATTCACATAGATGCTGTGTAAACACGTGTAACTCCAGCAACAGAAGCCTCAGAGATAGCAGCCAACTGTCAGCAGCATCAAGCCAGCAGCACCTTTGACATTCTTCCAGTAATGTTCGTGCACACCTCTAGTTAGTAACCTCTTGCTTATCCACAACTACGCAAACCTTTGCCAGTCTCCTAACGCATCCTCAGCACTGCCCCAAACTCTCAGGAGATGATGCCATCCGGGATTTAATCAGAGAAACAGAGGTCAGCAGGTGTTCCTCCCTCTCCTCTTGACCCACAGATCTGAATCTGAAGCCTTTATTCCCCTCAGTTTCTATGAGGACAATGCCTTCATTCCACATAGTTCATCCGTGTTCTGGATCTCCTGTCATTTTACTTTCTCAGGATACACTTTATCAATGGTGCCTCTGGCTCCTGTGTCTTCATTCTCTCCTTGGTGTTTTGATTTCCTTTTGGTATATAATTATGTTCAATTATCTTCCAACTTAAAAAAATCTCCCTTGATTCTCTTTCACCCTGCCATTTCCACTACACCTATTTATTCCTCCCTTAACGATGTTAATTCATTTCTGAAAACTTTGTTGCTAACTGAAGAACAATTATGGTGAAAATCCTTTCCTGACCAGCTGCTACATGAGGTAACATAACCCTTCACCATCAACTTGAAAGAGAAATCTTTTGCTTTCTCCACTGTCTCAATCCACTTGCTTGGTTGTTTGGTTCCTGCTTCTCTTCGTCCACTAAGTTCTCTTGCCAAGAACTTTGCCAGTTCACTATCTTGTTTGTAAGCACAATGTTTTGACTTGGCTTCTGGAAAGTAGTTCATAGAGTTGATTGTTTTCTCCTCTTTGAATATTTTTCTGCCCTTGATTTCAATTTTGTTCAACGAACATTTATTGATGGACCAGAAAAAATGTGCCAGAAATATTCACTAGGTGCTCAGGATGAGATGAGAAAGACGTGATTCCCTCACCTTGAGAGCTTCAGAGGCTGAGCTTGGGGATGGGGAGGAGCATACTTGGTATTTTCACCATAAGCATCTCTGCAACAGACATCTTTGCCACAAGCGTTTTTGACACAAATATTTTCCCCACATAGCTAATTGACTGTAAGGAAATTTTGCCATAAGAGATAAGATAACTGGTTGACAGTTTGGTTTCAATTGGTTGACAGTTTGGTTTCCTTTCTCCATTGACACAGAACTCCCATTTTTATATTACATAAATCTTAGCCCTCATAAAGTTCTCTACCGTGCCGAGAAGACATGAAGGTCTTGAAAGACAGGATGGTAACTATGCGTATTGACTTGATAGAGAATATGGTGATAAAACTTTCTGGAAGGGTGAAATAAGAGCGTGTAATGCCAGATTGCCTCCTATAGAGAAAATGATAACATATCAGTGAGGAAATCATTCAGTGAGCACAGTCATCCCTCCCACCCACCAAAACCAAAAGTTTACCAAGCTATGGACAACATAAAAGGGGAGGCTAGTACTTCACAACAATCTTTGAGTGCCTTAATTATCGGTTCTTTAAATTTAGATACAACAGCTTGTTCTCTAATGCTGTCTTCACCAAATTTATCATCCAATATTAGAAGTTGAGGCAAAAGAAGAATCAAGCTCCTCCTCCTACCTCCTCCCACAAAAAAAGAAATGGTTACGTGATTCCTGATGACTGTATGTTTCTTGAAAACGGTGAACATTTTTTGCTAGTTGATAGTGGAGAACATGATGTGAACTGAATTTTGGTAATTGGCACAGAATCTGGCTTAGATGACTCGATGAAATATAAGGACTGAGCATGTGATGGAAGATTTAAATGTAGTTGAGATATGTAGTACATGTTCCATTATGCCCTTTATAAGGTCCCCCTTTTACTTACCACTGGGGAAGGTGGGACCTGAACTGAGTCTTAAAACTTGAGTATTAATATGGTTTCCAATTCTTCTTATTTCCTTTCTATCTCTTCAGCTTTTTCTTTTCATCTCTCTTCTTTTTCGGTATTGGCATTCCTCCATCTTTCCTCCTTGACCCTTTCTTCTCTTCTCATTCTACTCACTCTCTGTATATGTCTGTGGCCTTGACTACTAGTTGTATCCTGCCTAGCTTTCTCTTAAACTCCGAACTGGATACATTGCACCACTCTTTTTCTCCTCAGCTTTATTGAGATATCATTGACATATAAAATTGTATAAGTTTAAGGCTCACAGCATGATGATTTGTTGCACATACATATTGCAAAATGTTTACTGCTCCATTCTTAAACACTTCTGTCTGGGCTGGACATTCTATAAGTAATTCAACCTAAGATACCTAAAGTGGGTAATTACTTAACCCCTTAAATTTATCCATCCTCCTGTGCTTCTTACCGTTGAATCCCAACATAATCTATTCAGATGCCTAAGCCAAGCATTTAAGAGTCATCCTTGACCCTTTTTTACCCCTTGTCTGCCTTGTCTATTTGGTCACCAAGGGTTACTGATTTTGCTACTTCATATCTCTGATAGCCATCTAGTTCTCTGAATTCCACTGCTATTGCCTTAGCTTAGACCTGCCTCATTCTCTGCCTGTTGTATTCACCTTCTAATTAGTCTCTCCATCTTTAGGCTTTCTCCTCTTCAAGTCTTTTCCATATCATTACCGCAATGACCTCTCAAAGCACAAATCTGGTCTCTTCACTCCCCTGATTAAGGGCCTTTGATCACTCCCTTTGACATCAGGATGGAATACAAACTGGTTCACCTGGCTCATGAGGCCTCATCTCTGGAACCTCCCCTCCTTGTTCCTAATTTCCAACAAATCAAACTACATGTGGTTCCCTGAGTGGACTAGTCTCTCTCTCATGTTTTGGGCTTGTACTAATGCTCTTCCCTCTCCCTGGGACTTCCTTGTCCCCTTTCTTAACTCACTAAACCTCAGTCACTCAGTTGTCACCTAAACTCCAAAAATTCTTCCCTGCTCCTCCTTCCCAATTCAGCTTCCTCTGACTCTCAGGCTCAGTAGCCTCATAGGCATTCTTGTATCTAGCATTTATCACACCATATATTTATTACAGGTTGATCTGTCTGTATCTTTTACTTAGTCTCTGGGTCCTTGAGACCAGGGAATGTGTTTTTATTCTTTGTGGTCCCAGCTCCTAGAGTAGTGCCTGGCACATAGGCATAAGACATGTACTCAACAGAGGTGTGTGGAATGAATAAGTGGATCTAGCCTCCCCTAAGAGTTCTCTCATGGTCATCATCCTGGCACCGGTTCCTTCTCAGTCCACATTATAAAAATAAAGACAAAAGGGAACTAATAGGAATAAGATAAAAAGATTTCTCAAAAAAGCTCTAAATAAATGTTGAACAAATGAATCTTGAATAAAAGTTTTTAGAACAGTTAAAATTGACAGCTAAAGCAAAGCTACACAGAAAAATTCTAATCAGGCAAAATGGCGTAAAGGATCACAAAAGATTTGTTGGGTAAATTAAAAAGTAGCAACACTGGGGAACGAGTCCTAAAAGAGTGAGTTTGAAATCTACTTAAGGCCACACATTTTAAGAAGGTCATGGGTGAAGCTTCTCAAAGACTGAAAAGATATCCTTAATAATAAGCAGATATACTTAATAATAATTTTAGCTAACATTTACGAGAATATTCTATGTGCCAGGCACTATACTGAGTATTTTATGTACATGATCTCAGTTAATGTTTCTGTAACACCATGAAGTATATATAATTATTATGCCCAGGTTACTGATGAGAAAACCAAGGCCTTTGTATAAGCCAGGTCAGCTGGATCCAAATCTAGTGCTTTCTGCCTTCCAGTAAGGAGGTTTTTCCTTAGGGGACAAAGCTTGGCTCTCTAGGCAACGCACAGGCAGGACTCTGTCCTCTACGGGGCCACAGCAGCCAAGGCACATTTCCTTCTTATCCTCATGGTTGCCTTTTGCAGATGTCTGTCTTTGGGAGTCTTTGAGCAGAGAGATTCGCAATGTCACAATAATAACCGACCAGAGGCTATGGACAGAGGTAAAGGTTTTTACTTAATCTTGCCTACTATGGAAAGTTTCCCTGTGAGGGCTGTGGGTGTGAGTGCTGAGAATGTGCTTCCTCTTCCAAATGGGGAAGTGGGAAGGCCAAGTGCCAGAATAACTTGTCAGAAGTCCCCAAGTAGGTCGGGACTAAAGCAGGTGGCTGAATGTTCACCACTGGGAATATTTTTAAGGGAATAGCAACCACAACTAGGTGATATGATTTTCATACAGGATATTAAGAAAATCTCTGAAGAAATAGAAGAGCTCATGTCTTTAAGTTTGCCAAGAGCCCCAGCAGAGCTCTCCCCCTTCCCTTTGCACTGCAGAAAAATAAATCAAATACAATATTCACTCTTTAAACTGTAGCTCAGAGGAGAAAAAGATACAGTCTCAGATGAGCTGCAGCGGGTGTCAGTGAGAACTGACTTGCATTCTTCAGAGCAAAGAGAAGTTTGTTAGACCTCTCCACCTTAAGCTTGTATGAAAAAACACAGCCATGGTGCTAGACAGATTGAGAATAGGGAGGGAGAGAGGAGGAAGGAAGGAAAGGAGAAAGTAGAAAGAAAGAGGATGGAGGGAAGTAAGCAGAAGGAGGAAGGGAAAGAAGGAGCAAGAGAGGCAGGCAGGGAGGAAAGAAGACAGACTAGAAGGAACAAAGGATGGAAAGAAGGAAGAAAGAGAAGGGAAGGAGGGGGTGAGGAAGTGGGATATACTGCGCAAACCACAGATAAACAGTTCAGCCCATATTTCCATGGGTGCTTTGGGTCTTGAACAGGAATATAACAAATAAGAATTCAAGGATAGAATGGTAACAACAACAGCATGAAACGCGAAAGGAGATTTCATAGCTAAGGGAACAAATTAAGAACCCAAACAACGTCATTACAAAACATACATTAATTACAACGATGAACAGAGTGCACACAGCTGAAAACCAAATTATTAACATAGAGAAAAAGCTGAAGGTAATCATAGTGAATACAGAGGAAAAATGCAAAAGTTGAAAGCAATTAGAACAAAGTCTCCCCAGCGCTGGTCCTCTGGCCCACTCTTATGTCCACACCCTACCAGTTCTTCTACTTCATTGGGATCCCCCGTCCATCTATCCTACCACTTTTCATTATTCATCAAGCTTTCTAGCCTCACTCCTTCTGTATCCAGCTTCAAACCACACTCTTGAAAACTGAATAGTACTTTTTATTTTGTTTTATTTTGATTTTTGGCAAATTCCCTTGCAACTAAAGCCTTTGTGTTATGGGTGGTGCTTGGTTTAGAGTGAGAGATTTCTCATGTTGAAGGCTTTGATTCTATGGTCCATCACTGCAATCAACCCCTGGGAAACCAGGAGTCCAAGTTAACTCCCTTCCCTCCCTCTCTCCCTTCGTTAAATTCACTTGGCAAAACAAACAAAAAATGAAACAAAACCCCAAACAAAAACCCTACCATGATTAAACCAAACTGTCTGCTACTTCGAGCACTTGAATGGGTTGGAGTAACTAATACAAATGGCTTGACTAGTCCTACTTTAAATTTACGCCCATAATTTTCAAAACAGCACCTGGTACTTCCCGGCTTTCTTTGTGTGTTCTCTTTGCTCTCTAATTCTTTAAAATGGCCTTCACATACTTTCCTCTCTCCTCCAGCCTCCGTCGCTGTTTCTACTCTCTCTTAGCTGGTGATTTCCCTTTACGTGATGGATAAAACAAAAGCAAACAGGTGGTCACTTGGCTTCCTCCTCCATGTTTACTTGGCCCTCACCTTTCTCAACATCTCCGCAGCAGAGTGGCCTCTCCATCCTCATGAAACACTTTCTTCTTTTGGCTTTTAGGACTTTTCTATTTCTCCACCTCCCTCCATGGCTACTCCTTCTCAGTCTTCCTTACTGGATTCTCCTCTTTCCAATGTCTAAATGTGAGTGCATCCCGGGGCTTAGTCCTTGGTCCACTTCTCTCTCAATGTTGATGCCACATCCCATCCTCACGTATGCTGATTTATTTTAGGGTAGAGAACTGGGTACAAGTATTTCCTAAAGCTTCTCAGGTGATTCTGTTGCACAGTGAGGGCTACCTACCTAAGGTGATGTCCCTCTTGGCATTAATTCCATCCATATGTTGACCCACTCCTAAATTTCTCTCTCCACTGAACTCTACACTAGATGTAGATACCACTGTCTACTTGAGTTCTAATAGATATCTCAAATGTGACATTCCTGGACCCCTGTTCCTGATCCAACCTATTACTTCTCAAGCCTTTCCCCTCTCAATAAGTGGCACTAATTTTAACCCAGTGGCTCAAGTAAAACAAAATCAACCAACCAAACACTAAAATTTGTCCTTGGTTCCATTTTTCTCATTCCTCTACTGGTACTCCATCCACTCTAGGAAGTCCCGTCACTCTGCTCATAATGTATAGCTCAGACAGGCTACTCTTTTATATCCTTGCTGTTATCACTCTAGTCCAAGCCACCATCATCTCTTGCCTGGATTACTACAATAATCTCCTAACTGGACTTCCTGCTTCTACGTTTTCACCCCACCTCTTCTTTCAATTCATTCTCTACAAAGGACTCAAATTGGTTCTCTAACAAGGTAAATTAGTTCCTATCCCTCTCTCCTCTTCTTGCTTATGCCTTCTAAAGCTTACGTTGCATTTTGAATGAAGTCCCAACTTCATATTTTGACCTAAAATTCCCTGTGTGAAATGACTCCTGTCCACCTCTCAACCACATTTCTCCTCTCCTGCTCTCCCACCAAACTCTAGCCACAGTAGTTACATTTAAATAGAGAGCTTTGGCTGAATACTTGAAGGATTATAACTACAAAACAGATTTTAAGTATTAAAAATCTTGACAAAGTAAAAGCCACCATATAACTCATAAAAGCTAACAATGTGAGGATATAAAAGGCTAATTTCCTTATTGTTCAAAATAAGGAGTCAGTCTTTTTATTTCATTTCCTAAACATTCCTTCCACTAAATTCAAGAACAGTTCAATTTTGCTCTAAAAAACGGCATATAGAATACAATTCCATTTGTACATTTCCCCCCTACATATCCATCTTCCTGTTGGTACACATTAATAGAGAAAAATGTTATAAAGAGAAAAGAGATGATTATTTTGGGGGTGTGAGAGTTCTGGTGAGATATATATATATATGTATATATATATTTTTTTGAGGAAGATTAGCCCTGAGCTAATATCTGCTGCCAATCCTCCTCTTTTTGCTGAGGAAGACTGGTCCTGAGCTAATGTCTGTGCCCTTCTTCCTCTATTTTATATGTGGGATGCCTGCCATAGCATGGCTTGATAAGTGGTGCATAGGTCCCCACCCAGGATCTGAACTGGTGAACTCCGGGCTGCTGAAGCACAGCACGTGAACTTAACCACTACGCTACTGGGCCGGCCCCTCTGGTGATATTTTCTTTGCTTTCTTCTTTCATTTTTCCCCCTAGTGTTTAAATTAAAAAAAAAACAAAACAACGATTTATCAATGAAGTTATTCTGAAAAATAGTGAACAGGAGATAAAAATGTACAGACTATATGTGTAGAGAATGCACTCTTCCAAGAAGCTAAGTGTGAAGGAGAGAATTGAAATAGGATCAAACTAGAAAGGTTTTCCCTAAAACTTTGCTAGTTTGCTTCTTGTTTAAGAAGGGAGGTACTAGAATATATCTGGATGCAGATGAAATGGATTCAGAAGCAGAGATGTGTGCATGTGCATATTTAAGGAAAAGAGAGAGGATCTGTGGAGCAAGGTCGCTTCCAGAGAAGAGGAGAGTGAATCGTTTCACCGGGTCCATTCTGAGCTAGCCTCTGTTAGGAGGTGGGGGGATAACTTCTCTATTGTAAAAGGGAGGAAAGGAGAAGATGGATGCAGGATGGTATGCAGATTTAGAATCAGTGGTGGGAAGTTGAGGGGTTTGATAGCTAATTACTTTTATTATCTCAGTGAAGTTGGAGACAAGTCATTACTTGAGAGTGGGTGTGGGAAGTTTGAGGAAACTGGAAAAGGTATAAAATGGAAAAGCTGCTGCTATAGAAAAATAGTAGATTAATGGACACCACAGAGGGCTCAGATGAGGCTGCTGATTATAAATGTAAATTGATAGCAATCTATTCAGTTGGGTGATTTTTCTCCAGCTTTGCCCAGCTGTTTGGGTGCAGGAATGGGGAAAGTGGGTGGCTGAGTTGACTCGAGGTGAGTGCTTTGAGAAAAGGGTCCAAGGGGAGTTCAAGAATTTGCTGGAGAAGGATTGTCATGGAATCCAAGATGGCTGAGGAGAGAGTGAGGCAGCTTTGATGGATAAGGAGAACTTGGTTTGGCCTGTGGGTTGAAACGTGATGAGAGTTTGTAGGACTGTTGTCGCTGGGACATTTGAGCTGTAGATCTTCCTTTCATACACAATGAAATAGACTAGCTGGAACATTTGTGTTAAGGTTCTAGTCCTAGCCACACTGATGTATAGCTTTGTGGTTTGGCATTAACTACTTGCTTGAGGCTCAGTTTCTTTGTAAATAAAAGGGTTGAACTAAGTGAACTTATCTCAAACTTTAGTGTGCATGTGAGTTACTTGAGTATCTCGTTAAAATGCAGATTCTGATCTAACAGGTCTTGGGTGGGTCTGAAGTTTTGCATTTGTAATAAGTAACCATGTGATTCCAATGCTGCCGGTCCATGGGTCACACTTTTGAGTGGCAAGGAACAGGTGAATCCTATAGGCTTCAAAATTCTGGTAATAAAATCTTGGACCTTGAAATGTATTTCCTCCTTCTTGTCTTCCTTTTCTGAGCTTTGCCAATTCATCTTGAAACCAAGGCTTTGGACACTTCTATAGTATTCCCTGAACTGAGCAGGAAGTAAATAGAGAAAGATGCAAACCCTGCAGAATAACTAACGCCCAGCAACGGAAACGGAGAGGGTGCTGATGACGTCTTACAGCTCTCGCCTGCCTGGGTGGGGTAAGCGATACTGCCTTTTCCCAGGCATGGCGTGCTCAAACAGGAACGTACTATCATGCAGGAAATGGCTCCAATACAAACGGGGACACCAGAGATCGGGGTTGAATGCGACACTGAACAGCAAATAGCACGTGATGGACAGACACAAATTTCCTTCCTTTGTTGTGTCAAAAGGTTTCACTGTGTCAAGCTTCCTTTCCTTAAAAAACATGTGTTCCCAATCTAATATATTTACAAAACCCACCACCACAAGTCCTCCTTTACTCAGCCAACTTTAGGTTTCATTTTGTCTTAAAGCAAAAGACTACTGGAAGATCATCTGGTACTGACTTAGAGAAACCCACTTAAACTGTTCCCATATTGTATATTTCCCATATGTAACTTTCCCGTTTTTCAAAAGGTCCCAACTACAGGGATGTGTTTTTCTGGAATGAGCATGTTTTTCATGGGCAATCAATTCATGTTTCAATTATTAGAAACATAGTAAGTGCTTTAGCAGATTGAATCTGATATATTAGATCCTGAAGGAAAATTTCTTATAAGGAGACATAGATGAAAGAAAGGAACATAAAATTTTTGTAAGAGTGATAACTGTTTGAGGACAGTTTTTATTTAATGAGAAGGGTGTTAGTGATGGTAGGAAATGCTGAATATGAGTAATTAAGGGAAGAGTCAGAGTCAACATTTCCTTTCAGGATCTGTTTCAACGGAGGAGGAACCACTCTGAGAAGTACTAATAAGTACTTATATTACACGTGAAACTGCCCGTAGGCCAAGTTTAGAAAGGACTGGGAAAGACACAGTCAGGATCTAAATGTCAGCTTCTAGTTTTTCATCCCGTGGGGCAATCTGCTACCCCTGAGACTGAAAAGGGGGCTGATGTTATCTAATGGCTCCTTCTTACTTTCTGGAGGTGGGTTGACCCAGCATTTGAGGATGGCAAAAAATAAAAGAGCAAGAACCATCTTACCTGAGGTCGGTCTGTCAGGTTTTCTTTAAATATCCTGACTTTATTCAAGACATGTCTTGGAATATGTTTTACCTCATGCTGAAATCTAAGCCTGAAATCTACTTTGGGAAATGGTGGTTGGGTCTCACAAATGAAAGTAAGGGCGTACATTGATAGCAGCCATTTGCAGGGAAGCAAGCAATCTGCTGAACTGTGGAAAGAGCAGTCACAAAAGCCCATTTCCACAGGAAAAGAACACTGTACGCAAGAAACACAAATGAGTCCCTGCTGCCTCTCCTGCTGCTCCCTCTTACCATACCTTCGCACATACTGTTGAATCCACAGGCCACGGAATAGATGACAACATTGACTAATGAAGCTGAAGTATCGTGAGAGATCACTTTACTTATAAAGCCAGATCTCATCAATGGACTGAAATGAGGAAGAACTGGAATAACTTTGCTTGAATTGCAATAAGTTACCATTTTGCAAAGCCAATGAATTCCAAGAGTTTTCACAATAGGCATTGTGGAGATTTTTTTTCCAAGAGGCTGGGTCGGGGGGTGTGAGTGGATTATAAGAGACTGCAGATTACTTTGAATAAAGAAGAGGTTTTTTTTTTTAGGAAGGAGTTTCTAGTACATGTAGCAAATTAAATTCCAGATGTCCATTGCTACAAAATCTCTACCAGATGTCCAAACTCATGGTGGCTGGGGATGTTTATTGCAAGAAAGGCCTTCAGCACCTGTCCAAAGGGGGAACTCCCCCTTACATTTTCATATGTACTAGCATGTTAATCACGCAGGAGTGATGAAATATTTAGCCTCACTCTGTAATTAAAGAAACTAGGAAAATTTCTAGAACTGTTAATTACTTTAATCTAAATGCCAGTTTAAGTAAATGACTACAGTGTTCTCCTGGGACATTTTTGAAGATCTATTAATCACACTTTCAAAATATGGATCCATTTTGGAAAGTTAATTCAGAGGGGTAAATAAGGACTTAAAATCAAATAATCCAACCCAAAGGAAAGATACTGATATTAGCCCCCGATTGCTGCCATAAGGTAACTTGTATGCTAAAGAGTCACTTATTGTAGAACCTCCATTTTTGCAAGCCACAGCATTTCCCCTGTCTCTTCTATTACACAGAAGAAATGAATATTGTGTCCTTAGCACATTGCCAATCATCAGGGCCAGGCACTCTCCAGCTGTTGGAGGTGAGTCCTTAAGGAAATTGCTTCCTCCTTTGGTGTCACACTTTAGTCTGAACGTCAGTTTGAGTTCTACAGTTTGGGGCACATGTTAAAAATAAGAGTTAAGATTACAATCGTTGCTACTTTGGAGTGAATGCCTCAATTTCTGTTAAATCGATCAGAATTTCAACCACATGTAATGACGGTCATTGTCGCTGGGGCTTGCTGTTTGCTGGGGAGATTGGGCAAGAGGAGAGAATCAAGATGGCTTTCTTTGCAGCTAACACTACCATTCAGTCCATCACACACATAGCCTGTCTTCCTATCTACAGCCCCTTTAGATGGCAAGACAAGTTACCTGTCTACGATCTTCTTTTGCCTGCCGAGATCTGCCTTATGATGAATTTAGCCTTAATTAATTTTTTTCTCTTTTTAAATGCACTTTACTTTTTAGAGCTGTTTTAGGTTCACAACAAAATTGAGCAGACAGTATAGAATTCTCAAATATAGCTCCCCCTGCCACCGTGCAGCTTCCTTCCCAACTGTCAATATCTTGCACCAGAGGAGTACGTTTGTTACAATCCATGAACCTACATTGACACACCGTTACCACCCAAAGTCCATAGTTTACACTGAGGTTTACTCTTGGTGTTGTACATTCTATGGGTTTGGACAAATGTATAATGGGATGTATCCATTATTATAGTATCATACAGAGTAGTTTCACTACCCTAAAACTCCTCTGTGCTCTGCCTACTCATCCCTCCCTCCCTCCGAACCTCTGGCGACCACTGACCTTTTTTTATTGTCTTCATAGTTTTGCCTTTTCCAGAATGTCCTACAATTGGATCATACAGTATGTGGCATTTTCAAATTGGCTTCTTTCACTTAGTATATGCTGTTAAGTTTCCTCCATGTCTTTCATGGCTGAATTTCTTTTTATCCATGTAAAGTGTTGGAAGGGGGAGCATGAAAACACCTGGTAGCTTGCCAAGAGTAGGGGCTCCAGTGTTGTGGTCATTCTATGAACAGGCTCCAGGCTAACCCGCCTTGGATTTGAATAGCCCACCAATCAACCTGGAAAGTTTTGCTGTGCTGGTTAGCCTAAGTCTGTTTTGCCATTGTGATGTTCACATCTGTTTGATGTTCCTTGGTCCTCCTTTCTTGCCTCCCAATCCAATAAACATAAGAATCCAGTGAGGCTCAAGGTGGATTATTATTACGAGAGGAAGATATTTGTTCATTTCTACAAATAAAAGGGTACAGAGAGTGTTTTTATATAGACAAACTCAGAATAGTTTGTCTTCTAATTCCAGCTTCCCGTTTCAGTAGAGGGCACTCCGACCTTACCTAGAGCCCAGTGTTTTTTTCATATGACCAGTTTTGGAAAGTAGCTAGTTTATCATATCCATCCTTCAGTTTAACAGGCAGCTGTGAGCGTTTTGTCAAAGTTGAAACCAGATGCATCAAACTAGGGCTCAGTCATATCCTGTGTGATCCCGAAATCCTTGTTCATCTGTCCCCTGAAGCTCCAGCTGTCCTCTAATGTAATTCATGCATTTACATGTAGCCTTTGTGACCAGTTTGTGAACTCCTTGGGGCCAAGAAGCATATAGTTCATTCGTAGAGTGTAGCACAATGCCTGGCACAGACAGCACACTCTATAAATATCCATTGAATAAATAAAAAGAAAAAAGAGGTAGAATCTGAGCAGACTGTAACAAACAAAGTGAAGACTGCAGGCATTTGATGTTTCTCCAGAGCCGCCATTTTACCTTGTGGATTCAATGGTATTCTTGGTTGAGGTCATCCCCATGCTCCATATTGCTATATGTCAAGAGCCAAATTGGCATCTGCCTTAGATCCAGACTGGAAGAGCCCACTGTGTTACGCCTTCAGCATGGCTTTATGTTTGGTACCCATAATAGCCTGGTCATGGCGAAGTCATGAGGGTAAACAAATGCTAGTTCTCTCAGCAAAATTTGGGCTGGCAAGAGCCCAAGATAAATCCAGCTTGCTAATTTGCATGTACCCTTCCCTGGTCCTAAAATGCCCCCTCTTCATCTCTGAATCTCAAAATCCTTCCAAATATTCAATCACCAGGTCATATGTCACCTCTTTCCTAGAGTTCTTCATCAGGCCACCAGTAACCTCTTTGTCTGGCCCCCTACAGAGATCAGGCCTTTCAACAAACTTCATGGAACCTATCAAGTTCTCTTGTCCTATAATTTTTCATATGTGTGTCTTATCTTTGTTTATAGAATTTTAGCTTAGTTTAGTAAGGAACTTGACACTTTTTAGGTGCCTACTGCATGTGTTGTTTTGTTTAATCCTTACGACATTTCAGTGGTGGACATTGCCATTTTCATCTTGTTGATGAAGAGACTAGAGCTCAGATAAGTGAATTATCATGCCTGTTATCACCCAGCTACCAAATGATGGAACTAGATTTTAAAACCAGTTCGTTCTGAGGCCAAAGCCCATTTTCTTTCCATTACATTATGCTGCTGAAGAACAGGAACCAGTATGCCCCCGAGACAGTCGAGCCCTTAGCAAGTTGAGGGAAGCAGAGCCCTTTGCTTTGCCCTCTTTGTAGGCCTCAATGTCATCATGGTTTTCTTGTTTAATGACTCATGACCATCTGCTCACAGAAGAGAATCTGTGGACCTGGACCTGTCATTCTACATTTTTAAATTTTAAAAATTGATATGTAATCTACATGCAATAAAATACCAAAATCTTAAACGTACAGCTTGGTGAAGTCTTACATGTTGTGCAGAAAAGAGTTAACACTGCAGGCTTGACTGCTGTGCTTAGAAAAGGATGCTTGCAAGGTTGGCCCTTGGCTGGCATCTAGGAACTTGAATTTCAGGAGGTTTTCTGTTGTTTTCCTGATAAGAAAGGCTCATTGTGTGTTCATGCAAACAACATGGTTTACGCTGAACACTTATTTTCCTTCTAAGAGTCTGAAAGTTTGGTACATGCTAGACAGAAGCTGCCTATGTGACTGCTTTACGATAAAAACTCTGTTACTGAGTCTCTGAGGGGTTTCCCTGGGAGACGACACTTCACACATATGGCAAGTCATTGCACAGGAATTAACAATATCCTGTGTGAGTTCACTAGGAGTGAACTCTAGGAAGCTTGCTCCTTGTTTACATTGAACTTTGCCCTCAGTGCCTTTTCTTTGCTGATTTCACTTTGCATCTTTTTTCTGTAATAAATCATAGCCCACTATGACTATATGCTCAGTCCTGTGAGTCCTCCTGGCAAGTCATTGAACTTGGGAGTGGTCTTGTGGACCCCCAAATCACACATGTATAGACCTGTGTAACCATCAAGCGCATCAAGATACAGAACATTATCATCTTTCCAGAAAGTTCTCTCGTGCTCCTTTCTAGTAGAAATCCTTACATCCCCAAAGAGGCAACCATTATTCTGACTTCTATTGCCATAGATTATTTTTGCCTGTTTTTGAATTTCAAATCAATAGCATCAAAACAGTATGTACTCTCATGTCTGACTTCTTACTCAAGATAATGTTTTTTGAGATGTATCCAAAAACATCCAATACAATATCCAATATATCTAAAATATCAACACAGTACTTAATATATCAAAAATATCCAATACAATATCCATTGCAGTGTATTTCAGCAGTTCTTATATGTGTACCACAATTTTTCTTTCTTCTATCGATGGGTGTTTGTGTTGTTTTCAGATTTTGTTTATTACGAATTATAGCTGTGATGAGCATTCTTGTGTAAATCTTCATGAGAACAAATGTACTCATTTCTCTTGGAAAATATCTAGGAGACAAATTGTTGGATCACAGGGCAGATGCATTTTTACCTGTATTAGAAACTGCCAGTTTTCTAAAGCAGCTGTACCATTTTACACTCCCACCAGCAGTGTATAGGAATTCCATTTCATCCACATCCTTGCTGGTGCTTGGTATTACCAGTCTTTTCAATTTTAGCCATTCTAATGGATGTGTCATGATATCTCGGGGTTTATATTTGCCTTTCTGATGGCTAGTAACGTCGAACAGTTTTTCACATTCTTATTCGCCATTTGGATATCTTCTTTTGTGTTGTGATTCACTCTACATTTTGAAATGATTTTAAAAAATTTTTCTTATTTTTGCCCTTGGTTGTACCACCTCATTTCTGAGTTTTTTTTTCGTTGTGGATCCTCCTAGTTGTGGCATGTGGGATGCTGCCTCAGTGTGGTTTGACAAGCAGTGCCATGTCCGCGCCCAGGATTTGAACCAACGAAACCCTGGGGCCACCTGCAGCAGAGCGCGCGAACTTAACCACTCAGCCACAGGGCCAGCCCCAATTTCTGAGTTTTTTTATTCTGACTTGTGTTGTTCTTTCAGGTAATTTATCATTAAGAATTTTTCTCTTAGTTCATTTAAAAAATGTTGTAGTTTTCATCTGTTTTTATGGACATTTCTTTGAAGTGCTTTCATTATTATAGGGATGTTTTCCTGTGCCTAATTTTCTATTTTCTTATAAAAACGTTGTATAGAATTCAACTAGGATCCTTTTTTGTTGCTCGTTTTTACAAGAGATTAATTTTCCTCAACCTTTAGGAGGAGGGGATGGATCAGGATAGCTTTTCTAGCTCCATTGCTATAGAGTTCTCTCTTCTATTGTTTTATCATTTTTATTCAAAAATATGGCCTCATAGTTTTGGAGGTCTCTTGATTTTATTCTCATCCCCACTTTATCTGGACTTTCTCTTTTTTTTTCTCTCCCTTGGTCAATTTAGGTTTTATTCCCAACAGTCTCCCTAGCGTGGGGGTTTGTCCTGGAAGAACACTTTGGGGGGCTGGCCCGGTGGTGTAGAGGTTGGGTTCATGTGCTCCTCTTTGACAGCCCAGGGCTCACGGGTTCAGATCCTGGGCGTGGACCTAGTACTGCTCATCAAGCCATGCTGTGGCCACATCCCACATAAAATAGAGGAAGATAGGCACAGGTGTTAGCTCAGCAACAATCTTCCTCACACACACGCAAAAAGATCACTTTGGCAAATTTGTTTCCACAGTTCCTGAGTCCCAGATTGATCCAGCCTCTTAAAACCTTACTGCCATCCCATTGTACTCACCTGCCAAAAACCCCTCCGGTTCAGCTGCAGTCCTCTCATTGGCTGCCCATGCTTTCCAGTCAATATAGGTTGGCAGTTTGGGAGTTAACTTCTTTTCAGATCTGTAGATGCCCCCTTCCTGCCCTTGGTTGCTTCCAATATAGATGCTGACACTACATGAGTCTTGCTGATTTGTCCCCGCTCACTCCTGACCTGGAGTTCATGAGGACAATTTATTACTTAATATTACAGATATTGGCTGTGGCTTTTTGGTTTGGCTTTGTCTGTTTTTACGGGATGATTTAGGGAGATTAAAAAGCTACACACCTCCACCACCGTCTTCCCATATTATATCTTGAATTTAGGCCAATGTGTTTTTTTTCCTCAGGGTATATTTTGGGTGTTATCTCAAATTATGGAACAGGAGGACACATCTTCAGTTAAAGAACTCTCAGGGAGCAAATATCGAGTTTTCAACCCTGAAATCAAACCGTGGCAAATTGCCGTCTCCTGTGCCCTTTATCAGGCTCTTTTGAAAGGAGGGGCTTGGGAAGAATCTATAATTCTATGCTTGGCTTTTTTTAGTTTTTCCTTTTTAAAATAATTTTCCTACTTCCTCTAGTTGTTTTCCTTTCCTTGATTTGAATTCCTGGGAGTACATTTCTCTGGTTTCTTACGTAAGGGCTGGCTTAACAAAAGAAACGTCTTAAACTCTTTTCCCACTTCCCAAAGCAACTATTGACAAAGGTATGGATTTCAATGCAAACCTACAATAGAACTCATGGGACTGTTTGGAATCTTTGCATAATGAAATTTCTCCATGGGATCCTTTCTTCCCTATCTCATTAGGACTCTTCCTACACCGAATTTAGATAATGAGCCTTCTGGTTAGGGATTTTTTTTTTCCTTATTCCATAGTTAGTGACCAACTTTAGAAATACTGTAAATTGGGATAACCACATAATCCAGTGGTTCTCTAACTTTGTTTACATAAGAAACACCTGGGATTTTTGCATCCCACAAACTGGAGACTCAGATGCAATATTATAGGGTGTGTCTAGGCATCTGTACAGGATGTCCATCCCAGATGATGCTAAGTGCAGTTGGTCGGTCCAGGGACCTCAGTTTGAAAAACATTAGGATAAGCCAAAACTATTTGCAGAGACCAAACTAAAACAAAGTTTGGTGGCTGTATTGTCTACAATAGGCAGTGTGGTTTCAGAAAGAAACACTCTATGTGGACATTCATTCATTTATTGTTTCAGTTAACATCTTAAATGCTTACTATGTGTCAGGGCCTATGCTCGTTCATTCTGAGATGAATGATAGATGGATGTAGACTTTATGACTAATATGAGACAAATATGCAAAGGAATAATTCCAACATAATGTTAAAAGGGCAAAAGCATTGACCCTTGACATTCTCAAGGGAGATATCTATGGATTTCCAAATTTGCCTTGTAATTTTTCCCCCCAGATATGTCTGTAATCAGAAATGAAGATCAATGATTTCAGCGAGACGTAGAGTTTGGGTTGTTACAAAGATTCTTTTCACTAAATGACCTCCACAGGATTCTGTCTCAATTTTGTTCAGTAAAATGATAAATCCATGTCATGAACCTTCTTGTCTGTTAAGAGTATTAAATCCACAATTGCCAAAGATTATCTGCGATTAAAACTATTTTAGAATAGTGCTTCTTAAATTTAAGCAATTTGTTAAAATCCAGATCCCCAGGCCCTACACCCCTGATATAATGATTCAGTGGGTCAGAAGTAGGGCATATGAGTGCTCAGTTTTAATAATCTCCCAAGTGATGCTGCTGTTGCTGGTCTAAGGACTACATTTTGAAGAGCACAGTTTTAGAAGAGCTTTCGGTAGCACACAGGAACTAGTAATTGATATCCTAAATTGGGGAGTGGCAGAACGTGGAGATGAGTGGCTCTTCACAGGGACCAGGTGTTGGAGGTTTAACAGGAGTTCTTAATGTGGGAAAGGGTGAATCACAGGTAAAGAGAAGATTTCCAGACAGACGGCCCAGTATGTGCAAAGACATGGAAGCACAAAACAGCACAAAGCATACAGGGACCGTTCTCTAGACATCTCTCTACAGACTAAAGACCACAATGACTCTGGAGACAATGGAAAACACTAAGCTTCTGCTTGAGCAGCAGAGGAAATCAAAGCAATGGAAAAGCTAAGCTCCTATTTGAGCAGTAAAGGAAATGAAGACAATAGTATTTGAGCCTCAAGGAAGCAAATTGTGCCAAGAGATAGCAGGATGCACCAGTTTGTGATGTCCCTTTGAGATATTTTTGAGAAAAGGGTGGGTTTGCTTCCAGGAAAGAGTTAAGAAGAGTTCTGCCTGTGTGGGGGCATGTAACGTTCAGGGCTTCCATCTAAATCTCTGATTCTGTCTTATTAAAAATGTATTTAAAATTTGGGGCATGAAAATGCAAAAAAGTAGAAAGCCAACTTCTGTCAGAGGGGAAAAACTCTCCAGAAGTCTCCTCCCAGTACCTCTGAATACATGCATTTGTAGCTGCAAGTTCAACTCAGAATATAACTTTTTAACTGTCTTCCTGAGTGAAGAATCCCACAATAACCGAGTTTCTCATTAGAATGAGCTGCCACCGAATGCTGTATTATTGGGCAGCAAAGAGCACTGCCCCTGGTCAATAGATGTAATAATTGGGCATTCTCATTAGTGGCATCTGGAGTTTACAGAAAAGAAAACACCACAGGAGAAAGAACATTTCTAATTGTGATCCCAATGACTTTCACATTGCTGGGTCTTCATTTCTTTTCCCAGGAGGATTGATAAGCCTTTTGCAAGAGGAAATAATAAGTAAGCCCAACCAAGCCAAACAGTTTCTGTGTGTGTTTTGAAAGAGAAAAATAATATCCAATTTTACCACAAATTTTTTTCTGATGAAAGGTGAATTTTCTCTCGCTTTTTCCTGCCAAGAGCTGCTGTATGATTCTGAATCCTGAAGTACTTCCGGTCTAATAAAAAAATCGCAGCTTATCTCTCGGCAGCAACTAATAACAGAGCCTAGGGATATGTGAATAGCCTGGCACACTCTTTCCTCAGGTTTGACTGTCCAGATCCACAGGCACAGGAGTGCTGCGGGCTCGGCTGTGGAACAGAAGCCAGGGGCTCTTTATTTGCTACCAATTGGCTTGGTAAATGGATTTGACCCAAGTCTATTGGCTTTTACTTATTTATCTTATGCTTGGGTTGACTCTAGTTTTTTAAGAGAGAGAGTCCTTATATCTCATTCCTTCAATCATTTAATCATTTATGAACATATATGGACCATCTGCTATGGGCCAACCACTGTGCCAGGCACAGGGATATTCAAAACAGTAAGACTTGGCATTAGAACTTTCTTTCTAGTAGGAGAGTTAGATAAGTAAGCAACTCTTTCATTATCTTGAGGTATAAGGCATGTCTGAGTCTCCCCGGGGAAGCTCCACAGACAGGGCAAGATGTAAGCTGACTCCTTGACTCAGGGATAAAGGGTTGGTTGGGGTCAAGGTGACGCTCCTGGGAAGCAGAGGAAGGCATGCAGGATAGGAGTTATAGCGAATGCAAAGGCGTAAGAACTCTGTGACCTTTGGAAAACTGTAGGAAACTTGGATTGGACTTGGACTGGGAGAGGTGGTGCCAGGAGTCGAAGACAGAGATCCAGGAGGAGCCACAGTGACAGACTTAATACATGGGCATGAGGAACCTCCCTGGGATCTTGGAAAGGTCTGGATCTCTCTGTGTGTTATCTCTATACCATACACTTCATCTGTATAATGGGATAACGGTTGTGCTTCCTTCACAGGATTGTTGTGAATATAAAGTGAGATAACATGTGTCAAGGTCTTAGCCTGATTACTGGCAATTTTTTGCTCCCCATAAATTACAGTAATAGTGGTGATAACGTTATAGTGGCTGTTCTTGTTGGTTCTACTGATTATATTATTTCTACAGAGACTTTTCCCTCTGGGTCTGTGAACAATTGTGGGGAATCTGAAAAAGAATGCTGGTGGGCCTGTTATCATTCCACCATGGCTGGAATGGTAAGCTACTGCTTGGGGAAAGTCAGAGTTCTCAGATCCCTCTCTGAGCTGCGGATGAACAAAACCTTGATCAGAACAGGGAGGATGAGAACAGAGAGGCAAGTTTAATAACAAACGTGTCTCTAAATCTCCTCCCTAAAGGAGATGCTGCTTAACGTGACCCTGCTCCAATGGTGCTCTCTAGTGGCCCCTAGGAAAAGAACATTTCCCATCAACAGGAGCAGGACTGAATAAACTATACGATATATGCAGACCATGGAATACTATGCAGCCATTTTAAAAGAATGAATTAGAGCAATCCCAGCTGATAGGGAGGAATTTCCACAAGAGGTTGAAGGAGAAAAGCAGGATGCAGAAAGGCATAAGTAATACAAACTTCCTCTTGTAAAACAACGACCAAAATACTTGTTTGTTCCTATAATATATAGATGTACATATGTAAGAGTAAATAGAATTATGTGAACATAAATAATACATGAAGGGATATAAACTAGGTTGTTAAAACTGACTCCCTTGGGGTGGGAGTAAGGGCTGATGGATGTAGACGGAAGATAAGAGATTGCAAAAGTCAAACAAAAAAGAGAAGAAAAGCTCCAAATTTATGCATTTATGTAAGATTATGTCTAAATATATATTTTTATAAATGAAAGTTCATTTAAAAGTAAAATAAAACAGATGATAGAATTTATGAAAACTTTTCTAGGAAAAGAAAAGATTGTGCAGAAGATAATCTAGTCACCTATTTATAGTTTTTTGTATAGTGATTTTTTGTGTGCGCAAAAACCTAAGATGACTACTCTTTTAAATTATGGTGTTATAGAAGTTCAATGTGTATAGCAGGATTTGTGGAGCTTTTTCTAAAGCTCTTACAGTGCAAAGTTTGTTTTCTGAAATCCCCAGCTTTTGTTTCCTCCCACGAAAGTGTGGAAAGAATTTCAAGTCTGACCCTGATATTGTGCTTTCTTCCATCTGTAGCAGCCTTCACACATGATAAAGCTATATTTGTGATGGTTTGCTTGTCTTGTAGTGACTTATTCTTCACTTTCACTTGAGGGAAAATAAAAGTCTATCTGAAGATGCTAATTGAAATATATAAGAGCAATATAGTGTAGTAAAAAGTTATCAGCCTTGGGTCTCAGTTCTGTCACTCACAGGTCTGTGAAGCTTGGCAGGTTATTATACTCCTGCTCTTCAACTTTTTCTTTGTAGAATGGGGACAAAAATGGGACATAACTCATAGGTTTGTTGCGAGGATTGAATGAGATAATTAAGGTACAGTGTCTAGCAATACTCCTGGCATGCAGCATTCATTCAAGATGTATTTACTGAGTACCTATTATGTGCCAGGCTCTGTACTAGGAATTGGGGATGTGAAAAGACAGATCTAGGTGGCCTCAATGAGCCTACAGGTTAGTAGAGGAGATAGACAAATCCAATGGCCACAAAATGAGTGGTTGAAAACCGTGATACATGCTGAGAAGAAAAGATATAGGGAGCAATGAGAGTACCTGCTCTGACTGGGGGCTCAGGGAGGGTTTTTCTGTGTAAGTAATGTTGAGGCTGAGAGATGAAGCATGAATAAATAGTAATTGGTTGAAACCAAGCACACAGAACATTCTAGACTGAGGGAAGAGCTTGTGCGAAGCCTGAGGCAATGGGGAGAATGATCCATTCTAGGAATGGCATTTCAGTGAATGTCCATTACTAGTTACTTAACCAACCCCATTCCTAGTTTCCTCATGATGCCTATTTTATAGGGGCTGTGAAGATGAAATAATATTCACTTTATAGCATTGTGTGGATTAAATAAGAAAATGTATTTAAATCATACTACTTAATACATAATATACAATAAATGTTCTCCCCTCCAATGTCTAGGCTTTGCCACTCAATTAGCATTATTAATTTAATATAAATTAATTAATTACTTATTAGTTATAAATGTAAATTAATGATTTCATATGCACACACATTAGCCATTGTGTAGATAGCCAGTGCTATCTCTGAAGATCTGCTTTTGTTTGTGAAAGGTGAAGTTTTAACCCAACAAAATCTGTGCCTTCTAGTTTTGAGCCTCATTTCAAAGTTTTTGTTATTAGTTTCCTTTACCAAAGTCCCAGAAGTTGGCTAATAAGGAGAAAAGAAAATTGTACAGCCACTACAGCATTCTCCAGCCTTACATGCTTCCGGCTATAGTCCCATCTATTTAGGATAATAACAAGGCACTGATTTCAATTCACTACAATATTATGTATGCTGACTATGTGCTAGGCATTCTACTAGTTGTTGGGTAGTAAAAATTATTAAAAAAGAGTCATTATTCAGAAGAGAAGTGATTCCTATAATAAAAACTAGTATTTTTTAGTATTCTACTCTTCTGGAGTAATCCAAGCTTGGATGCTGACAGTTGGAAACAATGCAGCCTGAAGAAAGCTTAGATCCTGCTGAAAACTGTTCTGGTGCAATTGCCCTTCACTGCTGCTTTCTGCTCAACTCCAGTGATCTTAGGGACCACACAGGGAAATCTCCACCATGTTAACCCTAAGAGAACCAAAGCCTCCTGCCCCTGGGCTCATCTGAATATCTGATCTCCTTGAGTACTGCTGAACTTCCCTTAGTTCAGTTCTACTCTCAGGTCTTGAATGAATGTGTCTTCTTGGCAGAACTTAGGTTACATGTAAAGCCCCAGCTCAAAGGGATTCTTAGACATGAAGGGTCAGCTTTCCAGCCTCTACTGTACAGACAAGCATGGTAAAAGGGGTCGGGATTAGAAATTGAGCGAGCAAGTTTTCAATACCTGCCACAGTCCACCTCTTTACCTGAGTCCACAAAGACCTATAATTAAACTTCAAAATCACGATGGCTACAAAAACATTTTCCTACAAAACAAAATGCACCCATTCCTCACCCTCTTCCCAAAGGGGAGAATCCAAGTCTCACCAATCACTGCAAATATCATGATGCACATTTAGCCTTTAGTTCAGGAGTTGGCAAATGACTGCTTCCAGATCAAATCCAGCCCACCACTCATTTTTGTAAATAAAGTTTTATTGGAACAGAGCCGTGCTCACTTGTTATTGTCTGTGGCTGCTTTTGTGCCCCAGTGGCAGAGTTGAGTAATTATTGCCATCAGATGCAGTATGACTCGCAAAGCCTAAAGTATTCACTATTGGACTATTTACAGAAAAAGGTTGCTGACCCCTATTCTAGCTAATAGTAATCTTGTCATGATATCCCATAATTAAATTGTTAAGTTAGTTACCACTAATGTATCATATATGAAATAATAGGAGAAAGAGAAATTTTTTAAAAAAGATTAATGAATACATTTGAGCAAGGAAGAAAACAGGGGTGTATACCATGATTATCATTCCTACAGCACATCAGCAATTTCCTTTCCTTGCTCTCCATTCTATGTTCCTTTCACCCTCAGTCAGAGTATGATATGCCTGGTGGGATAACCCATACTTTCATTTCTACGGGTCTGAGCCTCAGCTGTCCTGTCTTTATAAGGTTGTTGTAGTTGTTCATTGACTATTACCATTAACATGGCAGTACTGGGAGAGGATTCAGAGGGATTGTTGGCTTCTAGACAAGTGCTTCTCTGCTTACACTGTGGAACAGCAACCTTCTTTCCTCTTGATTATTATAATCAGTCATGTCAACCAATAAAGTATCTCCCCATCCCTTTTCACCAACACATTCAGGGGATTGAGGAGCTCAAAATGATCAGGTAGCATTCTTA
Source organism: Equus asinus (assembly GCF_041296235.1). Taxonomy (NCBI): domain Eukaryota; kingdom Metazoa; phylum Chordata; class Mammalia; order Perissodactyla; family Equidae; genus Equus; species Equus asinus. Next base: position 32,016,375 of record NC_091812.1, read on the forward strand.
CCTCCTGGATCAATGGAACTATTATTTTTTCAGCTAAAACTGTCCTTCCTCTCTTAGGTGCTAAGATCTTTAAACTAGCTGAGCCCAAAGACACAAGAATAGAAAACAAAAGTTTTGTCAGGAGTTTGTTGGAGGCAACATTGAGAAATGCCATTCCAACTTCCACCCCTCTCATCTTTGTTATGGGCTGAATTTTGTCCCCCTCAAAAATTTATGTGTGGAAGTTCTAACCTCCAGTGCTTCAGAATGTGACTGTCTTTGAAAATAGGTTTTTTACAGAGGAATCAAGTTAAAATGAAGTCATTAACATGGGCCCTGATCCCATACAACTGGTGTCCTTATAAGAGGAGGAAATTTGGACACAGACACATAAAAAAGGCAGATGACGTGAAGACACGGAGAAAGGATGGCCGTCTGCAAGCCAATGAGAGAGATCTGGAACAGATCATTCCCTCATGTCACTCAGAAGGAACCAACTCTATCGACACCTTGATCCCAGACTTTTAGGCTCCGGAACCGTAAGAAAATAAGTTTCTGTTGTTTAAGCCCCCCAGTTTGTGGTGCTTTATGATGGCAGGCCAAATAACAGCAAACCAAATGAATACAATCCTGGACGTGTGTATTTTGGCTGTGGGAGAAAGTGCACCATATAGTGATTACTTGTTTAGAGCAAACTGTAGATGAGCAGCCCAAACTCCCAGGTAGTGTTATGGCTCTTCAATCGGCAATTCCACTATTCAATAAAGTCAGCTGCTTTTGAGTGATGGAGAACGACATAAGATCAGTGACTCCTGTGAATGGTACCCATTGCTTTAGTTCTTTTGCTCTAAAATTGAATTCATTAGTCAGAAGCAATATGTTGTGGTCTACTTTAATGGAGAGTCCAGGGATGTTGATGTTGGCATAAGCATGGCTGGCAGGGAAGGCAAATCCATATCCAGGATAAATGTCTTTTCCAGAGAAGATAAATTACTTCCTCCACTCCACCAGGTGGCTGGCTGATCTCCCAGAGGTGTGGTAAGAGCAGCTGGTTTCTGTGGTTGCGAGTTTGGACAATCATCAATCGTATTAACCAGATAAAACTTGGTGCTGTTATACCAGTGCATAACTTCCATTCCTGGCACTATTGTTACTTGACAGATGAGCCCATTGAGAAATCCTTAAATGTCTGGATAAAGATGTAAACTGGCATCCACAGAGTAGGTCATCCTGTCCACATGATCATTGTTAAACATTCTAAGGAGGGGACTTTGAATGAGTGTTAGTATGTAAGTGTATTAATACTTGGTTCATTCTGAAGAGCTCAGACATATACTTCTTTCCTGAGACCTTTTCAAAAATCCAAGTCCACCATCCAGACAAACCATTAGCCACTGCCTTCTGTGAATTATTGTAGATCTGAGTCTCCAGTCATTTCTCCTCTGGACATTTTCCTCCTGCTGTTCTTTAGGGCCACCCCTGATTATGGCTCTACTTATGCAGTAGTCCATTTATGGCTGATGCCAGGATGTTGAACAAGATCATGTATAAGTGAGGCTAACATATTTTTCCCTCTTTAATCAACTTCTAAAATGCAACTTCCTATTAGGTCGTCTATGTGGCAGTACAACAGGAATAGGCATATCAGGAGTATGTATATAAAAATATATGCTCATGCAACTTATTTGAGCTTTGCAGGACCTACTTGAGCCTGATATTAAATATAAAACTTTATTGATGATGAGGTGATGAGGTCATGATGAGATGATGTTGGGCACACTCAATTTAGGCTTTATCACATGTATCCCAGATCTCATGGTTACTTTGTGACCCATTGTCCATCTTCTCAGGGCCCAGGACCAAGTCAGAAACTATCTTTTAGAAGGAAAACAGTGATTTGCTAAAATGGTTATTTTCCAAATTCCAAAGGGCTTACACTGTTATACTCCTATTTAGACTTCCCACAATTACTGCACAACATCTCGATTTGTGACAGATATTTTAAACATCTTTGAATTTGTTGGTTCATAAAGGCCAATTGGCAGAATTATTTGCTCTGCAACTAGTTGGCTGAGAGCCTTCCCTTGCTATGGCTCCTATTCAAAGCTGGCAACTTTACAAATTACTCAGTGAATGAGTAGGAACAGCATCCTAAAATGAAGTACACGTTACCATCAATTGTCCCAAAGCATTAGTCCCACCAGAAACTTTACTGAGGTGGCAGGTATCTGAATATCCATGGAATTTATCTCCAACATTCTAGCATGCGTATGTCTTATCATCGCATCTAGTGTATCTGCTACTCTCTGTTTGCAAGGTTCTGTCATCATCATGTCAATCAAGTAGTGGACCAGTATGGTGTCCTGTGGATCGGAGATACAAAGTCCCTGTAGAATAAATTATGGCACAGAATCAGAGATTAGATTGAGCCCTGTGGCAAAAGAATGTAGCCAATCTGCTGACCCTATTAGATGAAAACAAACTGCTTCTGGAGTTTCATAATGGAACAGAAAAGAAGCATTTTCCAGATAAATAGCTGCAGATCATATGCCAAATGCTGTGTTGACTTGGTCCAGTAAATTGTCTAAAATGGAAACAGCAGCAGCAGTTGAAGTTAACATCTGATTAAGTTTATAATAAGATACTGTTATTTACCAAGAAACAGCTGTGTTCTACAAAAGTCAAACAGGCAAGTTAGATGGAGATATAATGGTATGACCCTCTTGCTCACTGATTCCCTTATAGATGTAGTATTTTTTAAGTTTATTATTTTGGAAGTTGTCGTAGTCCAAACTGCTGTAACAAAATACCGTAGACTGGGCGGCTTAAACAACAGATATTTATTTCTCACAGTTCTGGAGCCTGAGAAGTCTAAGACCAAGATGTCGGCAGATTTGGTTCTTGGGGAGCCCTCTTCCTGGCTTGCAGATGGTGGCCATGTTGCTGTGTGCTCATGTGACTTCTCTTTTGTTTGGATGCACGAGGGTGGGGCAAGCTCTCTTGTGTTTCTTCTTCATCTTATAAGGGCACTAATCCCATCATGGGAGTGTCACCTTTAAGACTTCATCTATACCTAATTATCTCCCAAAGGCCCTGCCTCCAAATACCATCACACTGCAGGTCTGGGCTTCAACATATCAATTTTGGAGGCATACAAACCTTCAGTGCATAACAGAAATCTTTACTCAATGGATTAGGGAGCCAAGGGGGGATGATTTATGTTAACTTCTAGGTATATTCATCTCACTTGTAAACTCAGGGTACATGGAAATGACCACAGAGTGGATTTAAAGAGCTCACTGTGATGTCATTGAATGTAAAACTAGTTTACCATCTGACCCACATAGGCTCCCACTGTGACAGGTAGATGACAGTGGTGTTTAGGGCCCCCAGAGATTAGCATTAGCTTCACTGAATCCCCAAGGGGTTTGAGTATTTCCCTTTCCCCAGTGCACAGCTCCCAGATAAATGGCCACAGTCAAGGTACCTTTGAGGGTCCTTCTTTAAGAGCACCAGCTTCTTCTTGATTCAAGGGGCCCTGGGGCCACGAACTGACTCAAATCTGAAATTGGTTGACAGACCATAACTGTCCATTGCCAAATCTACAATTTTCTCTGTTATATAGATCAATTAAAATTAGCATGCAGCCAATTACTTTTTATCTAAGGGATTACAAGACTTATAAGCTATTGCAAAGATTTCATCACCACTTACGGCTTGCTGTCTAGTATAGTAACCACTCTCGCTTTGCTTCTTCTTTTTTTTTAATTTAATTTTTATTGAGTTTATGATAGTTTACAATCTTGTGAAATTTCAGTTGTACATTATTGTTTGTCAGTTGTGTTGTAGGTGCACCACTTTACCCTTTGTGCCCACCCCCCAACCCCCTTTCCCCTGGTAACCACTAATCTGTTCTCTTTGTCTACATTTTTAAATTCCTCATATGAGTTGAGTCATACAGAGATTGTCCTTCTCTATCTGGCTTGTTTCACTTAACATAATTCCCTTAAGGTCCACTCATGTTGTTGTGAATGGGACAATTTTATTCTTTTTATGGCTGAGTAGTATTCCATTGTATATATATATATACCATATCTTCTTTATCCAATTATCAGTTGACGGGCCGCTTAGGTTGCTTCCACGTCTTGGCTATTGTAAATAATGCTACATGGTGCATGGGACTTTTGGAATTGCTGACTTCAAGCTCTTTGGATAGATACCCAGTAGTGGGATGGCTGGGTCATATGGTATTTCTATCTTTAATTTTTTGAGAAATCTTCATACTGTTTTCCATAGTGGCTGTACCAGTTTGCATTCCCACCAGCAGTATATGAGGGTTCCTTTTTCTCCACAATCTCTCCAACATTTGTTACTTTTTGTTTTGGTTATTTTTGCTATTCTAATGGGTATAAGGTGATATCTTAGTGTAGTTTTGATTTGCATTTCCCTGATGATCAGTGACGATGAGCATCTTTTCATGTGCCTATTGGCCATCCGTATATCTTCTTTGGAGAAATGTCTGTTCATGTCTTCTGACCATTGTTTGATCGGGTTGTTTAATTTTTTGTTGGTGAGTTGTGTGAGTTCTTTATATATTATGGAGATTAAGCTTTTGTTGGATATATGATTTGCAAATATTTTTTCCCAATTAGTGGGTTGTTTTTTTGTTTCAATCCTGTTTTCCCTTGCCTTGAAGAAGCTCTTAAGTGTGATGAAGTCCAATTTGTTTATTCTTTCTATTGTTTCCCTTGTCTGAGAAGACATGGTGTCTGAAAAGATCCTTTTAATACTGATGTCAAAGAGTGTACTGCCTACATTTTCTTCTAGAAGCCTTATGGTTTCAGGTCTTACCTTTAGGTCTTTGATCCATTTACAATTTATTTTTGTGAATGGTGAAAAAGAATGGTCAATTTTCATTCTTTAACTTGTGGCTTTCCGGTTTTCCCAGCACCATTTGTTGAAGAGACTTTCTTTGCTCCATTGTATGTCCTGAGCTCCTTTGTCTAAGATTAGCTGTCCATAGATGTGTGGTTTTATTTCTGGGCTTTCAGTTCTGTTCCATTGATCTGTGCACCTGTTTTTGTACCAGTACCATGCTGTTTTGATCACTGTAGCTTTGTAGTATGCTTTGAAGTCAGGGATTGTGATGCCTCCTTGCTTTGCTTCTCAAAGTTAAAGGAAGTTACTTGGCCTCTGCTGCTGCAGGATCTCATCACCCCCATTAACATTGGGAAATATATTTCAGCAGCAACTTCTCTCATCTTCATTTCTGGCCTATAGAAGACAGACACTAGGGTACTTCGAAAAATCCTGGTACTTTCTTCACTGGTGTGAGTAAGCGGGTTGTACCCACGACATCCATTTTAATATCCCTATATCCTCAATATTTAGATTCCTTCATCTACATTTTACCACGGAATTTCTGGCATCTCAACTTCAGTTAGTATAGGCACCATTAGGCTGAGTTTTATCAATTAGTTGAGCAATCAGAACCATTTCTGAGTACTCAAACCAGCACGGTGAATCCAGATTCTAAGTGCACTCATATAAAAAAAATCAGCCTCATCTTAAATTCGTTTTTTCCCCTCAACTCATTTATTACCCTCAGAATCCATTCCCACACATCTCCTTCAGGATTATGTTGGTATAAATTTATACAGCCTTGAAATTTTATTGCTGTGTATGGTCTTTCCTTCTGGGTTTGTAATGGGCCTCTTGAAAAATGCTGGGATCTGACTTTCGTATAGGTTTGGAGGTAACAAGGAGATGACAGGTAAGGAATAAGGAAAATTGACAGCTCCCTTTAAAGGAACAGGGCAAAGTCTTCAAGTGAGGCAGCAAAACTCTTATCAGACAGAGTGGCAAAGTCTGCTTTGGCTGATAAGGAAGGCTCAGCGGAAGGAAGGCTTGAAATCTTCCAAATTCCACAAATTTCCTATTCCTATTCTTGAGGTCCAACTCTTTCCAAATTAGTGCCTTAACTCTCATATAAGACTGTTGGATGAGGCTTTGGATGATGGGATTGAACTTATATTGTAATTTAGCAACCCATAGGATCAGATCCTACAAGTTCTGTTTGGTTACATCTGCCCAGCAGCTACAAGAGATCATGTCCACATTAGTGAAGTCCTGGTTCTCTGACTGTGCCTTTAGCCAATTTAAAAGCTCAAGCTTGTCATTTTCTTTATTAAAACTCTCCAGCACAGTTAGAAATAGCTCGCCCACTTCCCACATAACCATTGTGTGCCCCATATTCTTCAAAATAGCTATTCATAGCAGCAACTTGGTCCACCAAAGCCCTCCGGGAGCTCCTTCATTCAAGGTGACCATAGTGACAATTTGACACTGAATTCCACGGAAATCCATTAGACAATTAGTGCCCCAACCTCTAATGCTAACCAGCACTGACTGACTTTACACTTAACCACAATAGATAACTGTGATAGACTGAGTGTTTGTGGCCCCCCCAGTTCATATGTTGAAGCCCTAGCCCCAATATGGATGGTATTTGGAGGTGTGGTCTCTGGGATGTAATTCTGTTTATATGAGATCGTGAGGGTAGAGCTCCCCCCAGCCCTGGTGGAATTACTGTCCTTATTAGAAGAGGAAGAGAGATCAGAGCTTTCTCTCTCTCTGCCATGTCCTCACATACAGAGAAGAGGCCACCTGCAAGCCGGGATGAGGGCTTTAACAAGGAACAGAATTGGTTGGCACCTTGATCTTGGACTTTCCAGCTTCTGGAACTGTGAGAAAATAATTTTCTGTTGTTTAAACAGTCAGTATTTGATATTTTGTTATGGAAACCTGAGCAGATGAATATAATAACCAACATTAAATTCCCGTTTCCTTAAATGGTCCAATTTTGGCAAGTGTTTCTGGTTCAAATTCCTATATAGGCCAGTATTATTAGTTGCAGACAACAGTATCTACTCTAGGTAGTTTAAACAGAAAGTGATTAACTTTGGAGTATTAAGTAGCGTATCAAATTGCCAGGAAGGCCAGGGAGCTAAAGTTTAGATATTATACAATTAGGAACAACATAGTATAAAGAAACTCTAAACCACCTTGGACTGGTTTTAATGGAAAATTTCCTGTTGCCGTTGCTTGCTACCAGACATCTAAGATATTAGCGACTTGAGAGTAAAACTTCAGCCACAGTTGCTCCAGGAGATCCAAGTTCCTCTTCTCTTTGTTGGAAGGTCTGATCTCCACATGCATCTGCTGCCTCCCATTATTTGGTTCTATACTACAAGTCTCTAAAAGGTATTTCTACAAGAGAATCTGGGTGATGTAGATATTAGTTTTCTGGTACATGAAGGCGTAAACTAGAAAGAGCCGGAAGTGGGTGTTGAATGGACCAATTTGTATCTATTACAACTTCTATGGGCTAATGAGAAATAATTGTGAAAACATAAAGACGGAAGATTCTGAGTCTGGTCTTTTGTTAGCTTGTTTGAATACTCAAAAAGACCCTTTGTTTTGGAAATGTAATCCAGTTATTAAATGAGTCTCTGTTGGGAAACAATCTATTATTCTAACTCCATTCTATGGGAGACACAAAAAAGTATTATCCTTCTATTTTAATGAGCTGCCCATTAGAACTGTTATTGGACCTGGGTGCCTCATTTCCTGATTGTAAGGATAAGCCATCCTTTGTAAGGATGCTTCAGGGAAAACTGGCCATGGGAGAGGAAAACTAGGTTGAAACTCTAGCTCTTTTTCCTTTTTCAAGCATTACTTATACCATTCAGAGTCCAGCCTGTGTACAGTCTCAGTTCTCTAAGATCCAGCTGAATAGTTCAGGGCTTTGTTGTTGCTTTCACAGCAAGGAGAAAGTCATTGCACAGGTTGACAGGCTGGAGCCCACAGTCTCCCTCTGTGATCCTCCTGGATTTTGTTCTTCCAATGGCATACCAACTCCTTTTTAACCATCCTAACAAAGAAGTGTATTTAGGAACAAATGCTGTTTTCTGGTAATCTTTCATCTTCTGTGAAAAAGCAATTTGTCTTCTCAAATGATAAACTGCGGGACTCTTGTCCTCCCACGTGCCATTTTCTCACATTCTTCTTAAGTCTGAGTGTTGGAAAAAAACTACAATATTTCTACAAAAATACTATTAAAATGCATCTCCAGCAGCTTCGGTCTCTCTAATAGGAGTGGTGTGGCCTTTGACTAAGGGCAGGAGCTAAGGGAAGATCGGATGTTTCGATGCCTGAAAGACCTTTTTTTTTTTTTATTATAGGAAAAAGGAACATTAAAAAAAAAAAAAGCCACTCAGGAACTTTGTTCAGGCAGCAAGGAGAAACTAGGGACCATATTTTAATGAGAAATGTATTCTGCCCAGGAGAGAAATATTTGAGCAAAACACTGCTAAGGGGGTAAAGATGGTCAGGCTCACTTTGTTAAGGAGTAGTAAATGTATTCTTTTTGGAAGGAAAAGAAATGGTCTTTAGGAAGAATTTTAGGACAGACGTTTTTGAAGTGGGTCAGAGTTGAATCCAAATTCTAACCATTCCACTTACTACCTGTGTATGTTTGGGCAGGTTATTATCTCTTTAAAACATAAGTTTCCACATCAGTATAATGGGTGTAAATATTAATAGCTGTCTATAGGAATATTGTGAGGGTTAAACATAACAATATTCAAAAATATTTTAGTGCCTGGACATAGCCAGTAGCTATTATTATTACTAGTGATTTTATAAGTATCCTGAACAATGTAAAATTGCCTGGGAACATCCAACTGGAGAGCTTTAGGGCAATATATGTATTCATATATGTATATATATACACACACACGTAGAACTTTTTTCAGATATACATAACTAATTTCTCAGTTTTGTTTGTTTGTAAATAAAAATAATTAACACGTATTGAACGTTCGTATGGCAGATAATGCTGGTTGTCTGCACAACATCTTTTCTCCCATCTTCCTGACTAAGAAAACCAGCATTCTTGTAGCTAGAAGAAGGTGACACAGTTGTGACTCAGGAAAAGAAAGCAGAATACTGTAGGTGATTTCTGGGAAAGTCTTCCTTTCCTATTCGTGCTACCTCCTCTTCTGGTCGCTTCCCTGTTCTTCTTTTTGATTGGATGGTTGAGATGAGGATGAAAGTAGAGTTCCCCTCTTGAGCCCACAAGGGAACCATGAGGATGAGGGCCACTCACTGAGGCTGACAGAGCGGAGGGAATCAAGTAGCTTGGGACAAAAGATGACACTGTGGAGTTGCTTCCTTGGACCACCTTGATGTGAAGTTTTTTGAGAAACAATGCATTCTGATTTGGTAATCCCTGAAGTAGGGATTCTGTTACATGCAACTGAAATTAATCCCTAACTGGTGATCCTCTTTATTTGCAGGCAACATGCTATTTGCTTTTCCTGAATTGTCTGATTTGACTTTCACGACAGTCTTTTACTATGAGGTACTAATATATTATCCCCACTTGAAAGATTAGGAAAGCTCAGAATCATTAAGTGACTTGTCTGTCTCCACACAGCTAAGACACGGAAAAGCCAAGATTTAAACCAAGGCTGTCATACTTCAGAGCCATTGTTAATCTATTTATACCTTCATTTCATTCTACAGTGGACCTCAGATTACTTTCAAGAAATATATAAAGTAGCACAAC